>NW_012115278.1:3177675-3270740 GCF_000951035.1 Colobus angolensis palliatus | reverse complement strand
GACCCTGCTGGGGCCGGAGCCGGGGCCCCTCGGGGCCAAGCGCGTCCACCCCGGTGCTCTAAGATGGTTCCGGAACGCCCTGGGGTTCTGGCATCTCTGGACCTCCCTCCCGTCTGGACCACAGCGGCTTGGCAGGCAGGAAGGATTCCGTGGGCACAGAGAGCGGTCCGGCCCCTCTCCGTCCCTTCCTGCCCGGGGCGTCTCCCTGGAGCCCTGACAGTGTCGCTTCCCACACAGGCTTCAGAGAGGGAGGACCCTGCCCCACCCCGGCTGCTGCAAGCCCGACCTGACGCCTTCCTGTGAGCTGCGAAGGCGACTTCCTCGACAAGGCTGGGGACGGCTGTTTGCCGTCTAAATCTTGAAAACGACTTCTGGCCTATGGGCTGGACTGGACCAGAAAGCAGGAATGATCGAGGAGTCGCCCAGGCGTGCACGCAGGTCACCACAGTGCTGCCCACGGGCTCCCCAAAGCAGGCAGGCTCGTGTGGACGCCAGAGGGACTCCTGATCAGGTCGTGAAGCTGGATTTTTCTTTCCTTTTCTTGGCAAGAAGGTGATCCCACTTTGTCAGGAAATGTACAGATTGCCACTTTCTCTCTCTCCCTGTCCTCTCTTCCTCCCTCTCCCTTGCTCCTTTTTATCCTAACCAGAGGCTTAGTAAGCTAATACGCTATCGCTAGAAAACTGCGCTCCTTTCTGTTTGTTTCAGCTAAATTTGGGGTGATGGGTAGAGTGACACACAGTATTAAGAAGTTGTTTCAGTTTTACCACTGTACGTACAGACACAAATACACAGACCACTGCATGTAAACACAAGATGGTCTCTTGCTCCTGACAACACACAGGTCTGATCCCCGAAAATAATTCCTTTCCTAAAGCTTTCACAGAAAATTTACTCCTAAACAACGAACCTTTTGCTCAGTACAGGAGCTGCACATAAAGGAAAACACATTGTGTAGTTGTACAAACGTGTTAGCAGGTAAACTTGGTTCACTAGCATAAAATTAGCCATTTCAAATGTCAAGAATGATGGACAGTGTCTTTTAGAATGTTTTAATAAAAGTTATTCTAAACAGATCATATAGTCAGCACTGTACATTTCATGAATATATTTTGCCTGTGCCTATTTCTATTCAAAATAAAAATGCCAGGATAAGTTAGGGAACCAAAGCCTAGACTCAAATTAGATGTTAAGAAGCACGGTGATTGTCTTTTTGAGCTCACAAAATTTGCAGTTTCCAAAGATGCATGTATTTTAGTGAAAAAAGATAGTTCTTAGACAATTCAAATGTTATCTTTACGAAAAGGAATAAAATAGCCGACTGAGGTAAAAACGAAAAAAAAAAAAAGAGAGAGAGAAAGCAATCAACAAACAACAGTTGAGTGGAATGTTCTTCTAAATAGTAATTTCAAATTCTGATTGAGGCAGGGCAGGCAGAACTGCTGGGGAAGACAGCAGGTCTGGAAATGTTTTAGGCAAGCAAAATTTTGGAGTAGGATCTGTATACTTCATGTTCAAACTCAAATGAAACTTTCTCACTTTTTCCACAATGTAAGTTCTGATTTTGTTACAGTTCAGAAAAGGCTCTAAGCCTTTGTGTTGAATCAATAGCTGAGTACTAGTAGAAACACAGAAGGGGACAACCAGGGTGGTGATGGTGGATGTAGCATCGTTTACTTCATCTAAAACCCTTTCATATTTGGTGACAACTTAGGACTTGAGGGAGCAAGTTGTTACGCGCATCTTCTACCACATTACTTATTTTTTAATCACATTGGAAGCAATCTTTAATTGCTTAAGAATGCAACATTTTTTCTTTTTTTCCTCTCTGTAGCTCCCAAGGCCACCCTGGAGGTGCGTGGACTAGCGGGCATGGGAGGCTGGCTGAGGGTGGACTGGGTCTGCCAGTGCCACGTAGAGGAGTGGGTGCCCTGCTCTCCCCGTTAGAGGGAGGGAAGTGCTGCTCTGTGCGGTGGGGGGGCGGGGTCTCCCCTCATTGACAAAATTGACATTGAAAATCCTTCCTATTACAAATATAAATAGTATTTTATAAAAACCTATTGTAAGAAAGCCTAACCAAATCAAAGCACTCATTATTTGCTCCTAAAAATTAGAAGCTGACAGTGGGTTAAGACTTCTACTTAAGGTGTTTCCAATAATCGTTTATAAATTCAAAGTCAAGCACTGTCCTTTCAAATAGACCTCCTTAGATTAGGGAAGCAGCTTTGAGTTCCAAGAAAGTGCTATGGGCCGGCACAGGCACGTGTTCCCACACATGTGTGCTAATGAATCAAGTGGTGAAACTCCAGTCCACCCAAAGGGAAAATCATGTCAGCCTGTGTACATGTCAGCCTGTGTACATGTCAGCCTGTGTCCAGTCATGCCCTTGCCAGGAGCGATTCCACCTGCCCTTCCGGAGGCTTCAGACTTCCTGGGTGAAAACTCAAGCCTGTCTTGGGTGGAAAGCGGATGCTGGCACCTTCCCACTGCCTTGCCATAATGAACTTCCCACTTACTGGCATCAGTCCTGATTATCACCATGTCCCTAGAGTGACAGCTTAGCTCCAGAGTCCACAGGTTCTTTTCCCTAAGGAGATTTGGGAGTCTACTTGACACATTGCTATGTATTGGAAAAACGTTCAACGAAAAATGGAAATTTCAAATCTTCTTTAAAAAGTGTTTAGTGACAATGCTGTCATTTTGAGAAGACTGACATCTCAGGGACTGCAATAACTGTGCTGTGGGCTCGCTCATGTATCCTTAGATACCTAAGAAATACATCTTTAAGAACATACAAATTGGATGTGTTGGGTACATACACATCATTCACTGGGATCGAATTTCAATAAGTGAGGCAACTGGGAGAAATCGGGGTCTAAGCCCCTCACGGGAAGTGTAAATGTTCCTTTCTCATGAAAATCAAAGAAGGAAACTAGAAAAGAGAAGAGGAAGTGTAGCAGCTACCTGCTCAGTCTGGAGGATTTAATTATTGGCAATCCATGTTCTTTCCAACCTGTTCAATTTAAACTGTTCAGTAGACACAGAGGCGCTGACTTCCCGACAGGAACGTTATCGTCCCCACATTGTGGAGCCTGCCCACTGGGCTGGAAAAACCCTGTGTGTGTTTACAAATGTGAAAAGTGAAGTGGTGAAAGTAGGTGATTATCTTAATTGTTTAAGCAAAGGAATTTACGTTCCCCTCAATAACCTGAATGCTACACTCAGATCATGTTTGTTTTGGAAGTGGTGTGTGTGTGTGAACATATGTTTTGTCTGCCTAATTATTTTCTAGTTCATGCTCTTGTGTAACCTAATCTGAAAAGCCCACTTGGTTAGCTCAAAACATTGAAAACTTGTCAGTGACTGATTGTTCGACTAGTTTTTCAGCACTGATTTATTTAAGTTCATCTAAAATTCGACTTTTATAAGTAGCAGGTATAAGGTATAATATAAGTAGCAGGTATAATAAAAGGTATAAGGGATTTTATTGACAACAGTAAAACCCAAAGCATTATTCAGCTAGGTGGCATTAAAAAAGTAAATATAGGCTGGGCACGGTGGCTCATGCCTGTAATCCCAGCACTTTGGGAGGTCAAGGCGGGTGAATCACCTGAAGGTCAGGAGTTTGAGACCAGCCTGGCCAACATGGTGAAAGCCCATCTCTACTAAAAATATAAAAAATTAGCTGGACGTGGCGGTGGGCACCTGTAATCCCAGCTACTCGGGAAGCTGAGGCAGGAGAATTGCTTGAACCCGGGAGGTGTACGTTGCAGTGAACCGAGATCGCGCCATTGTACTCCAGCCTGGGCAACAAGAGTAAAACTTAGTCTCAAAATAAATAAATAAATAAGTAAATAAATAAATAAATAAAGGTAACGATAAAGAACGTCTCCCTTTTGGCCTTAATACAACTAGATCAAGCTGATATCCTGAAATCGCTAGCTTGTAATCAGTAGAAATTTTAAAAGGAGGAATGGAAATGCCCTAATCTCTAGTCTTCAAAACGATTAGACATTAAGAAAAAAGAAAGTCAAGTTTTTATTCTTCCAGAAATACTGAATGGCTGAGTTCTTACCCAATCATCTCAAAACATACACATTCTCTCCCCATAACGATAGAGATCTACTTTTATAGTAAAAGGTAAGTCAACAAGGGACCAGCGATGGGGGTGTCATTTATCCTGAAGAGTTATTTGTTGGTTCTTTGATGTGATTCTACAGAGAACACAAACACAGAGGCACTTGCTAAACTCTCTGAACCTGAATGTTTCCTCCAGGCCAATTTGAGAAAAAAGAAAATAGGTACAGATTACACACTTTCTCAATTTTGGGAAATGTGAAGGGGGGTTCAGCAGAATATTGTAAAATTAACATTTCCAATGTATTCATAGTCTGGCTCTTTGACCCTTATTTCCAGAACCTTTCTGAATATCTGTTAAATGATAGCGTTCTAAAGTCTAAGGTGGACAGTGTTTGAGTACAAATAGAACTTAACGTTTCAATGTATATTTACATCAGATTACGTGGATCTCAAGCCATTTTTTTTTTTTTTAAACAGAAATTGCAGATGAAATTTCTTATGTGTAGAGTTGAAAATCACTCAGGAAAAGCACTCGAAAAGAGTTGCAAGATCATGGAGTGAATTCAAAGCGCTTTGTGGCTTGAGAGCACTGAACTGATACAGTGATAAGAATAATGGTTGGAGACCAGGTATAATTCTTCAAGTCTCAAAGGAAATCACAGAAAATTTCCATTTTGGCAGCTGAGATAAAAATGATCAGGGAAGAAGAGGTTTTGTCTGTTTTTGTTCTAGCCCTTTAGATAGAGTGGCTCATTGCTTCCTAGTCATGGGGAGCTGGCGTCAGTGCGGAATGGGTTACCGGCCCCTCTCCTGTTGCTTCCAGAGTGTGGTTACATTGCAGAACAATGAAGCAACATGCCTGCAAACTTCCTTCTACTGCAGCAAGCTATCAGCAGGTAAAATGATGTGGTGTGAAGCTTCTAGAGAGACACTCATCCCCATCAGAAGGACTGTGTTGCTGACATTTTCGATTGGCCCCGTTTCCGTTACGTACAGTGAAAATGCTTTGCTCTTGAGGACAAGCATTTTCTCAGTCACAGAACCTGCAAAATCTTGGTACTTAACTGATTTGATGTAAAATTGAGAGTGAGACTGGCATATAGAGAAATGAAATTCTATTTCCATCCATTCATAAAAGAGAAATAAAACTTGGCATGAAGTATATAGCTGACTGCAGGAAATGGAAAATCTTACAAGATGTGTATTATTTGAGCTTTCTGTTTCATTTTAAGGCATATTTTGGGTAAATTGGGGGCAGTATTGGCTGGGTCCAGAGTAAATTATACTAACTTTGTCCTTCTCTGTCTGGTATGTAGGGAGGCTCTGTTCTGGTAGGTGGCGTTGGGACTTTGCAGAAGCTGAAGCTTTCTAGACTCTGAAGAGACATTTTTCTCCAGTTCCATTAATGTGAAATGCCTTTTCTTTGCTTTCCCCCTCACCCAGTATGCAGCTTAAAAGACAGACAGTTACAGTTTTAAGCGTGATCCACAGTGGTCAGAAATTTGGATTCCATGTCAAAATACAGAACTGTCATCTCGTCAACTTAGAGTATTTCTGAAAGTGAGGAACACAGTAGCACCTTTGGAATGCAGATCACTCAGACTTCCACCCCAAATATTTCCCAATTCTACATGCAAAGCAGGCTGGGGCTTAGCTGTGCAAAACAGCCTTACACCCTGTGCAATTGTGTCCCTCCTGATAAGGCATCCTGGCAAAGGAGAGTCTTTAATGAAAGAAAGTGTACTTCCCTCCCACTGTCCCCGCACTGCTCCTCTCCTTCCTCTAGACAGTAAACACGTACATGATTTAAAAGCCCCTGAGCTCTGCACCTCACCAAGGCACATGCATCTCTCCCTCATTGTGGACTGAAAAGGCTCATCTCAGGAGCTGAGACTGATACAGAGAACTTGCATTATGCAAGCCTGCGGAGAACCTGGCATGGACATGCTCTTAGGGGGTGCTTTAGCTCTTTTCATTCAGACCCCCTAGTGGGAAGCCTGCTATATATGCAGGAATCCACACTATGATGCTCAGTTAGTGAAATCCATTGGACTTTCTTGAGCTGAAGGTTCTCCTTCCTAGAAAAGGAGTGCTGAACTCATCTGTTTTGATCAGGAGGGCTGCTGGGGTTGGGAAGAAGAGAATGGCTGGATTCAGAAAACTGAGGTTATTGGTGTATTTATCCTACGTGTAAAATTTCAGGAGGATTGCTAACAATATCCAAATATTGAGTGGTTTTGAAACACAAGGCATCGGTAAAATTCTTTTAAGGTAAAATCGAACAAATCCATGGTATAAAAAGTTGTTTTAGGTTATTTTCCTCCCAGTAAGAATTTTTCTAGAAAATTCAGTTCTCTCCAGAACTTCTTTTACAATGTAGCAGGTTGCAGTTCTTCAGCTTGTTAGAAATTACCCATTCATAAGGTTGGACATTGTGTCTTAAGACTGCCCTGGGGCCACCTTCCCTTGGTGCTCAGTGCCCTGATGAGACCTGGATTCCTTTGGTCAGGGTCAGGGTCCCTGCAGACTACCTCTGCCAAGGCTGGGGGCTGCTTATGCCCGAGAGACAGAACTAGAGTACCAGAGAGTGAAACTGTCCAATAGAGGAGATATTTCACCTAAGACAGTATTGTCAACCTGTTTCTCCACAAATATTCTTGGATTTTTAAAACTGAATTCGCTAAATTGAAGCCAATTGGCTTGTGGCTTATGTAGTAACTACCAACCCGAAAGGCAGAGAGTTGACAGGGAGAGAAACAATGGGTTTGAATGTCTCACGCTGTATAGACTCCATCTTTGGAAATTGGGTCATCATATATCTATATCTTTGCATCCATTTAATATGCAACAGTCTTAATAGGAATAAGCAGATGAATCTAATTTCACTTTTTCTGGCCTCTTCTGCTCCCATCTTCTGTGTCTGGTATACATCAAGGAAATTGTGTGAAATTGATACTTTTCTATACTTTCTCTGCAAAATATTTTATTTTTCTGAGTAAGTATGGTATGCACAATCGATAATTTTTAAAATTATGGTTTCTAGGTGAAATGAGTTCAGTTTTCTGTGTGAGAAAGATGAGAAGCACAGAGACTCTGGTTCAGAATTTTAATAATGCCAAAGCATTATTAACTAACTGATAAGACTTGTGTTTTGCCTATTGGTGAGGAGAAGTTTCAAAAGAGTCTTCTGCAGTTCACACTGGCATCCAGTTATAACAAAGACCTAGCAGCGAGAAGCAAGTTGGTTTTGTGTTATAAAAATATCAAAAGAGTATTGATTGGGGGATATTTTTTCTTTGGGATTTTGCTATGTATCCATATTTCAAAGTATAAAATAATCTTATTCATCAAAATATGTACTTGATGATCACCATTGGCCATATTTTTGCATCTAAAGTTGGTTTGAGTTGAAAATCAATATTCACTAATTTTTTTTTTTTTTAAATTTTGGCCAGGCATGGTGGCTTACGTGTGTAATCCTAGCACTTTGGGAGGCTGAGGTGGGTGGATCACTTGAGGTCAGGAGTTTGAGACCAGCCTGGCCAACATGGTGAAACCCCCCCCCCCCGCCTCTACTAAAAAAAAAAAAAAAAAAAAAATTAGCTGGGTGTGGTAGTGCGCACCTGTAGTCCCAACTACTTGGGAAGCTGAGGCAGGAGAATTGCTTGCACATGGGAGGTGGAGGTTGTAGTGAGCCAAGATGGTGCCACTGCACTCCAGCCTGGCCAGGCGACAGAGCGTGACTCTGTCTCAAAAAAATAACATAAAAATAAAAATAAAATTGTATCTACGTCTTTCACACTCTGGCGTATGTCTTCAAGATAACAGGTTGTGTTCACTCTATACCTTTCTTTGCAAAATGAAGACAATTACTGAACCTATAATAATATAACATAAGCTGGACACATACTCGGGTTGAGCCTTGGTCTAGTTAAAAACAGCTCTTAAGGTGAAATGTTGTTGAACTAGTCCAAGAACCCAAGGTTCAAATATTGTTGACTCTCAGTAAGTTGGATTAAAGTAATAACCTTCTGATATTCAGAGATAATCATCTTTGACCCCAACAACATGAGCATTTTGAAAGTCTTATTTTCTCCTCCAATGGAAACCGTGGACAATGCGAGTGTACTCTCCCCAGGCCTAGAACGAGGTTATTAGGTAAAGGGGTGCCAGCTAACGGCAATGGTGTTGGAACCAGACAGGCCACAGAGAAAGGAGACTGGGGTTGGAACCCGCTGCTGTTCACACTGGAGCACAGAGAGCCCAGGCTGAGCCAGCAGGAGTGGGTCTCGGCGAGGGGTGATTCAACACTCGTGAGCGCTACTACACCCAGAGCTGCGAAGGAAAGATACAGAAGGACTAGGGGCCTGAGAGAGCATCTTAGACATTCACTTGCACGTTTTACAGATTTCTTGGCATTGGTAATCAGCAGCTGCTTCCAATATCCATAAAGCATTCAGAAACAACACCAAGCTACAATTCAGTAGGGATCAGCAAGAATATTACTTTAAAACTCAATTAGCATGTGTGTGTGTGTGTGTGTGTGTGTGTGTAAAATACATAATAGAAACCTTTGCCGGTACTTCCTGTGTTGCTGAAAGGTCATTTTTAACAAGATACACTGAGCAGTGTCCTTCCTTGCTACTCCTGATTGGTCACTACTGGTCTGTGGGTGACGGAAGGTCGAGTGTGTACCAAATGCTCTCCACTCTTCACCATGAGCAACGCCTAGAGATACAGGTATCCGACCCAGTAGACCAGGTTAAAGAGCAGGAAGGACGTGGGGAAAAAGACGCGGGAGTACGAGTCCAGCTCCAGGATGTCTATGTGAATACGCCCTTTTCTCCAGGATCCTGATTTACATTCTTCGTAGCAGCAGAAGAAGCTCTGACAGTCTTTGCCATCCAGACACTCATAGACACAGGTATCTTCAAATTCCTGCCAGTAAACGGAATTGTTTAACGTGGTCATCGCAGGTGGTGGTGGCCTCATGTCCAGGAGGGAATAGTTCTGCAGGCAACAAGAATCACACAACACCCATCGTAAAATGCAATAAAAATACCCTGAGGTGTGTGAAGCAATTGGTTCATATTACATCTGTCTCCTATAGATAAAGAGGATGAGTGGGACTGCCCATCCCTCACACTTCCCCCAATGCTGGAGAGAGTCGGTCCCTTTTTTTTTTGGTTTTAAGGAGCAGAGAGTTTAATCGGCAAGAAGGAAGAAAGGAAGAAGCTTCCCTGTACAGAGACAGAGGGAGGGGGGGCTCAAAAGCCGAGAGAGGAGACCCCCGTCTTCAATTCTAATGCAAGGAAAATTGCATTGCAGTTTCAAATCTTGTGTTTCCCGGATTATTAATGAAGAAGGTTAAGCATATTTTAAAATGTGTATTCGTCATTTGAAGTCCCTATTCTGCCTACTTTTCTGTGGATTTGTAGTAAGTATGGACGTATAATATATTTATCCCTTAAATGTGAAACGGTACGTATATTGAAGTGGCGAGAGACAAATAGGTTACTTTTTTTCTAATTACTGAATAGTGGAAGGTATGACGTGCAGGAATGATGAGAGGATCTTCATGTCCCATGTGATTCGGTGAAAGTGGGCTTTCAGTGTGAGGGGGCTGGATACTGCTTACCATCTTAAGAAGCATAACCAAAAATGTGCCCACCTACAATGCTTTCTTTTCTACCTCCCAAGCCCTTCTCCTGACATGGAAAAGTCCAAATGGGGCAGATAAAGGAGAGAGAACAACATACTCTTCGCTCCTCAATGAGAAGAATCATTCCTAACCCTGAGACATGGCTGCAAATAGACTTGTCAATTCTTCAGACAGAGGCTGAGCTCTTCTAAAAACCTATGAAGCGTGCACTACATTGACTTCCGTTACGGGGATCCGTTTCTAAATTGGACTGAATAATGGAAGAGAACTAAGCAGCATGTTTGCCTGTCTGCTTTGGTTTATCTGTGCTGGTGGATCAGAGATGGGCATATGCCACTGGCAGCCATGGAGGCTGATGCCAAGGAGGAGGTGGAGAGGCAACCCTTCTCAGTGGGCCTCCTGGTGAGGGCCTTTGCCTGGGTGTGGCACCCTGCTGGGACAGAGGCCATTCGGAATTCATTAGAAAGCATCGTGACAACCTCTTATACTTTCACCCAAAAATACGATTACACGAAGACATGGCACTGCTTCCCTCCTCCTTTTGGGTCTCAGTTTGATTGGACATGCTCATAATCGTGGGGTCATAAACTGGAGACAGGTGAAAGTGTCGGTCGGTCCCTCAGAGTTGGTTCTTGCAGCCTTTGGTGCGCTCTTGTCAATGGGAAGCATGTGTGTGTGAGGACAGACCTAAAGCAGGATGGCCTGGACCACATGTTCACAGGGCGTTGCTTGCTCCTCACATGTGGCCACCATCCTCTGCTACCAGTGGGGCCTCATGGTGCGGCTGCCCACGCTCCTCCTCATCCGCAATCCTGATGAATAGGCAGAAATAAAAGTCCCACTGTCTCTGTGGGCCTCATGTGGATACGTCTCTTCTAGGTTAATGTTCTTTGTCCCGCGTGGGTGTAAACATCACCAGGGGTTTGCTAAAACATAGCAGTTCCCTGCCTCTACCCCACTGCATTGAAGGGATCTGCCTCTTTTTGAAGAGCTCCAGTGGAAACATCTGCCTTTATTAACAAACAATTGCAATAAAAGTTTCCTACACGTGTGCTTTGACAGTGATCAGCCAGACATTCATCCACTCATTGTTTCAACCCCATTCCTCTGTGTAGTCTCTTGCTATGTGGATGGAACTGGGGGCTACCGGAGTCAGAGAGGAGAAGCCTGGTCGTTGCAAGGCAGGGCAGCCCCACAGCAAGATTCTGGCTCAGACCGGGAGGCAGAAGGCTCTGCTGATGTGGGGATGGCTCACCAGAGATCTAAAGGGCAGCCCTTGGAGGTCACAGGCAGGGCAGCAGGATGGTTTCTGGAGAAGAGAAACCTCCATTTCACTTCATTTAGGGAACCAAAAAACACCTAGAGATCATATTTACAATATTAAAAATGGTTCTTATTATGTCTTCATAGTTCACTGCTTTGAAATGAAACAAATTCCATTTTATAAGGTTGAAGCAAAATGTAAGATGTTAAGAGCCCTAAATAGCTTAAGAACTTCTTTACTTGCCTCTGTCTCATTAGTCATGAAAATTTCAAACGATGCCCAAGATAGAGATTTTAATTAACAATTCCCCAAAGTCCTCCTTGGCCTAGCTGGGTCCCTGACTCCCTCCTCTTTTGTCTGTGTGTGTAGCACAGCCCTGTGAGTGTCACGGAGCACCGTGCTTCCTGGGCACATGTGAAGTTCCTCAGCCTTGCATTTGACACATTAGGAAAGGGGAACTGAGCAACTAGAACAGCTCACCCCAAGCCACACATGTGACTGTTCACGGAGCCTGGCCCGTCCCCCATCTCTCAGAGGCTGCTCTTTTCTGCTTCTTCGTATGGGTAACGGTGGCTCCTTCACTAGCATATGGCTTGCAGACTGACCTTTCAGAATAGAGTTGGGAAGTTGACAGTTCTCACTCAGCAGAGGACAGACTTCCTTTTTCTTTGGCTTAGCATTATTCTTGCTGCAGGTCTCTGGCTGTGTCTTCTCACCAAGCCTGGTACCCTTTCTGTCTGAATTATTTTTCTTTGTACTTTCTTTAAGGTCATTACACTTTCCAACTGTTTCTTTCTTTAAAAATTTTTTTTCTGTTCATTTTGTGATACCTTTTTCTCTGTGTGTTAAAGGATTTGTTTCTTTTTTTGGCAACATCACTTCTGTACTAAAGATGTCAATATTTCCTGCTTTCAACACCCAGGTCCTGGCTATGTGTGATGATTGCACCCTTCCCCTCTCCCCTCTGTTTTGGTCCCACGCCATTTGGAAGCATTTGCTGGCAAAATCTGTATGATCGCTGTGGCTTCCCGCAGCTGTAACAGTGATTTGCCCACAAACTTTTTGGAAGAACTATCATGATCCACACTTGCAGAGTGCAGATAACTATGTAGTCTCCTGACAATGGGCTGGAAGTGCGCTGCATATGAGGTCTTAATTAGCAAGTAGCAAATCACCTGTGGCTTATGGGTGGGTTTGAAACATTTGATGTAATTAGTAAATTGTAATTAGTATACATATGTATAAAGGAATAAAAGTCATGATTGCAAAAAAAAGTTGTTATATGATAAAAGTTGTAGTTCGCATCATTAATTTAAAAATATATTTCTCGGATTTTTCAATAAAGCTACATTCTTACCTCTACCCAAAAGAAATTCAGACTTGTTAATAGTTAAATGTAACAAATTTGTTTTTAAATTGTCAAACCTTGGTCAATATTTACAGGGCTTAATTTATCCACACTTCAATTTTCTGATTTGTAGAAAGGTTTGTTATGAGAATAAAGTAAGTTGATACATGAAAGCAGAGAGAACATAATGCCAAGCATAGTGCTCAAAAGAAAGTGAGGGGGGTTGTCATTTTGAGGGTAGGAAGGACCTTCCAAAGCAGAACACAAGAAGCAGAAACTACAAAAGAAAACAGTGACAGATTTGACCACATGAAACAAAATAACACACACAGAAAAAGGCACAAAATAGGATAGTGGCAATGTTGCCAATTCAAGTTGGAGTAAAAACTACATGACAAACAATATCATGAATATATTCTATATGTGACTATCTAAATGATATATTTTATAAAATACAATTTATATGATATGTAACATATACACCACTCAGATTTCTACTTTAAAATACTAATAAAAGTTAAAAAAATTCAAAAGCAATTCATGAAAATAGAAATGCAAATCAAAAATAAACAAGTGACAATATTGTCAATAGTCAAATAAATGCCAGTGAGAAAAGTTTGCAGAGCTCATTTTCCTGCTTGACTATCAAACTGAATGCACGGAAAGTTCGGGATGAGGTGTCTGGCATTGCTGATGGAGCTGGTGGAGCTCCATTTGGCAAAGACCAAAGACCATGCAACCCCTCTGCCCAAACCTTCTGCTCCTGGGAATGTATAACCAAGCAAATAGTCACAGGTAAGTACAAATTGGTAGTGACAAGAACGTAAATGCAAGTGAAAAATGTGGATGAGCCCAGTCAGTGTCCTGCCAAGACTGCCTGTGCATCAATCATGAACATAGGATATGATCATTACAATGATCCTATAAAATAATATTTGTGGCACAAAACTTAAGTACATGTAAGTACCTATTTTCGAGTTATCAAAGAGGCTATAAAACAATATAAAGATCATAATTCGGTTTTGCTAAAATGCATGAACATATATTATTTGAATGGCTAAAAAGGAACTATAGATGCATACACTAATCCCCATGTAGAAGGATTATGATTGCTTTTCTCCTCTAATTTCCAAATTGTCAGAGTTGGATTTTTAACCTAATACTGAACACATTTTTGAAGCCAGCATGTGCATCACTCCTTGGTCTTCAATACATGCATGCATCAACAGCAATCTACCTTTCAAATGCAATGTTAGTTTAGTGAAAGTTCTCAGAAATATTGACACCTGCAATGCTATACATACGGAGGGGGCTTGTAGGCTTATTCGCTCAGGAATCCATCTTGAGGAATCTGAATGTAGTAACTACAAGAAAAGAAGAAAAATAACTAGGAAACTGTCATGAACATTTGCATCCAAGATCACTCTTAAGAGCAACCTTTAGGGTATGACTAAACCAAACCACGTCACTGGTAAGTGATACAACAGAGCTCTTAGAGTCACATTCACATCTTCAGAATCCCTGTCTGGTTTAGAAAAGTCTTGTTGAATTGGGTATGTACATCATGCTTTATACGATCCTTAGGGATACAACTGCATTTAGGCACACACTCATCTCAAACAGCGCCCCCGTTACCTCCCAGAGAACCTTTGCTACTGCAGCTCACCGATGTCGTCTTCTTCGTGGTGGTTGGTTTTCTACAGCTGGAATAGTAGTTGAGGGTGGCATACTCCATCAGCGCAGCGAAGACAAACAGGAAGCACACGGTCACAAAGAGGTCCATGGCGGTCACGTAGGACACGCGTGGCAAGGACTTCCTGGCGATGGTGCTCAGGGTGGTCATGGTCAACACCGTGGTGATGCCTGCACGGGACAGGTAGCATGTTGTAAAAGGATGCAACATGCAACAGGAATCCCAGACCGTCACCCACATCCCTCCACCCCAGCACGGCTGCCTTACAGGAATCCCTGATGCTGCATAACTCATGTAATGTTACTTTGAATTTTAATGTCCACACAATTTCATAAGCAATGTTTCCATGAAATTTCTGATTAGAGTCTTCACAATAACACTAAAGTGCCTGAATCAAGTGAATACCTTTCAATTTATTCAGTAATTCTCTCATTGTTGGACATTTTGCCTTTTAAGCAATTTTTAACATCGATGCTCTATTTGCAGTCCTATCTATTCCCTGCTGTTCCACATCTCACACTTCTGTGCAGCTAAATCCTTTTATTTCTTTCTTCTCCTCACCTCCCCAGTTTGAAAACCCTCACTATTCTTGAAGACCCAGCTCCACTCTTGCCCTCCCGGCAGAGCTGACAACATGCACATCTGCAGTATCCCTGTACCTTCTACATATCTCAGCTTTTTTTTTGTTTTCATTATCACAGGGAATCACATATGTCTTTACGTATCTGTCTCCTAGATAGTGTGGTCTTTAAGACAAAAACAGTCCCTTACTTGTCTTTGCCTGTCCCCCAGCACAGATGCTAGCACATTTGAGGCATTTAAATGAATGCTTTACATCAAATGAATCAATTAATTGGTAACACTCAATGTTGGTTTGACTTTGACTATTTCATATGCATGGGTCAACACTAGATGTTTAATCAAATATTGTGGAAAACATTCAGAAAAGAGACACAGACACACATGAGATGGATAGCTTAGAAGGGAAAACATGAAAAAAGACATGGAGGCTGTTGAACACAAGAATAAAATGAAGAAGAACGATTATCGTGTGAAACAGGCTAAGACTGACTCTCCTGTGGGTGAACTCCCCAAGAAATCAGGACCTGTCAGAACTACTAGACAGGGCAGGTTAGTGACCCCAGATTCATGAACCCCTGAATCACAGGAATCTGAATTTTAATAGTCACCACCTCTGTAGCTCAATGGGAATACAGGAAAATATCTGCATCGCAGTACTAGTCAGAGAAGAGGTACACGGGACAGATGAGGACACATTACTTTACACCTTTGTTGCAGCGTTACAGCCTCTGTTTAGTTCCCCCCTGCACCTGCTCAAGGCAGTTCTGCCAGCGCCAGGTGGAGAATGAGTCTCACAGCACGGGGTGGACAGCTTGTTGAGCTGTAAAGAATATCACCTGAAAGTCCAAGCTCTCCGCCTTGCCCTGGGCCTTCTCAGCATTTGGCCATGAGAAGCCACTTACCATCTTGAATCAGTTTCCTTAACTTGTGCAGTGAAAACAGAATGCCAGGTACTTTTTAATATAGATGGTAAAATTTCATGTAAAAATGCTATGTAAACTGGAAAAGTCTGTACTTACATCAGATGTAGTTTTATGGAAAAAGATCTTTTGAAAAAATTATTTTATTTTATTTATATTTTTTAAGTTCCAGGGTACATGTGCAGAATGTGCATGTTTATTACATAGATACACGTGTACCATGGTGGTTTGCTGCACCTATCAACCCATCATCTAGGTATTAAGCCCAGCATGCATTAGCTGTTTTCCCTAATGTTCTCCCCCAGGGAATACTATGCAACCATAAAAAAGAATGAGGTCATGTCCTTTGCAGGGACATGGATGAAGCTGGAAGCCATTATCCTCCTTTAATAAACATCCAAATCAACTTTTAAAAATGTGACCACATCATGTCTAAGAAGTTCAAAATCTTAGTTTCTATTTCAATAGAAATACAAATTGTTTGCGTCTGCAATTTCCATAGACCTTGTCCGTCAGTTGTCATGAGTGGCCTGTATTCCAGAGGTAGACAGTGGCCGTGTGCTTTATCCTCCCCACTTCCACACCCACCCTGAAACTATACACCCTAAAGAAAAATAAAGCTTAGGCCTTTCTATTTAGTTCAGGGGTCTAAGCTACCTAGTAAAGAAGGGTGCTCTGCACAAACACCTGTTGGCATGACTTCCTCTTCAGGGAAAGCCCAAGGGAGTTCAGGAAGGTTATCTCAGCTGAGTCTATTACATATAGGATGCTTTGGGGATGATCCTGGTCTCACAGAATCCTAGAAAAACTTTCTTCTTGACCTTGGAGGGATGAGTGAATATAAATGCTGGCATCTTACTACAGTCAGAAGTAAACCTCCTAATTTAAACACAAACTATAATAACACTTTTTGACACTGGCTTTTTTTTTTTTTTTCCCACTCAGCACAATGCCATTGACACATTTAACTGCTGCTGCATCAATAGTTTGTTCTTTCCTACTGCTGAGTAGTATATCATGGCTTGGGTGTTCCATAGTTTCGTTAGCCATTCACTTGTTGAGGGATATTTTGGTTGTGTCCAGTTCTTGGTGATTACATGAACATTCATGTCAGTGTAACAATATCATCCTATTTCAAGTGACTTTCTTGGAGACACATTGTAGCTGGGTCATGCTTTATTTTTTTAATCCTCTCTGCTAACTTCTGTTTTTTTCACTGGTATGTTCCAGCAATTTGCATTGAAAGTAATTACTAATATTTAAGATGTAATGATTCCATTTTATATTGTGTTTCCTGTTTGTTTGTTCCTTTATAATTCTTGTTTTCTTTTTCCTGCCTTCATATAGGTTATCTCAACATATTTTAGAATTTGATTTTGCTTTATCTACAGTGTTTTTGAGGCACATCACTCTTTGTAGCCTTTTTAGTGATTCTTCCAGTATTACAAATACATAATTTATCATATTTAACATTTTACCAGTTTGAATGAAATGTAGAAACCTTATTTCCCCTTACTCTTCCTTGATTTTAATATAATTGTCTTAAATATTTCCTTTAATTAGTTTAATAATTACATCAAGTAGCATTATGATTTTTTGCTTCAACCATTATAAGTAATTTAGAAAACTCAAAGGCAAAGGAAAGTCCATTTTACTTACCCACATTTTCACTTTTTGTGTTTTTTTCTTCCTTTCTTTTGTTAAAAAATTCTTCTCATCATTTTCTATTTCAAGAAATTCCATTAGCCATTATTTTAGGGGACATCTGTTAGTGACAAATTCTCTTTGTTCTTCTTCGCATGAGAATGGATTTCTCCTTTATTCTTAAAAGATACTCTCATTGGGTATAGAATTCTGAGTTGACTGTTCTTTCTATTCAGCATTAAAAAATGCTGTGCCATTTCCTTCTTGCCTCCATGGTTTGGATGAGAATCCATTGTTATCCAACTTGTTTTTTCTTTATAGGCAAGGCGACATGTTTCTTTGCTACTCTCAAGAATTTTTCTTCAGTTTTTAAGAGTTTGATTATGATGTGTCTTTACCTAACATTCTTTGGATTTAACCTATTTGGGATTAATTCAGCTTCTTGGATCTCTAGATCTATGCCTTTTGGCAAATTTGAGTATTTTTTATCCATTGTTTCTTTGAATACTTTTTTTTAGTCTCATTCTATTTCTCTTTTATCTGGAACTTCAATGACACAAATGTTGGATCATTTCCCTCTCTAACATGTGTCAACATTTGGAGATATCCCTAAACTCAGTTGATTATTATTTTCAATATATTTCCTCTCTGTTGCTCAGATTGGTTAATTTTTGTTGTTCTGTCTCACAGTTCACTGATTCTTTCTGTCTTTTCTTCTTTTGTTAAGCACATCCAGTGAGCTTTTCATTTTGGCATTGTATTTTTCAGTGCTAAAAATTCCACTGAGTTCTTCTTTATATCCTCTATTTCTTTGTGGAGCTTTTCTTTTTTTCATTTAGTTGAAGCATGTGTGCATTTGCTCATTGAAGCACATTTATGACTGATATGTTAAAATCCTAATCAGATAATTCCAACAACCGTGTCATCTTGATACTGGCATTTTCTTTTTGATATGATGAATGATATTTTACTGTATCCTGGACATTTCTGGTATTATTTTATCAGACTAAAATATTACATAGGAAATCTTTAAAGTACCCATACTTACAACACATTTAGAACAAAAACATTAATATAAAGATTAATAAATGAAATTAAAATTTCTGCACACCAAATGCATAAAAAGAGGAGAAAGATGCTATTCATTGGAAAAAGTATTTATTTTACATAACCAATGAATCTTCAGGATGTTTCGTATTATCTAACAACATGAAATACCTATTCAAGTTTATTCTCATGTCAGAAATGTTTCAAAGTTTTCCTCACCTAAGATTCACTTTCTGATCTGAGCAATCTCCATCTAATCTAACATTATAATCCTAACATTTTTCTAGAAATGTAACATTTCTAGTTTTACCATTTGAGTATAATCCATTTTAAGTAAATGTTTGTGTATGGCAGGAGGTGGATATTGAAATTCACTTTCATGATGTAATTACTAGGTGCAGAGTTCTGTAATATCCAGGAGCCCAAAGACATTGATACTGTTGTTCAGCTCCTCCATTCCTTTACTGGCTTTTTGGTTGTTGACTGGTTTAATCACTTAAATAAGTGGACAAATGTGCTTGTTTGTGTACACTGCTGGTGGAAGTATATTTAAATATCAAACTGTGATTGATTTTAAAAATTTATCCTCTTCTCAGTTTTTGTTTATTTTAATATGAAGCTCTAATACTAGGTACAGGTGCATTTATGAAAGTCTTTTCTTTCTGTTGAATTTACCCTTTTATTATTATTATTATATGTTCTTACTTATTTCTATGTTGAATTCTTAGCTATGCCTTTTATTATATTTTCATATTTTTTCAACAGATTACAATAAGATTTCTTAACATATCTACTTAGAATTTTTTTAGTATGACTGTACTCATTTTTGTACCACATAAGAACATGGTTCCATATGTCCCCTAACCTCATTGCTATTTATGGCCTATATTTTATTGTTTCTTATGTCATAAGTCTCGTCTTGCATTGTTACTATTTTGACTTTAATTGAAAGAATAAAAATAGAAAACTAGTTTTTAAAAATTTCACCACATGCTCACCATTTCTGATGTTCTTCATTACTTCTTGTAAATCCATTTTTCTGTTTATTATTTCTATTAACCTAATTAGTTTGTTTGAGAATTTTTACTATGGTTTTAGATTTTCTGTGACAAATTAACACGGATTTTGTTTATCTAAAAAAACTTCATTCTGATGAAATTTTTGAAGTACATTTTCTCTGGATATAGAATTTCAATACTTTAAAGCCAGCAATTAATTATCTTCTGGTCTCCATTATTGCACATGAAGAATCAGTTAGTCATATTTTTGCTCCTCCACATACGACAGGACATTTTTGTTTACATACTTGCAAGTATTCCCTTTATTTTTGATTGTCATCGTTTAAACTATGACGCTTTTCTTTGTATTTCTCCTGCTTGTATCTCACTAAGCTGTTTGAATTTGTAGGCTGGTATTTTTCACCAAACATTGGAATTTCTTAACCACATTTTTTTCAAAAATATTTTTCCTCATTCTTTTTTTCTTATTATTCTGATTTTAACTATCGCCTCAGTTATAGTCAGTTATAGTTTTGTTATACATATTCATATTGTACCACAGATCACCGGTACATTCTTTCTTTTAATCTTTTTATTCCCTTGTTCTTCAGATTACATAAATTTCATCTGATGGTCTTCAATTTTATATAACCTTTTATTTCTGCCATCTTCAATCTGCTCTCAAGTTTAGTGAATTTTTCAATCAAGATATTATACATTTCATTCTAGAATTTTTTTTAATATACTTTCTGTGATGAGATGACTCATCTGTTCATTAATTAAAATCACATTGTCCTTTAAGTCCTCAGACATTGTTATAATAGCTGTTGTTAAAGTCCATGCCTACTGAGCATTAGACTTCTCTTTTCTTTTTATTAATCCTTCTTTCTTTGTAATCATGGGTCACATTTTTCTACATCTTAGAGTGTCTAATAAGTTCTTATTATAACTCCTTATAATTTAAAAAGTCTGCACAATATTATCTTTTTAAGAAGCCCTTTGAATTCTTATGACAAATAGTAAATTTACTGATGGTTCTCCTTGATCTTGTTATTGCTTGGTTCAAGCTTCATTAAAGGACATTTAGAGTACCTCCTTTACTTTTAGGCACAGACTTTTTGGTGTCTCAACTAAACACTAAACATCTTATTGTTAATAAAGTTCCTCAATTCTTCTGGCTATAAATTTATTATCTGATCGCACTGTGAAATTCTAGCTCCTGTGTCTTGAGCCCAGAACAACTATTCTCTGTAGGATTTTCATAGTCTCAAGTTGTACAAACATAGTTATATATTATATCACTTTGAAGTTTATCTTTAGATGTCTTGTGTACAGTGACATCAAATACATGTAACCATGAAGCCATAACCCCAAGGGTTAGTCACGAAATCTGTGTTGATTTGCCTACAGTTCTATCATGTATTTTCTATA
This sequence comes from Colobus angolensis palliatus, assembly GCF_000951035.1. Classification (NCBI taxonomy): domain Eukaryota; kingdom Metazoa; phylum Chordata; class Mammalia; order Primates; family Cercopithecidae; genus Colobus; species Colobus angolensis. Next base: position 3,250,071 of record NW_012115278.1, on the reverse strand, counting down.
AGCATGCAAAACTTGTATAGGTAGAGGATATTACAGGCTAATTAATCTCTTGGCCCGGTCTACCCAGGCCCAGTGCTTTGTTCTTGAACACACAAATTAAAAAAAAACACAGAGAAATAACAATGCAGATATGAGAGATGTTGCAGAAATTTGGAATTGAGGCAGCTTCCTCTTTTCTATAGGAAATTTTTTGGGAAAAACAATCTCTATATTCAGTCTTATATATTACCTGTCTTCAAAAAATCAAAACATTGAAAGTTAAGCAAAATTCCTATCAGAAAGAAAAACTGGCATAATATATGTTGCACAGTTCTAAAACTACTGAAAGTTAGTGTTTTATTAAGAAGACTTTGGGAACTAGAGAAAAATTCATGAAAAGACTGAGGTTTAGTGTGTGGCTTACAGCTGAAAAAATGATCATTTTCTCGTTTGCTGGTAAAGTTGCTATATACAAGCAGAGCTTCAATTATTGATAAACTATTTTTACCAATATTATGTCCTCAGTCCTCAGAGGTGTGTGGTAAATTCTGCTTCCTGACATTAATGTAGGGGGACTTTTGAGTTGACAGGTTCTGGGATGTGCCTGTGTTTTTGTGATCATATCAGCCTGTGATACAGGATACTATCACAATTTATTTACTCTGAATCTCCTACCCCATCTTGATTTATGTAGCACACGTAGAATCCCATTGTGAGAAAGAATAGCCTCACTTGGCTTCTTAAGAGAAAAGTCTAAGCACAGTTCAAGTAACCCTTAAATTAGATCATTCACATTTAAATAGTTTTTTACATTGAAGGCATTTTTATGAATGCTTCTATATTAAAATTACACAAATTTATGGAAGAGATTTTTTGAAACTCACCTAATGCTGTTCTTGCTGGTGTAGCATCTTTTTTGATCCAAAATGACACCCAGGATAAAACCACAGTCAGTATACAGGGAATGTATGTCTGAATAGTGAAGTATCCCATTCTTCTACTCAATTCAAAATATATAGTCATGACAACATAATCACCTGTAATAAAATATTGTCAAAATTAAGACAACTTTGATGGATCAAAAATAATTCAGGAAAATAATTTTATAATTTATTTTGTTAAATGAATGACTTGGATAAAAACGTACAACTACAACAATATCAAATCAAGAAATGGTCAAAATGCTAGTTTTCTTAAATTTAATTTTCATAGTATCCATGGCTGTACGAGGCATTTAATCGGTCAGTGTAAAGGGCACAAAACGAACATATTCATGGATACAGTGAAAACACATGCAGATCTTTTCCATGACAGGCCACTGATGAGCTATCATTGCTTGAGTCCTTCCATAGGTTGTATGATTAAATTCAAGAGTAATAGGTAAAGTTAACCCTCAAACAGACCCAGGGTCGTTTTTTTTTTTTTTTTTTTTTGAGACAGAGTCTGGCTCTGTCGCCCAGGCTGGAGTGCAGTGACCAGATCTCAGCTCACTGCAAGCTCCGCCTCCCCGGGTTCACGTCATTCTCCTGCCTCAGCCTCCCGTGTAGCTGGGACTACAGGCACCCTCCACCTCGCCTGGCTAGTTTTTTTTTTGTTGTTGTTTGTTTGTTTGTTTGTTTGTTTTTGTATTTTTTAGTAGAGACGGGATGTAGTTAGCCAGGATGGTCTCGATCTCCTGACCTCGTGATTCACCCGTCTCGGCCTCTCAAAGTGCTGGGATTACAGGCGTGAGCCACCGCGCCCGGCCGACCCAGGGTCATTTTAAGGGATGCTTTTCCAATAATAACAAAGCTATCATATCTTATATAAACTTGTGTAACCATTTGATATTTTTATTTATTTATATCATTAAGTTTTGTTTATCAACTTTGCACTTTGTTTTACTTAATGTATGTATATTTATCTTATCCTTTTGTAACTCCAGGATTTAAGTTGTGCCAACCCAGAAACAAACAGAAGTGATCCTTTCCTGACATTCCACTCTCTTCTACCAAAGCAGAGCCACACCATAAAGAAGTTGGGAGCAATGCAGATGTTATTGGAGATACATTTTGTCCCCAAAGCATCTCCATTCATTTCTTGTCCAGGCCAGTCTTGCTGAGATTACCTCCTCATCCTCATCCTCCCCATCTCCATTCATTTCTTGTCCAGGCCAGCTCCTGCTGAGATGACCTCCTCATCCTCATCCTCCCCATTTGAATCCTCCACCCCTTTAGCCTGCTGGATTCAGCCATCCAGCGCCTGAAATCCACCACGTCCAGGACTGAACTATCACCTTCCCATGCCAAAACTGCTCTTCTTTCAGGTCTGTCTCTCACTTGTTCAAAGAGAAAACCAAAAAGCCACCTCTGACTCCTCCTTTTCTCTTCTCAATGGTTCTATCTGATCCATTCCTCTCAAATCATTTCCCTGTCTAGTCCAAGCTACCACCTTCTGCCCGTAGATCCAAGCTTGTCTCCTAATGACCAGTCCTTTTGGCTCTAATTCATTCTACCTACTGCCATCAGGAGGAACTTTCTAAAACACAAGTATCATTTTAGCCTTCTCCTTATTAGCTGCCCTCGTACAACTGTGACATTTTTATGTGGTCCACATCATTCTGCGTTAAATACTCCTTGCCCTGTGCTCTCTACACTCTTGGCATGTGGTCTTCCCAGGCCCTCAGACTTGCCAAAACCCTTCCCCACATGCCTCTGAATCCCTTTCCCTCTGCAAACATGCTCTTTTTTTTTTTCCCCAACATCTAGATAGTTCCTATTCACTCATTTAGCTTAAAAGTCTCTTCGTGCCCTGGGAAGTCTCCCTGACACCTTCCCGTAAATGGATGGATTTGTTTCTATAATTACTGATACAATATCTATCTTAAAACCAATACACTGGTTGGTTTATAGAATATGTCTCTCTTGTTGACCAATGTTGGCTAACCATAATACATTAATTAATATTTGCTGAATGAAAAGACTATCACTGAAGTCCCTTTTTTTTTTTTTTTTTTTTTTGAGACAGAGTTTCACTCTTGTCACCCAGGCTAGAGTGAAAAAGGTGCAATCTTGGCTCACTGCAACTTCCGCCTCCCAGGTTCAAGCAATTCTCTTGCCTCAGCCTCCCAAGTAGCTGGGATTACAGGCATGTGCCACCACGTCTAGCTAATTCTTTTTGTTGTTGTTGTATTTTTAGTAGAGACGGGGTTTCACCATGTTGGCCAGGCTGGTCTTGAACTCCTGACCTCAGGTGATCCACCTGCCTCGGCCTCCCAAAATGCTGGGATTATAGGCGTGAGCCACCATGCCCAGCCTGAAGTTCAATTTTTACTTAAAAGATTGATAGGGAGATGGTATTGGGCTCAGATGAAAACTATGCTTCCAATAAATTAGAAAGTTTTGCAGGATGAAATATTCTGTTGTAGCAATATTTAGAGTTGTTGATAGAAACATCAATTTTGATACCATTTACCAAGAAACATTTAAAAATTTAAACAAATTAGTATTTCAGTACAAAGGAATTAGGATGATTAGCCTGCAGCAGTAAAAGAGCACAAGTATATATTTTAAAGTAATGTGAATGCCAACATTACATCATTTCCTAAGGAAATGTGATTTGAATTATGTGTGATTCTTAATGCCTATTAATTTTTTGCAAAAAAATTGCAATCAAAACCCTAGAGGAATAAACAAACAAGCTAATATACAGAAAAACAAAGCATAATAAATCACCCTAGGAGTTATGCACAGTCCAAATGGAACATCCAAAGAGTTGAATAATTTCAATTATCACCATTGCAGATTACTGACAAGATAAACAGAAAGACAACTCCAGACAAGATGCACAATTTATTACAGCAAATCCACCTGCTTTCTCCCTGCCTGGGGTGAGAGGGGCTCCCCATGTCTGTCCTTAGCATACTCCCTTGCCTAATTCAGAAGTCTACCTGGGCATCCATGGTTATTAGCTTCCATGGGCATCCTACTGAGGCTCTGCCTTTCCCAGACATGGGGTGCTTTGCAGGAAGGAGGCAGCAGCACCAGTGAAAGTCCCAGTGTTGGGTGCATGACTGGAGGTATGCACAATATGGAGGTGTGCAAGATACTGGCAATGACGGAGGAGGTGGCATCAGTCAAAGTCCCAGTGCTGGGCACATGCATGGAGTGCACGATACTGGGAATGATAGAGGAGGCGGCACCAAAGTCCCAGTGCTGGGCGCATGCATGGAGGAGTGCACCATGCTGGCAATGATGGAGGAGGTGGCATCAGTCAAAGTCCCAGTGCTGGGCGCATGCATGGAGGAGTGCACCATGCTGGCAATGACGGAGGAGGTGGCATCAGTCAAAGTCCCAGTGCTGGGAGCATGCATGGAGGAGTGCACCATGCTGGCAATGACGGAGGAGGTGGCATCAGTCAAAGTCCCAGTGCTGGGAGCATGCATAGAGGTGTGCACGATGCTGTCAGTGATGGAGGAGGCAGCAGAATGACCCATGAAGATGACTCCTTCCTCGGCGCATGTTCAGAGGAAAGGCAGGACCTGAAGCTAGTTATTTCCTATCCCAAATACTTGTTTTATTTATTTCATTAGGCAGCAATCCATTCTCAATAATTGCTTCTTAGCATTAAACGTAGAAATAAAATTTGCCCCAGGATGATATTTTGAAACATCACAGTGGACTAGCTGCGGCTTTTCTATTTCCTTATTTATTCATTTATTTCAGAGTTAGTAAGTTCCATATCTGGTAGTTTTCACCACCAGAGAGAGACTGACACGCATTTATTTGCTCTCAGTGACTCCAGGTTCACATTCTCAGAAAGCCTCTGACAGGGTCAATTTCAGACAGGTCAGAATCAGATAAATAAAAGCAGTGGTGTAGAAGATTGTATTGGCTTAGGTTAGATCGCTGCCCATCTTGGACACATCGACTTCAACTAAGGCAGGTTCAGGTAAGACCAAGGCAGCTCCCAGGTTGGCTGTGGAAGGAGGAGCAGCTCCCAGAAGATGGGGCTTTATCCCCAGAAGAAGGACAGGTTGACGGGTAGGGATAACAGAGGAAATCTGGCTTGGAAACACCAAAGGAAGTAAATGTACAAATTTTCTTTGTCATATCATTTGATGACTCTATATTGAAGTACATTTCCATGTTTCTCAGAGAACATAAAATTATTCTTTATTCACACTTCACACAATTAGTTTCTTGTAAAATCAAAGGGCATGGTACATTTAAAGACCCTTTTTCTTTATTTTACTAAACTTTATGTTTGTAAAATTGTTATTTTAATGAATCATTAGGTAGATAATTTATTATTGAAAAAGGAAGTTGGTGGGGGTGTTATTTTTTTTTTTTTTTCTGAAAATGCTAACCAGTTGCTAGATAACGTCTTGTGAGCCACATTAGTAAATTACCAAATATATAAGCAAATTTACAATTTTTAAATTCTAGGTTTCTGTTTGGAAATTTGCTAGCAGCATAGTATCTTGTGCTTTACAAGTCCAGTTGTGTTTCAGGAAGAGATCTTCACAGAAAGAGGAAAACCCTTTACAGGATGTATTTCTAATGTCTGAGCTCTAAAGATGTTCCCACCTGAATTTATCACCTGAATTTATCATCCCATTTAATCGGTAAGTTTGCAAGTTCATATAGATATTTTCAATACTCCAACTCCTCTACGGACGAGGTGAATCTTCTGTCATTTACCCCAGCATTATCCTCAGAGGATATATACTATCTCAAAACCATTACTAACTCATGTCATAGACACCACGTTTCTTTATTGCATCTCTGGCACCCAAAACACCCTTTGAGTCTCCTTTGAATGTTGTTATTTCCTTCCCTCTCCTCTCCTTCTCATGGCCGTCTCTTCCCCCCGCCCATTACAGATACACCCAGCCTGGTTTCCTTTCAAAACTGCCCAAGCTTAACACTCTCTGAAAAGCCACCTGAGGCCTGGAGATTAGCAAGCAATGCTCAGCCAAAAAGCCTAATGTTCTCCATCTTATTCTTCAAGTTTACCCTGAGGTAACTTGTCTTTCTCATCTCTTTATTACATTTATTTATAAAAAGAAGTTCCAGCCGGTCACGGTGACTCAAGCCTGTAATTCTAGCAATTTGGGAAGCTGAGTTGCGTGGATCACCCGAGATCAGCAGTTCAAAACCCACCTGGCCAACGTGGTGAAACCCCATCTCTACGAAAAATACAAAAAGTTAGTTGGGTGTGGTGGTGGACGCCTCTATTCCCAGCTACTCAGGAGGCTGAGGCAGGAGAATCTCTTGAACCTGGGAGGCAGAGGTTGCAGTGAGCCGAGATAGTGCTACTCTATTCCAGCCTGGGCAATGAGAGCAAAACTCTGTCTCAAAAAAAAATTAAGAAACATTTAAAAAGAAGTTCCTAATTTTAGGGAAATTAAATTTATCAATCTTTTATTTTACCATTCATACCATTTGTGTCATGCTTGAGAATTTGTTCCTTAACCCAGGACCATCAAGTTTCCTTATACAAGTTTTGCTTTTCTCCCAGTTTCCCTTCTATGGAATTACTTCTTCTCCAATTCAAGTTCTCTGAATTCCATGATTAGCGGCTGCACCATCATTTATTGTGACCTCTGGTCATCTGCAGGCCCACCTCTCTTTTATTTGTGTGTTTGTATCTGTATGAATCTGTGCGTGCATTTTGATTCTGACACATAACCACACTGTCTTAATCAGCAAAACTGTGGCAGACACACACTAAAGTGACCCCCAGTTAGTCATATAGTCGTACTGTTCCCTCCTCGTGAGTGTGGGCAAAACCTGATTTGGTTTCACTTAATGGATCAACTCCCTTGATTGAATTTCGTTATATGGCAAAGATGAATAAATTTTGCAAATGTAATTAAGACCCAAAAATCTGTTGATTTCAAGTTAATCAAAGAAAGATTATCCTGGGGGACCCTGCCTTAATCAGGTGAAAGATGTTAAAAGAAAGACTGAGCCTTTCATGAAGAGAGAGGCTGTCCTCTGGTCTCTACAGCTGCAAATAATAATTCTGTCAACAACTTGAGTTTGGAAATTTGATTCTTCCACAGTCAAGTCTCCAGATGAGACTGAAGCTCAGCCAACTCCTTAATTGCAGCCCTAAGAGCCTAAGCAAAGTTCCCAGCTAAGCCACACCTAATTCATAGAAATTACAGGGTCATAAATGTGTTTTGTCTTAAACTACTGAGTTTGTGGCAATTTGTTAAACTGAAATGGAAAACTAATACAATAGCACTGGTCACAAGTACAGAAGTTGCCAATCTTTGTATTCTTCTCCATGGATGCCTTGGCTTTTCTTGGGTCTTTGTGCTTCCATAAAAATTATAGAATCTGTTTGAAAATTTTTCACAAACACTGTTGGTATTTTGATTGGAATAAATTGTGCATCCTCATTTATTTAGATAATCAGTGTAGCTACCTGAGAATACAGCAGTTAAGAAAAAGTCTCTGTCATCGTGAAGTTTTATCTATTTCAATTTGAATATCCTTCAATGAAATGTTGAATTACTTCCGTAGAGTTTTGGCAAGTCTTTTGTTAGATTTAGTTCTTGATACATGTATATTTCTGTTGCTATGGATGATATATTTAAATTAAATTAAAATTACATTTATATTTAAGTTTGTGTTTTAATTTTTTTCTTTCTTCCTGATTTGTTATAACTGTATTAACATGTGTCTCATGTCCTGTTTTCCTGGGACCTGGTTGGCAGATTCATGTCTTCCTTCATTTCAGGATTTTTTTTTTTCCAATATGGCCTTGAAATATTTTGTTCTTTTTGCTTTATTCTTTTCCTCGTCTCACAAACATTAATTATGTGTTTGTGAGCACTCTGTTTGATTTACAACATCCATCTTTTTTTCTTACTATTCACTGTTTGAGTGCATTCCTCAGTATTACTAAACCTGTTCTTCATGTTCCTGACAATATTATCAGCAGATTAGATTCTGGAACAGCTACTTGTAATGTGGCTTTCATTTATTTATTTATTATTATTATTATTATTTTTGAGACAGAGTCTTGCACTGTCACCCAGGCTGGAGTGCAGTGGTGCGATCTCGGCTCACTGCAAGCTCTGCTTCCCAGGTTCACACCATTCTCCTGCCTCAGCCTCCTGAGTAGCTGGGACTACAGGTGCCCCCCCCCATGCCCGGCTAATTTTTTTGTATTTTTTTTTTTTTAGCAGAGATGGGGTTTCACCATGTCAGCCAGGATGCTCTTGATCTCCTGACCTCGTGACCTGCTCACCTTGGCCTCCCAAAGTGCTGGGATTGCAGGCATGAGCCACCATGCCTGGCCTCAAATTTGGACTATTTCTAAGTGGCAGAATCAGGATCTGAACTTGCATCTTCTCATTCCAAGTTCAACACATGGTGACTGCCATCTAAGAGATGAAGCAGAGGAACTTCCAGAACATTCACTAGTTGAAATGTCTGGTTGATGAAATTCGGACTATCTGGGACATGACTTTTTATTGGGATCCAGGGTGGCTGTTTTCACCAACTCATCATCTTCACTGGAAAGAAACAGGCGACAGGCATTCTGGGTTCACCTGGAACCCAGGGAGCAACCGTTTCAATACAACTGCTCCCAAATTGGTGACAAAAATCAGTTTTATTATTTTGGAAAACAAAATCGAACCCAGTTTTAGCATCGCAGAATGTTTAAGTGTTGCTTGTGTTGTTGCTCAGTAACTTTATTCAGCTAGAAATTTCTACCTAATCACTACATGCTGAGTCTGGGGTGGCATGAAAATATGAAGCGTCTGGTTGCCACAGGGATAAGGGTTTCTCATGCTCTTGCCAATTTCTCATCCAGAAACACCACCATGTTTTTAAAGGGAGGATCAAGGAGAATCCTGAGAAAGCCTCCCCATGGGGTCGCCCGAGAGAGGATGACAGAACTCACTGTGAGAACTCCACCCACGTCCACGTCACTGTGTCCCCTGCGAAGCAAATGTCTCAGTACACAGGGAGAAGGCAACAAAAACTGGTGCAATAGGGGAATGGTGGAAATCTACTTCAGCTGTGCATGTGCGACTGGAAAAATCACGCAAGCACTACCCTTGCGGAGAGATGGCAGTACCGTTAGGCCCAACATTACATCTGGAGAAGGAACAGGAACACTTGTGAAGGTCACACTCTAAACACTAGGTTTACAAATCATGCCTAAGACGGAGCCTTACTCCAAACATTGTTAACATCTCACCCTCCCTTGGTCCAAGCACCCACACACAAGTGTAGAATGAAAACAGCAGTGTAGTCCAGGTGGCGGCTGCAAGAGACAGATGTTCCCTGGGAAGAGTGCAAGGGGAAGAGTCAAAACTGAGCCACAGGACCTGGAGTCAAGCAGATGGTCAACTTCAAACCTGGCTTAACTTCTAACTAAATAAGCAAGAACCCTCACACTAAAAGCAGAGCAAAATGAAAGGCATGCTTATTTCTAAGCATACATAAAATTTATCTGAGTATCTACTACTCTATAAAACATGTTTGGCTTCCAAATAAAATTATGGGACATACAAACCCAAAAATGGCAGCCTGGAAAGGCAAAATAATTACTAAGAACAGAACAAGATAGGAAAGAGGGTATTTAAATAATTATTTAATATGTTAATGGCTCTAATGGAGAAATAGACAACATGCAAGACCAAACAGGTGATTTGGTCCATCAATGGAAATTAGCATAATGGAAATTAGCAGATCAATGGAAGTTATAAGACAGAACCTAATGGAAGTGCAAGAAATCAAAAATGTAGTAATAGAGGTTAAGCATGCTTTTGATAGGCACATTAGTAAACTTATCACAGCCAAAGAAAGACTCAGCTTTACTATAGGTGACTAGAAATTATCCAATCTAAAACACAAAGAGAAATATGAGTTTAAAAATCGGGACAGATAAACCAAGAGCTGTGAAAAAAATGAGGAACTGTCTAATATGCATATTATTTGAATCTAAAAAGAAGAAGAGAAAACGATATATTTGAAGAAATAATGGCTAAGAATTTTGCAAAATAATGACAGACACCAAAGTACAAATCCAAGAAGCTCAAACATCAGCCAGAATCAAAAGAAAACAAACAAATAACAAAAACCTCCACCTACATACATCATATTAAGTGTTGAAAACCAGATACAAAGGGAACATTTTGGAAGCAGCCAAAGGAAAAAAAGATACATTTTTGTATTTTGCTTTTTCCCCCACCAGAGGAGCAACAGGGTAAGATTCACAGAAGACTTTGCTTCAGAAATCATGCAAGAAAGAAGACAATGGAATGAAATCTTTTTAAGTTTATGAAAGAAAAAAGTCAACCCACAATGAAACTCAGTAAAAACACTTTCCAAAAGTGAAACAGACATAAACACTTTCTCAGAAAAATAAAAACTCAGGGAATTCAGCTGGGCTCAGTGGCTCACGCCTGTAATCCCAGCACTTTGGGAGGCCAAGGCAGGTGGATCATGAGGTCAGGAGATTGAGAGCATCCTGGCCAACATGGTGAAACCCCGTCTCTACTAAAAATACAAAAAAAAAAAAAAAAAGAAATTAGCTGGATGTGGTGGTGGGTTCCTGTGGTCCCAGCTACTCAGGAGGCTGAGGCAGGAGAATGGCGTGAACCCAGGAGGCGGAGCTTGCAGTGAGCCGAGATCACGCCACTGCACTCCAGCCTGGGTGACAGAGCAAGACTCCATCTCAAAAAAAAAAAAAAAAAAAAAAAAAGAGGGAATTCATTGGTGGCAGATCCAATCTATGAGAAATGGAAAGGAAGTTCTTCAGAGATAGGGAATATAATATATTCAGAAATTTTCATCCATGAAAAGAAATGAAGAGTGTTGGAAATGTAATAAATGAGTGTATTTATGCTTTGGTAATATTGACTTTAAAAGTTAACTGTTTAAAGCAAAAATATACAATATATTTTATGTTTATAGCATAAGAGTAAATGAAATGTATAATAGCAATTATACAAGAGATGGAAGAAAGTAATAGGGAATATACTGTTAAAAGGTTTTTATACTACATAGGTATCAGCATAATACTATTTGGAGGTCAACTCAGATTATTTAAAACTAAAAAGTTTTAAAAGATTGTTCTACACAGTAAGTCTAAACAGAAAACAAAATGGGAGCATTGTTAATTAAATGTAATGAAAGCAGCAAGAGGGAAAAGGAGACAACAGCTGGAAGACATTTTAAAAAATGAGAGTGAGATCGTATATTTTAATCTGACCTTATCAATAATCACTTTATATGTTAATGATCTAAACATCCCAGATGAAACACACAGGTTGTCAGCTTGGATAAAAATCAAGACTAAACTATATGCTGTATAAAAGCCACTTTAAGTATAAAGGCATATTTAGGTTAAAAGTGAAAAAGTAGAGAAAGGAATACCATGCAACACTAAGCAAAAGAAAGCTGGAGTAGTTATATGAATTTTGAACAGAGTACATTTCAGAACAAAGGTTATTTTTAGGAATAAAGAGGAATGCTACATAATGATAAAGGGATGGATTCTCTAATAGAACATAACTTTTTTTTTTTTTTGCAAATGCCTTTGTTTTATTCCTTCTAATGTCTCAGTAGTATTCCATGGTGTGTGTGTACATACCACATTTTCTTTTCTTTTTTATTTTATTTTATTTTTATTATACTTTATGTTCTAGGGTACATGTGCATAACATGCAGGTTTGTTACATATGTATACTTGTGCCATGTTGGTGTGCTGCACCCATCAACTCGTCAGCACCCATCAATTCATCATTTATATCATGTATAACTCCCCAATGCAATCCCTCCCCCCTCCCCCCTCCCCATGATAGGCCCCAGTGTGTGATGTTCCCCTTCCCGAGTCCAAGTGATCTCATTGTTCAGTTCCCACCTATGAGTGAGAACATGCGGTGTTTGGTTTTCTCTTCTTGTGATAGTTTGCTAAGAATGATGGTTTCCAGCTGCATCCATGTCCCTACAAAGGATGCAAACTCATCCTTTTTTATGGCTGCATAGTATTCCATGGTGTATATGTGCCACATTTTCTTAATCCAGTCTGTCACAGATGGACATTTGGGTTGATTCCAAGTCTTTGCTATTGTGAATAGTGCTGCAATAAACATACGTGTGCATGTGTCTTTGTAGTAGAATAATTTATAATCCTTTGGGTATATACCCAGTAGTGGGATGGCTGGGTCATATGGTACATCTAGTTCTAGATCGGTGAGGAATTGCCATACTGTTTTCCATAATGGTTGAACTAGTTTACAATCCCAACAACAGTGTAAAAGTAGAACATAACTTTTAATGTGTATGTACTTATCAACAGAGATTCAAAACATATCATGCAAAAACTGACAGATCTGAAAAGAGAAACAGACACAAAGAAATAAATGTAGTTGGAAAATGTAATAATCTTTTCTAAGTGATTAAAAGGGCAAATAAACAGAAAATATGTAAGGATATGCAAGACTCGAACAATCCTATCCACTAGTTTGACATTATTTATAATTATATAATACTCCAGGCAGCAAAACAGCAGAATACATATTCTTCTGAAACACATCTAGAACATTCAGCAAAACAGAACATATTCTGGGTTGCAAACCAAAGCCTAACATATTTATTTATTTATTTTATTTCTCATTTTTATTTTTTGAGACAAAATCTTACTCTGTCACCCAAGCTGTAGTGCAGTGGCGGGATCTTGGCTCACTGCAGCCTCTGCCTCCTGGAGTCAAGCTATTCTCCTACCTCAGCATCCTGAGTAGCTGAGACTATAGGCTCACACCACCATGCCCAACTAATTTTTGTATTTTTAGTAGATATGGGGTTTCACCATGTTGGCCAGGCTGGTCTTGAACTCCTGACCTCAGGTGATTCACCTGCCTCAGCCTGAAAAGTGCTGGGATTACAGGTGTGAGCCATCGTGCTGGGCCAAAACTTAACATATTTAAAAGAATATAAACCAGACAAAGTAAGTCCTTAGACCGTAGTACAAATAAACTAAAAATAAATAACAGAAAGATAACTAGAGGTTTTCCAAATATTTTAAAATTAAACAACATGTTTGTAGGTTTTTATAGGTCAGGAAGAAAATCTTAGGGGAAATTAAAAATATTTTGAACTGAAAACTAAAATACAATCTATGAAAATTGTGTAATACAAGTAAAAACTGCTTAGATGGACATTTATAGCATTAAATACTTACATTGCAAAGAAAAAAAGACCCTTGAGTCAGTATCTAAGCTACCACCTTAAGAAACTAGAAAAAATAGCAACTTTAGTGAAAAAAAAAATCAGAGAAATGAAAACAATTAAGATTATAAAATAAGTTAGTAAAATTTAAAAGAAAAAAACCCAAAAGTTGCTTCTTCCAAAAGTAAACAAAATTAATATATTAGTTTTTCTATTGCTATATTAACAACCGATTGCAGATGTAGTGTTTTAAGAAAACACCCGTTATCGTGCCACAGTTCCGTGGGTCAGTCGTCCAGGCATGATATTACTACACTCTCTACTTAGGGTCGCAGAACAGTGAAATCCACATACCAGCAGGGCTGCATTCTTTTCTGCATTCAAATTATACTGAGGATCTACAGCACCAATCCCCTTCTGGAACCAGTCAGAGAAAACTCCATTTGTAAAGGGCTTGTATAATCAAGTAAAGCCCACCCAGATAATTTTCTGGGGGCTCTAGTGAAAAATCTCCTAAGATCAAGCAGGTTTTGGCAGAATTCAGCTCCTTGTGGCTACAAGATGGAGTCCTTTGTTTCCCCACTGTCTGTTAGCCAGTGGTTGCACTCAGCTCCCCCTTTCCTTTCCATATTTAAGCCAGCAAGACCATGTCCAATTCTTCAGGTGCCTCAGCTCTCTGAGTTCCCCTTCTGGAACCAGTCAGAGAAAACTCCATTTGTAAAGGGCTTGTATAATCGAGTAAAGCCCACCCAGATAATTTCCATGCCTTAAATTCAACTGTGTCATATAAATAACTTAGTCATGGGAGTCAAATCCATTAAGTTCATAGTATTGAAGATTATGCAGCAGGTGGGATATCCTGAAAGCCATTTTAGAATTCTCCCCATTGCAACTGATAAACCTCTAGAGAGTCCAAGCAAGAGAAAGAGATAAGACACAAATTACCAATATCAGGAATGAAGGGGGTATGGCGGCAACATTACGGGGTGGTAAGGGAACAATGCTGAATGCATGACACTATGCCAATAATTCTGCAACTTAGGTGAAATGAACATATCCCCTGAAAAACACAAACTATTAAGACTCACTCAAGAAGAAATAAATAACCTGAATAAACCTATATCTATTAAGTTAAATTTTAATCTTTCTAAAAATACCATTCAAATCACGGGAGGCTTCACTAGCAAATTATACTGAGGATCTATAGCACCAATTCTATACAATTTTTTTTTTCTCAGAAAATAGAACAAAAGGGAACTATACCCAACTTACTCTATTAGGCCTTAATAGCAAAACCAGACACAGGTATTTTCTGAAAACTACAGGCTAATATACTTAATGTAGACACAAAAACCATCAACAGAATAATAGCAAATTGAATCTAGCTAAACACACACACACCACATGACAGGAATACAAGGCTGGTGACATTCAAAACTCAATCATGATAACTCCACATATTAACATACTAAATAGGAGACACAATTATTTAGAAAATGTAAACAAAATTTTGATAAACTGAAACATCAATTTATAATTAAAAGCTTCTAGCAAACTAGGAATAGAAAGGAACATCATTAACCAATAAAGCACATCTACAGAAACTACAGCTAACATTATCTCCTTAATTGATTACAGGCTAGACTTTGTGACTCACTACTAACAAGTAGAAAATTGCAAAGAAAATATTGTAACTTTACAGTGGTGAAATCTGGCAGACAGAACTTTAACCAAGCGATCAAGATTAACGCCACCAGTAATAAGCTATATTGGCATCATGTAATGCCTGTGTGATACGATGAGAAGCGCCTAACATGAGAAAACAGACAAGACCAAGTTGAGGACATTCTACAAAGTATTTCACCAGTAGTGATCAAAAGTGTTAAGGTCATAAAAAACAAATTATCATAGATTTGAAGAGACTAAAGAGATACGAACACCAAATGCAACATGTGTCAAGAATTGGATCCTAGAACAGAAAAAATACATTAGTGGAAAAACTGGTCAAGTATGAATAGAGACTGTAGTTTAGCTAAGAATATTGTGCCCATGCTAATTTTTTAGTTTTGATAACGTTGCTATGGCAAAGTAAAATATTAACATTAAGGGAAAGTGAGCAAAATGTAAATAAATTCTCTTGTAAATCAAAAATTATTTCGAAGGAGAAATTTTTAAAAACCTGTTAACTTGTAAGCTTATACTTAGCAAATATATGTTCAAAGAATGAAGGCAAAATAAAGACTTTCCTAGACATGAAAGCTGAATTGATCATTAGCAAACCCACACTACAATCAGTGTTAGAGGAAATCTTTGGGGGTGGCGGAAGGAAAAAAAAGATACCAAATGGAAATCTGGATCCACACAAATGAAATGTCAGTCCTGGAAATGGTAACTACAGAGGGAATAAAGTTTATTTTCATTCTATTTAAATCTCCTTAACAAAAATATTAACTATGTAGTATGATATTTAACATATGCAAAAGTAAAATGTATAATCACAATAGCATAAAGTTTGGGAATGGAAAAATATAAGTGTACTCTCGTAAAATTCTTACATCATACATAAAGTGGCAAAGTATTTAAGGGTACCCTGTAGTAAGTTCAAGATGTATACAATAAGCTCTAAAATAAACTGCTAAAATAACACATCAAAAAGTTATAGCTCAAAAGGTAACTATGAAGATAAAATGGCATCATAAAATCTGTTCAATCAATATGAAAGAAGGTAGAAGAAGAGGAAAAATGTGAACAAAAAATAGACAAGTAGAGGAGAAAAAGAATAAAAGATGAGAAAAAGGAGAAATAGAACAAAAAAGCAAGATCACAGATTAAAACCAAAAGTGTCAATAATTACATCAAATTTAAATTGTGCAAATACTCCAATTAAGTCATAGTTTTTTGATTTGGATATATAAGCAAGACCCAACTACAGGTTACCTATAAGAAAAAGAGTTTAATAATAAAGACAATAGATTAAAAGTAAAAGATTAAATAAAAGTTTTACCATAGTAATAATAATCAAGGGAAGCTCAAGAGCCTATATTAATCTCAAAGTATATTTTAGGGCAAAGAACATCATGAGAGATAAAGGAGTTCATTTCCTAATGAAAAAGGGTCAGTGCCGCAAGAGAAATAATCACCCTGAACATTCATGCACCTAATAATAGAGCTTCCAATTTCATGAAATAAAAATGGACAGAATTGCAAGGAGAAATAGATGAATCTACAATTATGCTTAGTGATTTCAGTACTTCGCTCTCAATAAATGCTTGAACATGCAGACAGGAAATAAGTGAGAATACAAAAGATTTGAACAACACTAGCAATCAACTTGACCTAATTTGCATTTATAGAACACTCTGCCCAGTGTCAGTAGAGTACACATCCTTGGTATGTGCACATAAAATAGACTGTATTCTGAGCCCTGGGATAAGTCAAATTATTGTACACTCAATAACTTGGACAAATCTCCAGAGGATTATGCTGAGTGAAAGAAAAGAAAGAAAAAAAGCCAAATCCAAAAGTTCCCTTTTCTATGATTCCATTGATACACGATTCCTGAATTGGAGAGCAGATGAGGGGTTGCAGTGAGCTACAGAGGGTGTGCGGGTGGGAGCAAAGTGGGTGTGGTATAAAAAGGTCTCAATGAGAGGCCCACGTGGTGATCGAAATGTTCTCATCTTGACTGGATTCGTGCCTGTAATACGGTTGTGGTGGTCCCCTTTTCCCCAAAGCATTACTATCACATTGTGAAATAGGTATTTGGCTTCATCCCCGTTTTCTGGCATGCAACTCCAAAACATCCTTGGCATCTCCCAGGTGATGCCTGCTTTGCGTGCTAATCATTGACTGATGGCTGGCAGCCTCTAGGCACCTTCAGGATGGGGCTGGTCACTTGAAAGACCAAGGCAGGATTAGAAGGCTGGGACTTTCCGCCTCACTCCCCAGCCTCGAGGGAGAGGAGAAACCTGAAAGTTAAGTTGATGACCAATGGCCAGTGGTTTAACCAACCATGCCTGTGTAATCAAGTCTCTGTGAGAGGCCCCAAAGGACAGGGTTCTGAGCACTTCCAGATGGCTGAACGTGGGGAGGCTGATGGCAACAGGAACGAGAACTCACCCACGTGTGGATGCACCTCAACTCCATGGGGGGGAGGCTCCTGCCCTAAGACCCTTCCAGACCTCGCCCTACATATTATCTCTTCATCAGCCTGGTTATCTGTATCCTGTAAAATATCCTTTGTAATAAATTAGTAATCTGAAATAAGTATTTCCCTGAGTTCTGTGAGCCGTTCTAGAAAATTGATCAGTCCCAAAGAGGGGGTTGTGAGAACCCCAACTTGGAGCCCATTGGTCAGAAGCTCCGGAGGCCTGGACTTGCCACTGGTGTCTTAAGTGTGGGGTGATTTTCAGGATTGAGCCCTCAGCCTTTAGGATTTGATGCTATCTCCAGGTGGATAGTGCTGGAATTTAATAGGAGGACACCCAGCTGGTGTCCCCTGCAGAACTGATTGCAAGCTTGAGGTGTGGGGAAAAGAGCCACATATTTGGTCACAGAAATCTGTATTGACTGTTGTTGAGTGAGAGAGTAGGAGAAAGCACTTTGAATGTGTGTTTTTCCAGACACAGTTACCACTGGGGCAACTGAATACAGGGTGCATGGGATCTCAGTATTTTTTCTTACAACTAAACTTCAATATAAAATCATTGCTAAATAAAATCATTAAACAGCCTATGGATCAAACAATAAATCAAAACATAAGCTACAAAGTATTATTCATTGAATAAAAATGATACTGCATATAAACACTGAATGAAAATAAACTTAGTTTACATGATCAATGGTTGTAATTTAGACTTCATGTTAAATTTGATTAGCTTCTTTGACCTAAGCCATCTAATTTTTATTATCTACATGTTACACACTCTCCTACCTTGAGCCTGACCTTCCTTCTAGAGTGCTCTGATGCTGGTGATTGTGGCTTTGGTCCTGGAAGGACTCACCTTGTTACTTGGCCCCTATGGGTTGAGATCCCTGAAAGCCAATGTTTGAGAATGCTTCAACATGGGTATGCAGGACTCACGGGGAAGGAAGCAAGTGTTGTCCCCTAAAAGCTGTCATTGTCTCAATATCGCATCACACTCTTCTCCTGCTTGTAGGTGATTCCAGTAACATAAACCAGAGGTGTACCTGAAATGAAAACTCTTTGTTTCTCGTCCCTAAGTGTTCAAAGGGGTTTGCACACAACCAAACGAGACAGAACTCGGACTCAGCTCTAAATATCTGAAGGATGCAGAAGATGAGGAGGGCCAGGCTGAGATGTTTCATAAGCATATTTTCCTTTGTCTAAATCCGTTCCGACCTTGTGTCCTAAGGCTTCGGGATTTTTCACAGGTGATGGAATCCGTTCAACCCCAGTGTGAGGTATGAGCTGTCAGGTAGGAGCCTGACTTAAATACATTGCAGGAGAATGAGCCTCACTGGGATGGAACTCATTCTTTCTGGGAGAAGGGTTTAAAACATCTCCAAGGTGACTGACATTGAGGCTCTAAAAGGCAGCTTTGAGGACTAGCCTGATGCTCGTTTCATCCCATAACTGTCTGCAGGGAATATTCCAGGAAGACTTGTAGAGCTTACTTAGAAAAGAGTCTGTTCTGGTTACATCACTGTGGTT
The DNA here is from genome assembly GCF_000951035.1 of Colobus angolensis palliatus. NCBI lineage: Eukaryota > Metazoa > Chordata > Mammalia > Primates > Cercopithecidae > Colobus > Colobus angolensis. Next base: position 3,231,237 of record NW_012115278.1, on the reverse strand, counting down.
GATGTCTGTGCTCTTCAGGGACAAAGGTGCTAATCTGCTTCTACCACCTATTTCAACATTTAGAAACACACATTACTTTGGCCGGGCACGGTGGCTCACGCCTATAATCCCAGCACTTTGGGAGGCCAAGATGAGCAGATCATGAGGTCAAGAGATCGAGACCATCCTGGCTAACACGGTGAAAACCCGTCTCTACTAAAAATACAAAAAAATTAGCTGGGCGAGGTGGCGGGCGCCTGTAGTCCCAGCTACTCCAGAGGCTGAGGCAGGAGAATGGCGTGAACCCGAGAGGTGGAGCTTGCAGTGAACTGAGATCGCGCCACTGCACTCCAGCCTGGGCGACAGAGCGAGACTCCGTCTCAAAAAAAAAAAAAAAAAAAGAAACATACATTACTTCTTATTTTCCTCAGACAGCCTCCCCAGGCTAAATCTAAGGTCATCTTTTACCTTTCCATTCCCCCTTATATAAGATTCCTAGGTTAATTTTTTTTTTTAACAGCAAATACAAATTACACCCGCAGGTCATCAGAAATATCAGAAATGTAATGATACGGTGCATGCAGATGATCAGACTGTGGTACTGAACACTGCAAAGTTTGCACTCACTTAACCGATACAACGGGGGAATGTTCCTAAAATAAAAATAAATGAGAACATGGAGTAGGCTGGGTACATTTTTAGGACTAAATTAGCAGGTGGGGCTTAGGGAAGATCCCAACAGGAAAGGCGTCTTAGGGGCTGGGAATATAAGGGCCTGCTTTATTTAGCACATGTTTATGTAACGTCTGGCTGGTGCTGGGCCTTTGCCCACAGATCCATTTCTCACCTCTCTCCTGCACCACTCTGTACCTTTCGAAGGCTGACAGGTGCAGCTGTTTCTGCAGCTCCCCGGTGCATGGCTGAGGGGAGTCCCGGTGGGAAGTGTAGCCGACAGGGTGGAGCAGGAGGGAAGTCAGGACGGTTCTCCTCCCCGTCTGCCTCGGGCTGTGTGTCGGCTGCTGTCTTGGCTTCTGGGAGATGCTGTGAACCAGGCCTCTAGCAACAGTGCCTGCTGCCTCTGTCCTGCCAGGCTGGGCATGAGGGTGCTTCCATCCTTGCTCATCTCTGGGTTATCTCACTATCCCCTGTTTGTCTTCCCTGCCCTTCAGTTCATCCTTGAATTCCCTGCATTCAGTTCCCTCCTGCTCATTTCCTGGTCACTCTCTGCCCAGCTCAAATCAGCTGATACGTAAGGTCCACTCCCCACGCAGAGAGAAATGAGCTTGCTTCTCCGAGTGCTGCTCTTCCGTGCCTCCTTGCTCTGTGTGTCCCAGACACCGACCCTCTTTTTGCAGCAGGGACACACTGTGCGTTCTCTGCCAGGGGACTTGGCTCTTGAGCAGCCCAGCCGCCCAGAGTCACCTGTTCCACCAGGTCCGATGCAGCCTTTGCCTGGCAAGCTCCTCCCGTCCTTTGCGTCTTGGTTTCAAGGTCTCTTTCTGGACTTCTGGGGTGAGCTCAGGCTCCCGTATCCACATCCGCTTGTGGAGAATTCTGCCTGTGGGCTTCCCTCAGCTCATCACAATTGTGACTTTGTACCTATCTGCGACACTGCGATTAATGTTCATCCTCCCGACAGTGAGAGCTGGGCCTGTGTTTCCTTCAGTCACTGTTTCACTGTCAGTGCCTAGCATGAGATATTACCGATACCAGATGGTTATGCAATGTCAGGCATAAATGAATGGCGTGCTGGATCCCGCTTCAGTGGGCAGACACATGGATAAGTAGGTTAAGGGAGACATGACCTAAGTAGGAACTGCTGTGGACTCCGGTCTCCCTGCCTTTCTCACCCTTTCGCACATTCTCAGCACCTGCTGACTTTCTGATGTGCCTTGCGTGTTGTTCTCCGTGTCTATCAGAATTGCCTGTTTGCTTGGTCACCCATCATCAAAATGCGTATTCTGTAAAGCAGCAGTCTAGCACGATACTTAGACGCACAGCCATAGGGACTGCACTGCCTGGATTTTGGCTGTGTCCAATTTCGGTTCCACTTTCCTCATCAGGGAAAGGGGAATAATAATAATATCCATGTCTCTTATGGTTTTTGAGAAGAAATCATAAATGTAAAGCCCCCAGAACAGGGCCTAAGCCATGGAAAGTATCAGCACGTGTTAGCTTCGTTTTTAAAATGTGCTGAAGTTGTAGACATTGTGTGTTACTTTTCAGGCTTTTCAGAATGAGGTGAGTGAAATTTATGATTTGTATCGAATTCCTTCAATAAGAGCTACAAGCTTAATTGATGCTCATGCTTACCGCTTATCACAAATTCTCAGAACTGCACTGCCTCTTACTCTGACATAAACATTTCCATTAAAACAATAGCTTTATATCAAAAGGGAGTTGGCTGTTGAAAACAAATGCAAGCCTAATCCTTGGACTGGGGCTGGACTTTTTTTTTAATTGAGAGTCCTCTCGCCAGGGACTGCATCATTTATAGTTGGTGATTTGTCTTGCTGTGTGGCGCTATTGTTTCAATAATGGGAGATCTGAATGGACAGGAGGACATCAGGAGGCCAGTCTCCCCATGCATTTTGTTTCCTGAGACTCCTCCTGGGGAATTTTTTGTCTGAGATCGATTAGTGCTTAGAATAAGAACAAAGAACCACTTCATTGATCTGGGTTTTCAATATCCTGGAATTAGTCTCATAACTTCTTATCAAATTAAATCCTGAACATTCTAAGAACTGTTTTAATTTGTAATTATAAATATGACAAATGCATACCCCAAGGCATATGGGCTTGGTTATCTTGGGATGCCAAAAACACCGCCCTTAGCACCACTGTAACTGACGAGGTCTGCTCCATGAGAAGGTACTGATGAGCAGATACCTTCTTCCCAAATTACAGCCAAGGCTGGACTAAGCGCAGTCACATCATGCAAAAGGTGATGCTTGTCGTGGGAGTCAGAGACAAGCCTTCTCGACAGAGTGGCAGACATTCACAGTGATCACTGTGAAAACTGTGAAGCTGCCATCTTTCTGATAAGACCTAGGGTTCAGCTTTCCAGGGAGTTGGAGTCAAAGATGAACCTACTCTGGCCGGGTGTGGTGGCTCACACCTGTAATGCCAGCACTTTGGGAGGCCGAGGTGGGTGGATCACCTGAGGTCAGGAGTTTGAGACCAGCGTGGCCTCAAATAGCCTGGCCTCATGGTGAAACCCCGTCTCTACTAAAAACACAAAAAATTAGCCAGGCGTGGTGGCTGGCACCTGTAGTCCCAGCTAGTTGTGAGGCTGGGGCAGGAAAATCACTTGAACCTGGGAGGCGGAGGTTGCAGTGAGCCGACATCATGCCACTGCACTCCAGCCTGGGAGACAGAGTGGGACTTTGTCTCAAAAAATAAATTAATTAAAAAAAAAAGAAGAACCCACATCTAATGGAATTGGAGTTGGATGTTGCACACAATGACCAAAGAAGTAAAGGAGAAAATGTTATGCAGAAGAAAATAAAAACAAATGTTACAATCAATCACAAAGCTTTAAAATCAGAAAGAAACAAAGAACTTGGAAGCAGAGAGGAGAGTTCCCAGCCTTCTTCCCAGAAGCCAGACTAGCTATGGAAAGGCAAAGTGTAGTGTAACAGCAGCAAACACTAGTCTCACAGTCTGAGGGAAGACAGGAACAGACACTCCATGCCAGGTGGTGGAGGGAAGGAAGGAAGGAAAGAGGGAGAAGGAAAGAAACAGAAGGAAGGGAACATGGATAGGCATAGCACATAAATGACAAGTCAAGACATAAATCCGAAGAAAACACAACTCAGAGAAAAGGAAAGTGACTTCCTGGAGTTTATTCACACAGTAGCATAAGAAATGAATAATTTATAAAAATAATTTAAAATGAGATAATGAAACAATATAATGAGACAAACAGGATATCCTGATTGCAGACCTAAGTAAACAAACTTAGAACCAAAAACCGATTGCAGATGATGACCTTTGTCAGAAACATTGAGGAACGAAAAAGACAATGGTGAAGTTTCAATAATGGACCTGGAAGAAATCACAGTGAATGTAGCACACACAGGGGAAAATGGAATTAAAGCCATTAGAGATAAGACAAAAATACGAAAGCCAGAAAGGCAATCCAATCTAAATTACCTGGTGTTCATAAGGTAGGAAACACTCATATAAAACACACAACATATCAAAAAATATCATACATGAAACTCTACCTTAATCAAAGAAAGAAGAACACCAAATCTGCCAATTAAAATAATACATACTTTTCTGAACTCCAAATCATGTTCACATTTAAGCTTTTTTAAAATAAACTTTTCTCAATTAAGAATAAAGAAATTTAGGCATTCAGTAAAATAAGGCAAATTTTTTCCAAGGTGAAAACATGACTTCGGCCTCCAAGTTCTCCAAAACAGTAATCAAGGCCTGAAGACACCAGAACAATGTCTATCAAATATTGCGGGAAAGAGACTGTGACTCAGTCAAGGTATAATTAAAGAATCAATACATGGGCAGACATTCTCAAAAGGAAACAAATTCTGGAATAGAGCACCCGTGAGTCTTTTGTAAGAGAAATTACTTAAAAATAAATCCCACCCAAGTTAAGAACTCAGAGAGGAAGGAAGTAGTACATCAGGAAGCACAGTAATGACTGAATTCGCTTAAATGTAAACCAGTGCAAAACAACCTTGGAAAACAGAATTTTAAAAGATAACTTGGCATTTATAGAACCTAACAATGAAAAACGAATAATGTAAGCACTAACTAGTCATGAGGGGGATACTGATGAGAGGAAATCTGAGAGTGGCCATGTCTGTGAGAGAGAGAACAGCAGCCTCCAGTGTCTGGGTGCTGGATTGGTGCAATGGGCCAGGGCGTGGTGCTGCTCAGACCCGGCCTGGCACTCACAGACTTGGTGTTTTCCTTTCGAGCATAGCATTTTCACAGAACATCATCATCAGACAAGGATGTTTTGTGACCATGATATATCAAGACCAAAAGAAGACCACTTTATCTAAACAGAGACAAAGCATAAGCATTGTCTAAGCCACAAGAATCACCAAACATTTTTCTACATCCCCTAGGTAGGTGGTTGCTGCTCCTCTACTGATGACAGACTCAGCCTCGGCCTCATCTTCCCTTTTAGATATGATTTATTATGATACCCAAGACAATTACCTCTTTTCTGGACATTTGCTTCTGAGACGATGAAGTCTACATACTTTACCCTATCTACTAAGCTAAATAAAACCAATAAACCCACATGTTGATATGAAATAAGCATAATGCTTTGAAATGCGGAGAAGACCAGCTAGGGACTTCGGGACTTGAGGAAAGACATGAAAATTATTTCCCAGGGTTGTCTTTTTGCATCACATAACCCAGAATAGGGGCTGAAAAACCCAGCAACCTGGAAGCACCAGCAAGTACAGACCAAAAAACAGTACCCAACAAAGGCTGATTCTCTTTAGGTAAAAACACAAGAAAGTGGCAGCCTCACACAACAGAACACTTTTAGACAATAACTGCCCGATTCCAGCCACACATCTCAGAAAAAGCCTGTGGCCCCAGCCAGCCTCACTCACTCCTGCCAAGGCCAAATAAGGAAGCTAGGCCTGCCCAGTGTTCTGTTGTAATGGGATCCCCAACTCCTCCACTAGGGCAGCATGAGAGAAGGTCAAGAGAGGACCCAAGACTTCCATACCTTCTAGGTGGCCACAAGCGCTTCTGGCACAGTGTCAAATCCAAACCCCTCCAAGCCAGAGTGGTAGCAGAGGAGGCCTAGTGCGGAAATCAAATTCCTACCTCTGCCCAGAAAGACCAAGGAGCACCTCACCCATGGAATATCACTGAAGGCCAAGTAGGTAACCTGGACTTCTACCCCACCCCCGCAAGTAAGGAGGCAATGTCCCTCTCCTCCTCACTAGAGCAGTGTCAAAAGAGGCTTCATACAACATTTTAGAAAGACTCAGAGCCTAATAGTAAAACATCCAAAATGTCCAGCTTTCAATAAAAAACAGTTTGCTACACAGAGAATACGAAAGAGACAATCAACAGATGCCAGCACCAGGGCGACAAAGATGTGAGGAATTTCGCATGAAGTTTTAAAGTTGCCATCACAAAATGCTTCCACAAGTGATTACAAACACTTTGGAAACAAACAAAGTCTCAGCAAAGGTAGAGGAGACACAAAAAGAATGGAATGAAAATTTAAAACTGAAATGTATGGTAAACCAAATTAAAAATTCAATGGATGAGATCAACAGAACACAGGGGAGATCAGTGGAAAGAATTATACAACAGACTTTCCTTGTCTTGAGTCTTCTAATTTATGTTGATAGTTGAAGCAAATATTGTAAAACTGTTCAATGTTGTTCTAAATGTATGTGTATCCAAGAGAATTCAAATCAGGGTCTCAAAGAGATATTTGCATACTCATGTTCACAACAGCATCATTCACAATAGCCAAGAGGTGGAATCATCTCAAATATCCATCAAAGCATGAATGAAAATTTTAAATATGGCATATACTCACAATGGAATATTATGCAACCTTAGAAAAGAAGAAAATCCTGTCACATGGCTACAACATGGAGGAACCTCCAGGACATTATGTTAAGTGAAATAAGCCAGCCACAAAGGGACAAATATTGTATGATGCCACTTACATGAAGTTTCTAAAGCAGTCAAAGTCATAGAAAGAGAAGGTAGTAAGGTGGTTCCCATGGGCTGGGGGAGGAGGAATTAGTGTTTAGTGGCTATAGAAGATGTAAAATGAGATGTGGCTTCTGTACTACATTTAAACTGATAAAATGTCCATACTAGTAGAGTGTGAAATAAAAGGCATCAAAACGTGTGGGATACAGCTAAAGTAGTGCTTCATGAGGGTTTTATAGCACTAAATGCACACTTCAGGAAAGAGAAAAGTCTGAAATCAATAATCTAAACTCCCACTTTAAGAAATCAGAAAAACAAGAGCAAAATAAACCCAAATCAAGTAGCATGAGGGAATCAATAAAGAACAGAAATTAATGGAATTGATGACTCAGAATGATATAGAAGAAAAACAAGAAACAAAGAGATAATTCTCCAAATGTATCAATAAGATTAACAAACCACTAGGATAACTGGACCCCCCAAAAAGATAATAGCAAATTACCAATACTGGAAGTAAAACATGAAACTACAGATCTTGTAAGGACGTCAGAGGGATAATCAGGACTAGTATAACAGCTTCTGAAACATAAATGTGGCAACTTAGATGCAATAAACCAATTTCTAGGAAAGGACAAACTGCCCTAGTTCACCCAACATAAAATAAGGCATTTGGATAGTCTTATAATCATTAATAAATTGAATTCATAATTTAAAAATTCCTGACAAAAAATCTTCAGTCTCGTATTACTTCCTAGAGAATTCTACCAAATATTTAAAGAAGAATTAACACCAATTCTACACAAACTCTTCCAGGACGTATGAGAGGAGGGAACACTTCTCTCTTCATTTTATGAGGCCAGAGTTACTCTCATAAATATTTAAAACTCATAACAAAATATTAACAAATATTATCAAATTGATGCAATGTTAATACCAAATTAATAATATTAATATTGTAGTGTTAATAATATTAACAATATTAATATTTTGTTAAGAAATTTGCATTAATATTTATGAGAGTAATTATACCCTCAGTAACTTACAGACATAATTATTTACAATGACCAAGTGAGATTTATTCCAGGGATTTGAGGTTGGTTCAATATTTGAAAATCAATCAATGCAACCCACAATATTAATGAAGAAAAAAAATCATATGATCACATCAAATGGTAAAGAAAAAGCAGACAAAAATTCAACATCCATTCTTTTATAAAAGCAGAATAACCATGGCTTCCTGCTAAAATCCAATCGAGAGCCAAGCCTTAGTCCCTCAAACCTTCCATCCAAACACCTAAGACCTACAATAATTCCTTTATTTCCCTCTTACTGAGGTGCCCCATGGTTCCCCATGACATGTGTTCTTTCACTGCAACAAGTAATCATCCCAATCAGTCAACTGTCAGAGTATTCTTAACAATCTCTGGCTGGAAGGTATTGGCATTACTTCATTTTTCATAGTGTTGAGACTATTGATTCTGTCTAAAATTGAAGAATATAGCTAATAATCACTCTCTCTCTGAATCTTTTGAAAATGTTTTTCTTCAGAGCAGTCTTTCAGATAATAATATATTTCTATCTCTGAATCTTTAAAATTGTTTTTCTTAACTTCAGAGCAATCTTTCAGAAAATAATATATTTGTTGATTAAAAAAACCCACTTGTTTGAAGTTTTAATTCCTCTATTTTCTTTTTTTATTCTAATAGAATCTAGAAAAATCCCATTTACTTTTTAAAATAACATCAGTCGTACAAAATTATTATCAAACATTGCTACATTTTCTGTCTGCATATTGGCCTATGAATCTGTCTGTGTGAATTCAATGAAGATTGTTTTTGAAAGACATCTACCTGATATTAGCTGTGATTTTTACTAGGAGATAGAATTTAAGTTTTTTAAAAAATATATTATCATGTTTATCCTTTTCTCCATTTTTGAGGTTTTTTAAAAAATATGAAATCAAGTCTACCATATGAAAAAGAGGATGTCTCATGGTAAAACAAAACTCTGGAAACATATATACCAAGATATTAACAAAGACTGGTGGAGATGGAGATTTGTTGTTTTCTTCTACATATTTTTCTGTGATTTTAAAGATTTTTTAAAGCAAAATTTTAAATCATTTGGAATATGCATCAATATTTTAAGAAGAAAGAGAAACATTATGAAGATATAAGAGAAAAGCCACCACTACAATTTTGTCGCAAGGGTATTTTTTATTTTGATGCATATCCACACCCCAGTACAAACACATAAAACAATATAGAAGATTTTATACAACTATTTTTACCTAACATTATATTATCAGCATTTTCTTTTTCAAAAGGACTAAATCTTTGTTAGTTTTCTTATTCAATACAAATTGCCCTTTTTCTTAGGGGTTGTTGAACAGCTTGTGAATTGAAGACACAGAATCTCATAGATGGCAGACAAGTTAAACAGGAAGTGCTGGGCCTAAGGCCAGCCTTTACATGCACAAAGTGAGTGCACAGGTGTCTGTCAGTGGTTCTCTCATCAATACAAACAACATGAATATATGTCTTGAACAAATGGATATTTTACTTTATAAAAGCAAATCTACTTATGAAACAAACAATATCACTGCATGGAATCAGCAGTTATTTTGAAGACTGATTCCCTAAAATACACTGGGGCCTCCAGCTTAGTTAAAATGGCAGAAAGAAAAAGAAGCCCTGTGCTAGGCAGGGGTGGGATAGGGCTTCCAGGCCCAACTGCTCTCTCTCCTTAGACTTGCCCTGGATCCCACAGCCAGGGCTGGCAGCTGCTGCAGTCACCCTGGGCTGCATGCTTAGCCATCTTATGATGTCCTGGGAGCAGCGCATTAACTTCACATCGTCTTCAGATTCTTTTGAAGTGAGACTTAAACCGAGACCAAAGCATGCTTTTTATGCTCCTTTTATCTGTGACTTTATTACAGAAGAAATAAAGAGCCATTGGAATGTGCCCTCTCTTTCTACTTGACACATACTCAGGGAGCGATGATGAATTCCAAGCCAAGTCTATGACTCTAAGTCCTCATTAAAATTGGGGGCTGGCTAGCTACTTTTTAAAAAGACTTTGTTCTAACTTGAGCGTAATTAGTCCTGACAAATGAGCTAATCACAATGCTGTGCAACTCTGGATGAACTCCAGACCGCTAGAGCTTTATGTTTTTTATTGATGAAACAAAGGCTTTTGGTATAAAAGACCAATAAATTACCCCAACATGGTTTGATAACAAGGCTTTGATAAATAAAATTACACAAGTCATATGGGATATGACTAAAAAATAAATTCTGTAAATAACAGTAGCATTGGGCATACAGGGTAATAAGAAGAAAATTTAGAGCCATGCAAATGGTCCAAACAGCCCACATATTTGAAGTATGAATACAGGGAGTAACAGAGTGACTTTCGAATGTCCTTGTCATTCTTACTTCAGTGAGGCTCTTCCTCAGACTCTGCAGCTTCTTTTTGTTCATCTGTTGTTTGTTCTGATCGCACTTTTTTTTTTTTTTTTTTTTTTTAAAAAAAGTCTCACTCTATTGCCCAGGCTGGAGTGCAGTGGGGCGATCTCAGCTCACTGCAAGCTCTGCCTCCTGGGTTCACGCCATTCTCCTGCCTCAGCCTCCTGAGTAGCTGGGACTACAGGCGCCCACCACCATGCTCGGCTAATTTTTTGTATTTTTAGTAGAGATAGGGTTTCACCGTGTTAGCCGAAATGGTCTCCATCTCCTGACCTCGTGATCCACCTGCCTCGGCCTCCCAAAGTCCTGGGATTACAGGCGTGAGCCATCGCGCCCGGCCCTGATCACACTTTTTTACTGGTAATTACTTCTTTGAGGAATAGACACTTAAGCATGACATGGACCTATAATTTTTACATTTTATTGTCCTTACACTTGAATTTTACGATAAAATACTAACTGAACACAAGTATATACTGGTCTTACTGCCAATCAGCAGATGTTTGAAATCCAAAGATTCATGGATGGAGAGCTTAAAGGAAGTAAGAAAACCAGTATCAACTGTAGAATCTAGGTGGTAGTAGAATTTTTGGTTTCTGTATGATGACACATGAGGTGATACTCAAGGAAAACCCCTATGGACAGAAAGATAGGTGTGAATTTTGAGTTGTGATTACCAGGAAAACGTTAGCCAGGACTGGACTGGGCTGCCTGTCTGAGACTGGGAGGTGCTTGGCTGCCAGCAGAGCTGACTGCGTGGCTTCTTGAATTATGATTTTTTCTTCCCTGGGAAGAGTAAACAGGTTGACTGAATGACTGTTTGGATACCCTCTGGGAAAGGGAGACCCCAGGCCTTTGAAGGCGGGGGCCTCAGTGTGGGGCTGAGGCTGTGCCAATGGGGGCTGAGGGCGCAGGGCTTGCATGCGTCCATCCAGACCAGCGTGAGCATCTCAGCAGCACAGCCAGGAAGGCGGGCATGAGAGTGCCCCTGCCAAGAGCCAGGTGCCTGCAAAACAACAGCATTCCTGCATTCCTCTCATGTGTGGTGTTCTGATACATGGAGCGAGTCTTCTTCTGGTTTAGAGCAAATCAGAAGGAGAAGGTGAACTACTAAGTCCAATGTAGTATGACTCTGATGACAGACATCTTCAATGGCCACAGAAAAGGCAATAGCAGTGTGGGGGGGTTGGGGGGGCAGTGGCAGGACCAGGGCCACACGTGGGGCCACACAATTCCCATGCTCCTGTCTCTGTCAGTTGTTTAGCAAATGAGTCTAAAAGATAAATATATCTTTATTTGTTATGGAGAGCAAAGTGAGAACCGAGCAACATCCCAAGAGCAGTGCTGTTGTCCGAGGAAAGTTGGGGTCTGGAAGGAACTATTTTGGGTAAATTCAAAATTTCCCGCACAGAAGTGTCTGATCAGTGACAGCCAGTTGAAATAGAACCATTAAGAAAAGTTTCATTGGACAAAGAGGAAACGCACCCAGGTTATCTAATTGATGGCTACCGTGACAATAATGGCAAAGAGAGATTGACCCTGGCTGGCAAAGGCTTCATTATTTCAGGAAACAGGCCTGCATTTCTTCAGATTCTATGTTGATTAAGACGGAAAATGGACGTCTGGCCAAGAGTCTTCACGTGAGCTGGATGGACATCACCTATGTAAGCTCCTGAGTCCCCAGGGGACTCCTAAGGAATCAGTTCCTCACCGAGGCAGCCAGCCTCCAGATAGGTCCATGGCATCCCTTGTCTGCACAGAAGCCATGTGGACTGTTAAAATCTGAATCCTGCTGAAAGCTTATAGTATTTTCATAGAAAACAAATTTGTGGTAAGCTGCATGCCTTTAATATATGATATTTATTAAAAATAAATATCAACCAACTAAAATCAATCTGCTCTGCCCCTTTCAAAAATTTTGGTTCATATATTTGTATCCATATGGCAAAACTAGGCTTATCTGAAAAGTACATAAATGGTGTTGGGAAAACTGGCTAGCCATATGCAGAAAACTGAAAATAGACCCCTTCCTTATACCTTATACAAAAGTTCACTCAAGACACATTAAAGACTTAAACGTAAGACCTAAAACCATTAGAAACCCTAGGAGAAAACCTAGGCAATACCATTCAGGCGTGGGCAAGGACTTCATGACCAAAACACCAAAAGCAATGGCAACAAAAGCCAAAATAGACAAATGGGATGTAATTAAATTAAAGAACTTCTGCACAGCAAAAGAAACTATCATCAGAGTGAACAGGCAGCCTACAGAATGGGAGAAAATTTTTACAATCTATCCATCGGACAAAGGGCTAACATCCAGAATCCACAACGAACTTAAACAAATTTACAGGAAAAAAAGAACCAAACAACCCCATCAAAAAGTGGGCGAAGGATATTAGCAGACACTTCTCAAAAGAAGACATTTATGCAGCCAACAAATATATGAAAAAAAAGCTCATCATCACTGGTCATTAGAGAAATACAAATCAAAACCACAATGAGATACCCTCTTATGTCAGTTAGAATAGCAATCCTTAAGAAGTCAGGAAACAACAGATGCTGGAGAGCATGTGGAAAAATAGGAAAGCTTTTACACTGTTGGTGGGAGTGTAAATTAGTTCAACCATTGTGGAAGGCTGTGATGATTCCTCAAGGATCCAGAACCAGAAATACCATTTGACCCAGCAATCCCATAACTGGGTATATGCCCAAAGGATTATAAATCATTCTACTATAAAGACACTTGCACACGTACATTTGTAGTAGCACAATTCACAATAGCAAAGACCTGAAACCAACCCAAAGGCCCATCAATGATAGACTGGATAAAGAAAATGTGGCACATAGACACCATGGAATACTATGCAGTCATAAAAAATGATGAGTTCATGTCCTTTGCAGGGACATGGATGAAGCTGGAAACCATTATTCTCAGCAAACTAGCATAAGAACAGAAAACCAAACACCGCATGTTCTCACTCATAAGTGGGAGCTGAACAATGAGAACACATGGACACAGGGCGGGGAACATCACACACCAGAGCCTGTAGGGGGTGGGTGGATGGAGGATGGATGGCACTCGGAGAAATACCTAACGTAGATGGCAGGTTGATGGGTGCAGCGAACCACCATAGCACGTGTATACCTATGTAACAAACCTGCACGTTCTGCACATGTATCCCAGAACTTAAAGTATAATAAAAAAAATTTAAAAAGTCCCTTGTTGGATAAATTTAAACAATGAAACTATTAATACAAACAGGAGTGAAATGTAGCTACTAAAATATCAAAACAATATCTTCACTCCTATATCTCCTTAATGCTTCCGTATTAATTTTTCTAAGATGACAACTAAATGTTTGCAAAGGGATATATTTATCCTTTAGACTCATTTGCTAAACAAATTAAGGGTTATTTTCTCTTCCAAACATTCACGTACTTTCTTTGAGCTAATTACTTTGCTAGCTCCCTGGGATACCAACAGGTGGATTCATTGGGAAGGGTGTAAAATGAATGCCAGACAATGGCGGCTGTCTGCTTTCAAGCTCGTTAATCCTCACAAGGTCCTTATCTCTGAGGCCAGCACGAGAATTGTCCTGCCCATTTTGCAGATGAGGAAACTGAGTCTCAGAAGTAAGACAGTGCATCCAAGACGACATATCTTCTGAGTGCAGGCCTGGAATTTAAACCCAGGTAGGATGGCTCCAGCATCATATTCTCAACCTCTGTCTTCCAGGTCCTCCTTGGTTACAATCACGGTATGATGCTATGTGGTAAATGTCACCATGGGGCAAAGTCAGGGCATTCTGGAAGTAAATGGCTGTCAACCTGTCCTGGGCTTTGAGGGGCGTGGGAGCAGCTCCTGAAAATGGCCTCCTGGAGGAATGACATCAATGCTTAAAAGCCCAGGGACTACTAAGTTATCCAGGTGGGCTGGGAGGGTATGGGAGTGTGGCGCGAGCGCTTGCTAGGATGTGGGCAGGAACAAGTGCTCCAGGAGCTTCAGCTCAGGTGTCAAGGGTTGTCTGGCTTTTATCCAGCGCAGGGTTCTCCTAGAGTGCTGTGCTCTACAGCTATCTCGAGGCTATAGGATGGCTCACCCTCGCATTTCGTGAACAAAGATACTTTTAAGATTCAGATTGTCATTTGTGTCATGGGATAGTGGCCTAGCTACCTTAAAGGGTTGTAGTATCATGAAAAAAGCATGTAAAACAATGAGTGTTCCTGAGCATCTTAAGCGTGGCGACATTCCAGAGAAATACTTTCCAGAGCCCTAAATCTCAACAAGAATGTACTTTTATAATTTTATATCATCATACTCGCTTATGTCATGATACAGATTTAAGACTTTCCTTCCGACCAAATATTGGAAGCAGTAATATAATTCTACAGTGGAAAAATGATATAAAATAACATCCACGCCAGGGGATATATTGTTTGGTATATACAGTCCAACACTGGGTAGGTAAATAAAATGTTCTGGAAACCAGGGGTCAGATACCGGAAGTCAAGTTAACTCTTTGTGGCACTGACATCGTGGAAAAGCCACTGGCCTCAGAATGAGAGGGTCTGATGCTAGCTACAGCACATATTGGGTGTACCACTGAGGGCCATGCCCGAGATCTTGCTGAGACTGGTTCCTCATCTATAAATAAAGATATTGGCCCATGTCCTACCTTGCTCAAAGTAGAAAAGCGAGAGCCAAATGGAAACCATAAAATGCTCTTATGCAGACATATTACTGTCATCATATATTAAATGCTATAATTTATTCAGGTGCCATGGAAGGAGTAATTAATTAAATCTGATTTTCAAAGAACAGACATATTCAGATATGATTTGTATCACAGGATTTCAATTTTCTTAGCAGACGAGCAGTTCATTAGACCAAGAAGAGGTTTTCTCTGCATTTCCTGTCTGAATTAGAGATGGAGGATGACTCACAGCGGGTGTGAAAGATTTTTCACTCAATCTTGTGAACAAAGATACTGACGCTATTTTTAAAATTATGACTTTCAAACCCAGACTGATACATTACCCAGATTGCATTCAGAAAAATATGACAAAAAGCCAAGAAGAAACCACTTTTTGAGTTTCTTCTACAAGAGCTATTTAAACATATATTCCTATTTGCATTCAAGATGTAAATCTCACTATAGCATCCTGCTGGAGCACGTGTCATTGAATACAATGCTGGCAGCTGACTTAGTGGATGATTACTGAAGAAAGACAATGCGTACATCTCTCAATTCTCCCTCACAGGAACGACATTGAGTCAATAATAATAGGCAATATTTGTATATCTATACTGGCAATTATGTACTCGGCATGCATTCATTCACTGAAATTCACAATACTCATATAAAGGAGGAGGCAGTTTCCCTCTCACTTATGAGGGAAGTGCATGGATGGGTCAGAGGAATTGCCCAAGGTCACAGAGCAGGTAAGTGGTGCAGATTCCTTCAAGCAGAGTGTGGTCTGACTCTAGCACTGGAGCTCCTGCCCTCTGCGCTCCCTCCCTCCCAGTGGGCACTGCCGGAGGAAATATATGTATTTTTTAATTAGCTGGAATATTAAACACACAATATCAAAAACTTTATATAGAGAATCATTTTTTGGAGTTTGGAGAATTACTTAGAGAAGCTTCTACACATAAAGACTGAATCAACTTCCAAAACATCAGATGTCCACATCAAGCCGTGTGGCTTTTGCCACAGCCATGGGAGAGCAGCCTTTCTCCTGACTGTTTGGACCATAGTAACTAGTCTCTGGGGGAGCCTCTTCATGGTGCTGTAATCAACCAGGCACCAGAGGGAAAGCTCCCAGTGCAAAGAAGCCCCAGGCTGCTTCCTTCATCTCTTCCTGTGACGTCAGGGAGCCTTTGCTAGGATCACTTCCACTACAAAGCCGCTTCTAAGCGTGCTCTGAGCCTGACCTGAGCGCCCCTCAGCTTGCCGTAGGTATATGCCCATTGCAAAGCAGCCTTCATATTTCCAGTCCTATCTTACAAACCTGCTGTGGGTGAGGAAAAAGCGCCGCGCATTCTACCCAAATTATTTTAGACAACTGGACTCAGGTTCAAATGGGCATTACGGGCAGCCTTTATATGGCAAAGATACGGATTAACCTGCAAATGTCATAAAGGTTTTACACAAGGGAGAGAAGCAGCTTGCTAGAGATCATAGAGTCCATCTCTTTCTCTCTTCTTGTTTTTCTTTAGCCCGAACACATCATTAGTTCACCATTATTTTTATTGGCTTTTTTAATAGAATATTCTCTGCTTCTTTTCACATTTGGAATTCCACTGGCTTCTGGTTGCCATGATTTCTGGTAAAAAGTCAGATACCTGTGTTATTTTTGGGTTTTGATCATTTGGCCACAGTGCACTTTTTGTATGAAAATCTGTAAAAAATAAAATTTTATTATCCTTCAAGGGGGTGCTCTTCATTCTCTTTTCCAGGCCAAAGATTGGGAGTAATCACCTTGATACCATCAGGGGCTGGGATGACTGAAGGCTGAGCTGTAGTTTGACAGGCTCTCTAGTCTCTTTTGCACTTGCTGTACAGATAACTCCAGGGGCTCTAGCTCCAGTGGCATGTTCACCACGACCCCCCTTCCTGGTGCATCCTCAGTGGTGCGCTTTCCTCATCTTGCCCTCCCTGACAGAGTCTACTTTTCAGACCCTTTCTCCTTGTTTTCTTCACTTTCTTCTTTTCACAGTTTTGAAATTCAGAAAATGTCTGGAGTATAGAGTCCATTTATCTTTCCTTCCTTTCTCTCTGAGATAATGGCTCATAGGTATTTTAATTATTGACTCACTGATGCACCAACCCAAGAGGATAACTTTCCATAGCCACCTTCTTTCCAGACTCGTAAAGTGGATTTTCATCGCATCATATGCAGGGTACACAGGATCACCATGTATAATCACTGACCATGTTCACTGGTCACCTGGCCGAGTGGTGTTCACCAGACGTATCCCCTGTGCATCCTCTTCCTTTGTCTCCTCCTGTGCTCTTTGGAAGAAAGTCACCGGGTACAGCCCACAATTAAAGAGTGGGAGCTATGCCCTGCCTCCTTGAGGGAATAACATCTACATAAATCATGTGAAATTCTGCATGGGGGATTTGTCTGGGTTCTCCCATGTAGGTATGTATGTATTTATTCATTTATTTGCATCAGTGTGGCCTCATGGATATTGATTTTTTTTCTTGGGTTATAATCCTATACTACCGTATTTATCTTGCTGCTCACATTTTTGGCTTTGGCCATTGTAATATCTTTTAGTTGGCATCTGTTGATATGGCCCCATGATTTTGTGTGTAGGTGGGTGGGTGCGAGGTGAGTGGTTAGCATGTCTTAGTTTCTGGAACTGCAAGATTCTCTAGGCTCATCTTGTATATTCCCTGCTGCAGCCTCACAATCTGCCACTTTTCCAAGGAGCCCTGGTTCCTTTAATTGGAGAATGATATTAGAAGCCAAGATCTGGGCACTAAGGGTACTTATTGCTCCTGCAGTGTTGTTGCTCCTAGGACTTCTCAGCTGACAGCGCAGGAAATATATGTGTGTATATCCACTCATACATGTATGCATATCCATATATATTGAGCTTCTTTTTAATTAACAACATTTATTGAAAACCAAAGCTGAACGTTTTACCATCAGCCTGTTTCCGATAATTCCAAGGTATACTTCCTTGAAATCGCTGCAGGTTATTCTCAGTGATGGTATGCCTACAGATATTTTAAATTACTAGAACAAAAAAAGTAAGAGGTTTACTTCTTATTGCCATTGGTACATAGATATAGAAATATAGAAGAGATAACAAAAAGTTTGATTTGCTGGGCACAGTGGCTCACACCTGTAATCTCAGCAGTTTGGGAGACCCAGAAGGGTGGATCACCTGAGGTCAGGAGCTCGAGATCAGCCTGGCCAACATGGTGAAACCTTGTCTCTACTAAAAATACAAAAAATTAGCCGGGCGTGGTGGCAGGAGCCTGTAGTCCCAGCTACTTGAGAGGCTGAGGCAGGAGAATCGCTTGAACCTGGGAGGTGGTGGTTGCCGTGAGCCGAGATCGTGCCGTTGCACTCCAGCCTGGGTAGCAAGAGTGAAACTCCGTCTCAAAAAAAAAAAAAAAAGAAAAAACAAGTGTCTGATTTTTATAATGCACGGTGGCCTCTGGCTAGTGCAAAGGAAAGGTCAGCTGCAACTGTCCTTGGAGGATAGTCGAGGAAGGCACAAAGACTGCACAGAGACTGTTCAAGACCATCAGTAACCTAACAAAGCACACCGTTGTGCCAGTCAGAAGTCCAAGAAGTAAGTCTTGGACTTACTAGGAAGTCCAAGTAAAACGGGTGTGTCTGGGACAAAGAGAACATCTCATTTCCCAATGCAATTGAAATGCTGCTCTTCATAATGTGCTAAACTTTCTTCATTACTGCCATGGGTTAAATTGCATTCACCCAAAGATGTTAGAGTCCTTACCCACAGTACTGTGAACATGACCTTATTTGGAAATAGAGCCTTTGAAAATGGTTAAGTTGAGGTCATGAAGGCAGGGCTAATCCAGCATGACTGGTGTTTCTATAGAAAGAGGAAATGCAGACACAGAGATCGACACCTCCAGGGAGAAGACAATAGAACAGAATTCACTTCTTGAATTCGCTGCACATTAGAAGGACATGGAGAGACTACTACCTGCAAGCCAACGAGAGAGGCCTGGAGCAGATCCTTCCCTCACGGCACTCGGAAGATGCCAAGCCTGCCATCTTGATTTTAGACTTCCAGCCTCCAGAACTGAGAGACAACATGTTTCTGTTGTTTGAGCCACAGTTGGTAGAACTGTGAAAGCAGCTCCAGGAAACTAATTCAGTGACTAATGTTTTTGAACAGTCTTTGTGCATTTTAAATAAACATATTTAATATATTACATTCAAGTCTCAGAATGTCATAAATAATATTTTTGATATTCACGTTATCCCAACAGAGAAAAGTGAGTCCAGTCAAATAAATGCAGATGTTTAGGGCTGTGCCCAAAGCACGGCGGGCCACAGTAGCCACAGTGAGAGGATGGTGGGAGGCAATAATAGACACAGACCACCTCCCAGGGCCTGGACTTGGCAATGCACCTGCAGGCTTCACATCTCGTTCTCCTGATTCTGAGGTTTCCCAAAGTGTTTCCATTTCACAAATAACTTCCCTAGTAGAATTATTTACATAAGCTTGAAAACTTGGCACAATCATATCCATCCTTTTCAAACTTTACAACGACTTGTGAGAACCAAGTAGACAGTGTTGCAAATGCTTTCGTTTTCTTGGAAGAAAGGGATTATGTAAGTAAGTGTGTTATTGCCATAGTCATAAGTTTGAGTTAGGAGATGGAGAAACAAGGAATAACATTTGCCTATAAAAAGGCATGTATCTGACAGGGATCCTTTCAAATGCCATCACAGCCCCATGGGTGATCCTCCACATTGTGAAAATGTCAATCACATTTAGCAAGCAATGGTGTTTCATGAATATTCATTAAACAGTGAACTGTTGACACCTGAATTGATGCTAGATATGGCCTGAAAACACCCAACAACACACCCCAGTTGCAGGCAGAGCATGACTTCTCATGCTTGTGGGCTCCAGCTACCATGCGTCCCTCACGAGCATATGAAATGGGAATGTTTTTTATTATCCAAAGGACATTTTCCTTACAAGTGTAATTATACAGAAGATCGAATATGGTTGTAAAATTTACTAAAAATTTGACTTTAGAGATCGATTATAATTTCTTTAAGAGCCACAGTCACACCTAGCAAAAGAATTGCTCAGACTGTTGCCTCAAATCTGTTATCTCCTTCTATTTGTCACTTTTCTGAGCTAGTATTTGCTTGCAATCAATTTCAAAATCCCCTGGTTAGTTGGGTTCAGCTTAACTTTGCATTTCCTTTTGTTTTGAGAACACCAGGAAAGGAGAAGCAGTGACTTTTGGGATGTAAATGCTAGAGCAGTCCTCCCTGCTGCTTGGTAACTCCCTTCAGGCAGCCTTAGACCCCAAAGGTCTGCTGGTGCATTGCCGCCTTTAAGACAGGGAATTACATGACCAAGGTAGGTGCCTCTTAATTGGCAGCAAGCATCCCAAAACATTTTCCTTTGCACTGCCTCCGCAGTTCATTTACATAAATTGTGGTGTTCCATTATTTAACATTATCATTGTTTAACATTTAAACACAGATCCCATTTCTCAAATTTTCCACCATGACACCCATAGAGAATCTTTTGCTTTTCTCCCTTAATCAGGTAACTTTTTCAGGACTTTTCTTGATGTGTCAATAACTCTCTATTTTACAGTGGTACCAAGAATTAAGACTGGGCTTTAAAGATATTTACCATTAATTCTCAAAACTGGCATCTTAATCTACTCACCAATAAAATAAATTATTAGATAATTTTAAGAGCCAACAAATTCTTCATACTAACAAATAATACCAGTAGAAAAGCTGACTCTCCCCCCATCGGCACCCCACACCCTGCCAAAGGAAAATCAGTTGTGAAAAAGTAGACCCTAGGAATAATGAAATACCCAAACCAGAAAACAACAACATAAGACATAAGACAAAAAGCAAAACAAAACACATTCACATATATTCATAGGCAGAAGAACTCTTTTTATTTAATTGCAGGATTTTGAATATGCATGTAATAATCACTTCATAAAATCAGATTGGTAGGTAATTACTGCGCTCAATCATTGAAAAAGAAGCTCAGAGTTAAAGATAAAACTTAGAGTAAATAAAAAGAATTGAAACTCCAAGGACATGTCAAACCAGCTTCTTTTATGTGTGGATTCTCAATAATATCTGATTCTTCTTGTACATGGAAATTTGCAGAATTCTCCCCTTCAGTAAAATCAGTTTGTGTAAATATGGTCAGTAGTGAGTTAGGTTAAGTTTATAGCTAGGTTTATAGACATTATGCAAACACAGCCTGGATTCAAAAATAGGAATTAATTCTAATCATCCCTCTCCCATACCAATTAAAACATTAAAACACAGTTTCACTTTGAGTCACTTGTTTTGTCTCCAGTATCACTAATGTGTCCTGGTTACCCGAAAGGCCGGGACATTAAGGATATGGCTACATATGGCCTTAGGCCTCGCTGAATTTGGAGAGCTGTGCCTCTTTCAGTAAATTCCTACCTGCAGACGTTGTCACGATTTCTGTGGTGTTTCTGAGGCCCATGAAGTCAAACTGATAAAGCCGCCATGATTTCTGGTCAGCCGCCTCCACTGAATTTTTTCTCCATCTATAAATCATTTCTTCTTTGGGATAGCCATCTAAAAATACAGAGCAAACATTAGTGCTTGAAGGTACACATTTATAAATCATTAAAGTGAAAATTATAATTCTGATCAATGAATAGGAGTTAAACTTTTAGGCCATACGTGCTCTCTCAGTTTTCCTCCAAGACACAGAACCTGGAAAAATGAACGGCCGAACGCCGC
The DNA here is from genome assembly GCF_000951035.1 of Colobus angolensis palliatus. Lineage (NCBI taxonomy): Eukaryota > Metazoa > Chordata > Mammalia > Primates > Cercopithecidae > Colobus > Colobus angolensis. The sequence goes on along the minus strand of NW_012115278.1, from coordinate 3,209,620 downwards.
CTAATCCCACCGCAGATTTTCCCGGACGGCCAGGCGCTCCACCACATAGGCCTGGCCGCTGACAACACACAGGGGGCGGTGTCTCCGTTTCTTTAACCTTGGAGAGCCGCAGCTGCCGTCGGCCTTCAAGGAGTGGAGGTGCTTGTCAATGGCTCCCAGACTCTGAGTCCTCGCCATGCAGATCTAACTACACGGCCCATGCCCATACACCTTCCACCCCTCCCCCAGAATGTGTTCCGTCCAGATCTCAGGAAAGAGGAACTCAGTAAGGGAATCACTCCAGAATTCGATAGACCCTTTCTCCTATCAGTCTCCAGCTTTGACAGGTGAATATTGACCTGCGTCAGGGACCCTTTCTTACGTGGTTAATTACTCCAGGAAGGGTAAGCCTGGCGTTTCTGCTGCCTGGGGCCCAGGTTGGTGACTGCCTAGATCATGACATCAGGCAGGTGCTCTGTCTCGCCCTGTGGGCGCTGTCAACAGGGCTCCCTGGCTCCCTGAGCCAGAGCTGGATATCTGCCAGATGCCTGCTTTTCTGCCTGCATCTGTACTCCTGAATTCCCCACTTCTGAACCATGCCTGGGACAACACCATCCCCTCTCTGCTGCAGCTCTATGGCCTGGTGCACCTGCCCTCTTTTTCCTGCCTGATCTGCAGGCTCTGCAGCTGTGTCTGCCCCACAGGGCGTGCCCTACTCTCAAGAATGGGTCTAGGCCTTGTGTCATCGGCAACACGTGACAGCATTAGCGTTCTCTGCCTTCACTGATTCATACAGACACTGATGGCATGACTCTGGAAGAAATGGATGCACCATCTTGATGAGTTATCCTGAATACTAAAAGCCCTGCCTTAGTGCACACATATGTATGCAAACATATTAATAAAGTGGTTGAAATGTGCTGATTAAACATTTAAATCAGTTTGCAAAATTCTTAAAGGCAATCTGCCTTCTTGAGTTTTTTCCCTCTTTGCCTGACGTTGCTGGCTTGGCTCCATCATTGAAAGACTAAAATAAAGCCCAGGCATGCCCCGCTTTCTGATTGTGGGTTGCCCGGTGAAATTATTGTCAACACAGCAGGGACACATGCTCTCCTTGCACTTGAAAATGTTACGCTCAAGGGACCCAGAGCCAGTCTGAAGCATTTCTATGAAGGAATCAAACACTGTACTTGGCCACTGGCCATGTCCCAATTGCTTTCTATCCCCATTAGGCTGTCATAATTACGAAAGGTGCTCTATGCTATAATTCTTCCTTTTTAACTTGGTTTTTAAATCACCTTTATTTGAGATATAATGCACATACATAAATTCACACATTCAACGTGCCCAAATCAGAGGGTCATCACATATTCTCTGAATGGTGGAACCATCACCCTAATCTAATTTTAGAATATTTTCATCACCAAAATGAACCACCTGACCAAGTCGTGGTCACTCCCCTTTCCCCCCTTTTCCTCCCCACACCCACCACCCACCTCACCTAGTCCTATAGGCAGTCACTTATGTTGTCTGTCACTCCAGTTTGGTCTATTCTGGACATTTTATATAAATGGAATCATATGATATGTGAGCTTCTGTAAATAGCTTATTTCACTTAGTATAATGTGTTCAAGGTTCACTCCTATCGTAGCACATATCAGTACTTCATTCATTTTTTTTTTCTCTTGAGACAGAGTCTCGCTCTGTCGCCCAGGCTGGAGGCTCACTGCAAGCTCCGCCTCCCGGGTTCACGCCATTCTCCTGCCTCAGCCTCCCGAGTAGCTGGGACCACAGGCACCCACGACGAAACTCAGCGAATTTTTTGTATTTTTAGCCGAGACGGGGTTTCACTGCGTTAGCCAGGATGGTCTCGATCTCCTGACCTCGTGATCCACCTGCCTCGGCCTCCCAAAGTGCTGGGATTACAGGCATGAGCCACTGCCCCTGGCCCTCCATTCTTATTTATTGCCAAATAATATTTCATTGTAGATGTACCATACTTTGCTTATCCATTAATCAGTTGGTAGACCTTTTGGTTGAGTCCATTTTTTCATGATTATGAATGTTGTTATGGGCATTTGTGTACAGGGTTTTGTGTTGATACATGTTTTCAGTTCTCTTGGTTATACACCTAGGAGTGGAATTGTTGAGTCTGGGGAACTACATTTAACATGTTGAGGAACTGCCAGATTGTCTTCCAAAGTGGCTGGAACTTAAAATCCTATAGCAATGTACCAGGGTTTCAATTTCTCCATATCCTCTGCAACACGTGTTAGTTACTGTCTTTTCAGTGATAACAATTGCAGCAGGTGTGACGTGGCATTTCACCATTGTTTGGATTTGTATTTCTCCAATGACTGATAATACTGAGCATATTCTCATACTTTTATTGGCCATATGTATGTTTTCTTTGGTGAGATGTTTGTTCAGATCTTTCGCTGATTTCTTAATTGGGTGGTTTTCATATTGTTGAGTTTTAAGAGTTATTTGTATATTTTGGGTACAAGTCCTTTATCAGATACATATTTTAAAATATTTTCTCCCTTTCTGTGGTTCATCTTTCCTTTTGCAGCGACTGGCATTTTTTTATTGTAGTTGTATATACATAATGTAAAGTGTATCATTTGAATCATTTTTGAGGACACAATTTGGTGGCATAAAGTACATTCACAATGGTGTGCAACCACCACCAGCATCCGTCTCCAGAATTCCTTTCTTTTCTTTTTCTTTTTTCTTTCATTTTTTTGAGATGGAGTCTCGCTCTGCCGCCCAGGCTGGAGTGCAGTGGCACAATCTCAGCTCATTGCAACCTCCGCCTCCTGGGTTCACAGCATTCTCCTGCTTCAGCCTCCCAAGTAGCAGGGACTACAGGTGGCTGCCACCACGCCTGGCTGTTTTTTTGTTTTGTTTTGTTTTGTTTTTTTGGTATTTTTAGTAGAGATGGGATTTCACCATGTTAGCCAGGATGGTCCTGATTTCCTGACCTTGTGATCTGTCCGCCTTGGCCTTCCAAAGTGCTGGGATTACAGGTGTGAGCCACTGTGCCCAGCTTCGTTTTCTTTTTAATAGAATTTATTTTTGAGTGTACTTCTAGGTTTACAGCAAAACTGAGTGGAAAGTTCAGAGATTTCCTGTATACCCCCTGCCCCACACATGCACAGCCTCCTTCATTATCAATATCCTGCTGCAGAATGGTACATTGGTTACAACTGATTAATTATGTTGTTATTACTAAGAGTCCATAGTTTACCTTAGGGTTCACTTTCGGTGTTGTATGTTCTATGGGTTTGGATAAATGTATAATGACCTGTATCCACAACTACGGTATTGTACAGAGTATCTTTCCTGCCCTACAAATCCCCTGTGCTCCACCTATTCATCCCTCCCTGCCATCCTTCTCCTTAGCAACTACTGATCCTTTTACTGTCTCCATGGTTTTTCTTTTCTAGAGTGTCTTAAGGTTGACTCATATAGCATGTAGCTATTTCAGGTTTGCTTATTAGTAATGTGCCTTTAAGTTTTTCCCTGTCTTCCTGGCTTAATAGCTCATTTCATTTGCTGAATAATATTCCATTATCTAGATGTATTACATTTTATTTATCAATTCACCTACTGAAAGCCATCTTGGTTGCTTCTAAGTTTGGGCATTTATGAATAAAGCTTTGCTATCAACATACAGGTGCAAGTTTTTGTGTGGATGTGACTTGTCTTTTGATTTTTCCTTCTTTGTTTTTGAGGATAATTTTGCTAGGAATATAATTATTTGTTGACAGTCATTTCTTTCAACACTCTGAAGGTGTGATCTAATATTCTTAATGGCTTCCATGATTTCTCATTAGAAATCTGCTGCTAATCATACTGTGATTCACCTGTAAGTAAATACTGCTTTTCTCTTGCTGTTTTCAAAATGTTCTCTTTGTCTTTAACATTGTTAGTTTCACTATGATGTGTATAGATGTCAATCTCATTAAGTTTGTTGGGGTTTGTTGACATTCTTAGATGTATAAATGAATTGTTTTTGTCAAATTTTTGGCCACTATTTTTTCAGGTAATTTTGTCCCCGTTTCTCTTTTCTCCTCTCAGATTCCCATTATGTGTTTGTTGGTATTCTTCATGATGTGTCACAGGTATATTCATTTCTCTATATTTTTCTTCATTCATTTTTTATTTTATTCCACTCACTTGATAATCTCCATTGGTTTATCTTCAACTTTGCTGATCCTTTCTTCTTTATACTCAGATCTGTTATTATGCCGACCCAGTGATTATTTTTATTGCAGTAATTGTACTTTTCAACTCTAGCATTTCTACTGGGTTCTTTTTCAACAATTTCTACCTTTTCACTGATATTGTCTATTTGGTGATATCTAGCTGTCATACTTTCCTTTGTTTTTTTTAGGCATGATTTCCGTAAGTTCTTTACACATATTTTTAAAGTATTTGTCTGACACATCCAATATCTAGAATTCTTCGATGATAATTTCTACTAATAGCTTTTTCCTTTGTGTGTGTCATGTTTTTCTGTTCTTTTAAGGTTTGGTGATTTTTTTGTTGCTTTTAGACAACATATTGGAACAACTCTGATACCAGATACCTTCCTCCACTCCAGAGTTTGTTGTTGTCCCTTTTTCTGTTGTTTCTCTTCTTGCCACTTATTTGCTAAGTGACTCTCCTGGACTAATTTTATAGATTATGTATTTGCTGTAGTAGCCACTGAATTCTTTGCTGGTTTTTTGTGGTTGTTGTTGTTGTTGCTTTTATATTCTTATTTTAATCTTTGAGCCTGGTCAATGTAGTGGTCATCCAATACTCAGCCATGATATTTCCTTGAATTCCTTGCCTCTACTCCTTCCTACCTTTGCCATCATCACTGTCATCATCACTATACTCACCACCACCACATCACTATTAACATTATCACCACCACCATCATCATCACCATCACAATCATCAGTACCATCATCACCATCACTATCATAATCGTCATTACCATCATCACCATCACCATCATAATCGTCATTACCATCATCACCATCACCACCATTACTATCACCATCATTGTCACCATCACAATCATCAATACCATCATCACCACCACTACCATTATTACTATCACCAACATCATCACCATCACAATCATCATTACCATCATCACCATCACCACCACTACCGTTACTATCATCATCATCATCATCACCACTATCACCATCATCATGACTACCATCATCAACAATATCATCATCACCATCACCACTACCATTATTACTATCACCATCATCATCACCATCACCACCAACATCATCACCATCACCATCACAATCATCATTACCATCATCACCATCACCACCACCACCATTACTATCATCATAGCCACTATTACCATCACCAACAATATCATCATCACCATCACCACTACTATCATCACCATCACCATCATCATCACAATCATCACCATCATCATCACGGTCATCATGATCATATCACTGTCCATACAACCGTAACTATAGTCTACGAACTGTTCCAAGGGCTTTCTATATAGTAAGTCTCACAACAATTCTAATGACATAGACATGACTGTCCCTACTTTACAGATAACAAAGCTGAGGCACTGAGACACTGAACAATGTACATAATGAAGAGGTAGAGTATCAGGTTAGGATGTATGACTCCAGTGTCCATCCCCTCACCCTCTGCACAACACTGCTCTCCATCTGTTCTTCTGATTGTCATGTTACCCAAATTCAAGTTCCTCAACTTAGAAAGATTTTTTTTTTGAGACAGAGTCTCACTGTGTAGCCCAGGCTGGAGTGCAGTGGTGCGATCTCAGCTCACTGCAACCTCCGCCTTCCAGGTTCAAGCGATTCTCCTGCCTCAGCCTCCTGAGTAACTGGGATTACAGACGCCTGCCACCATGCCTGGCTAATGCTTGTATTTTTAGTAGAGACGGGGTTTCACCATGTTGGTCAGGCTGGTCTTGAACTCCTGACCTCATGATCCACTCGCCTCAGCCTCCCAAAGTGCTGGGATTACAGGCGTGAACCACTGCGCCTTGCCAGCCACCCTTTTTATAAATCCACTTTTCTCAAGAGTAGAGAGGTGATCGTTTCCAAACTGTTTATCGTCTTGACCTTTATGGAAATACAGGTAATGCTTCAAAACAACATTAAGAATCATCAATCATTTAAAAAACAGTCTGTCTTCCATAGTTTTCTCCAAGACTTGATAGAAATACTTTTGTTCTTTGCAGGGCTTTTTATAAAACACTTCCTACTCTTGAGAAAGCTTCCAGATCCCCAAATCAAGGTCGTGAATGCTTTTGATCAGAGATTGACATGCCACTAAGCTAATGAAGCTGGGACCACACAGCCCTTGCTTGCAAGGGCCCTTCCAAAGCGGCGCTGGAGGGACACAGCAGCTTTTTTGTGGATAATTTTGAATCATTAGAAAAGACCTCCTGTCCCATTTGTTTCCTCTCTTGGTATTTTTTGTTGGATGTTCAACATACTGAATTTTAACATTCTTACATTAAATTCATCATTAATTTCTATATTTATGTTTGTAAAGTAATACTTCCCCAAAACATGCTCAGATAGTTTTATATTTCATTTGTTAGTCATTCTGAAATTATTTTGGTCTGGCCCTTTCTACTGACTGCCAATTGTGTATTTTTGTGATATTAACATATACTACTTGTCAGCTAACATTTAAAGAAGAAAATGCCTGTGGCTAGGAAAATGCAGCCTTCATATCAGCAGAAGTAATTCCTAACCTGCTCCATCTGTCTGTCTGACCTCATGTGCTGGCAGTGTGGCTGCAGTCAGCCCTCAGGGCATGACCGTGATGGCTAGACCTGTTCGGGCCCAGTCCCTGGGTCCTGGGATGGAGAAGTCCCTCTTCAGGGCCTCTGTGTAAAGCCTATGAAACAAGGCATTTCCTGATTTTTGAACCTAGAAACCAATATTAAGAAAACTTGAAGACAGACAAGACAGAGTTTAACCCTTACATATACTTTGTGTTAACTTCATGGTTGCCTTGTGTTTTCATGAAAGTGAAGGGATACTGTTTTTAACTGTCAGTTCTTTCACACACATCATGAGATACAGTCTAATACACAAATTATCAGTTTGAGTGTAACATTCACTACAGCATCCCAGAGAAATCACAATTCTAGTCATAATCATAGATTCTTTTGGAAACCTGATAAATTTCATTTATTACCTGACGTATCAACCTATGATAAAAATATGAAAGCCATTTCTTTTTTCTTAAATAACAATAAAATATGCAAAGTTAGGCATTTGAAAAAGGAAAACTAAAAACTGATTAGCCAGCTTATTAAATTTAATACTTCATAGATTAAGTAAAAATATCAATGATTTTTGGACCAGACATTTATAATTTCAGTGGCTGGTCAAATCTGTCACAAAGGTAATCATTTCTAACTATCTTCTAACACAATCAGCCTTAGTCAACATAGTACTGCACAATTACATAGCATTTTCCCCTGTAAAAAATTGCACTTTACAAGTTCTACTTCTCTATGACAGGTGTATTTCTCCCCTTTTCCATAGTTTCAAATTTCCTTGCAAATCAACTTGGGTTCTACAGAAGAAACATATAAGGGCTGCAAAAAGAGGGCAAGTATGAGAAAGCACCAGGCCAATGGGTATGCAGGGAATTCTACCAAACCTTTAACATTCAGATGCTATTCGTGCCATTTCAGCCCAGAGAGTAGGAAATGCAAGAAAAATATCTAATTATATTTTTATATAGTGAGTATTACAATGATATGCAACCTAATAATGAATGCACAAGAAAAGCATTCTTGCTTAAAAATATGAATGTAAAATCTTACATAAAATGATAGTGAACAGAATCCATCAGCACATTTATTTTAATACATTAATACATTATGATCCAATAGGATTTATGCAAGAATGAGAGTAGAAATTCATGAATATAATCCATCATACATTCATCTCCATAGAAAGCAAAACATATTTGATAAAATGCAGTGTATGTTTGTGTTAAGAACACTGATTAAGCTAAAATTTAAAAGATATTTTATATATATACATATATATGAGACAGAGAGAGAGAGAGAGTACATATATTCCTAAGATCCAATAACTTAAATTAATAGGAGAATAGAGTTCCTTTTCCTTTTAAAATTGAAAGCAAGGTAATATCCATTGCCTTCCTTACTATTTGTCATTACATTTTATATATTAGTTAACATACTCTTAGGAAAGTAAATAAATAAATATATAAAACAATTAGAGGCATACAGACTAGAAAGCAATATATGTTGCCAGGAGTGGTGGCTCACACCTGTAATTCCGGGGCTTTGGGAGGCCAAGGGGGGCAGGTCACTTGAGGTCAGGAGTTCAAGACCAGCCCGGCCAACATGGTGAAACATCATCTCCACTAAAAATACAAAAATTAGCAGGTCATGGTGGTGTGTGCCTGTAGTCCCAGCTACTTGGGAGGCTGAGGCTGGAGAATCTCTTGAATCCGGGAGGCAGAAGTTGCAGTGAGCTGAAATTGTGCCACTGCACTCCAGCCTGGGCAACAGAGTGAGACTCCATTTCCAAATAAATAAATAAATAAATAAATATTTACGTATCCAGAAGACAGAAAGGAATTAATAAACTAGTAGAAATATTTTCCTAAATTATCATAAAATACCCAGGCATAAACTTAACAAAAAACAGTCAAATCCTATGAGAGGAAGTTCATAAGTTATGACTGTGCCAAATATAGACTAAAGAAATGTAAAGACACACCATAGGAAGACTGTATGACATACAACAGAAAGATGGTGATTCTCTCCAAGTTTAATTATGAATTTCATGTGACCTCAATAAGAAGATTATTAACTTTTTTTGTTTCCAAAGTTGACGATAAATTTTATTCATAAGAACAATCAAGCAGGAATGGCCAGGAGAAGTACAGTGACTGGGGCTAGCTTTTCACAGGTTATTAACTATTATAAACACTCTACACTAAACCTATTGTGTATTGGTGCTTGACTGATCAAAGAAACAGGAAAGATGAAAATTCTCTTAGGATTTGTTTATGATGAAGGCAGTTATTTAAATTAGGAGGAAGAAGGTATTTATGATCAGTGGAAGCCATATGAGAAAAAACCAATTTGGATCTATTCTTATATCACATATGAGAATAAATTCTGAAGCCACATTTGGAAAAACTATAACAGCAAAAAAATTATGATAGGGAAACAGATATGACCTAACTGACTCCATCTTGGGTTTAACCTCCAAGCTACCTTTGTTCACCTGGGCATGGGCCAAAATAACTTTGGGGGAAATTTCGTTTATAGTCTAAATGATAATAACCTTTCCCAAAACTAAACTTCCTTTATGAAACTAATAAAAGACCACAAGTTTAGGATTGTGAGAGGGGCCTGAATTCTGATAAGACGTACGTGTAGTTAAATGATAACCAGCCATTGTCTGGAGGTCACAAGATTTGTAACTCCAAGTACTGCTGTAAATAACATCTCTATGGTGGAACTTATGATTGGCCCTTTGAAATGTCTTCTCAGACTTTTGCATTTCAAATGCCTGGATGACTCCACTGGGACCAGCCACTCCTCCGGTGCCCACACCCAGAAGCAGACTCAGCCTAAGACGACCAGTTTCCACATCCCTATTGAGAGGTGACAACGTGCTAGCAGCCCTCGCTCTCCATGCCCCCTCGGCCTGGGCACCCATTCTGGCCATGATTGAGGAGCCCTGCAGCCCACCATGGCACTGCGGAAGCCCCTCTCTGGGCTGGCCCAGGCTGGAGCTGCCTCCCTCTGCTCCCGGGGAGGTGTGGAGGGAGAAGCACAGGAGGGAACTGCGGCTGCGGGCAGAGGCGTTCACGGGCCAGCGCCAGTTCCTGCAGGCATGGTGCCGGCTTGGCTGTCCGCACACGGAGCGGCCGGCGAGCGCCACGGGCCCAGGGCAGTGAGGGGCTTAGCACCCAGGTCAGCAGCTACAGAGGGTGCCAGCAGGCGGGCACTGCACTCGAGTTCTGGCCTGGCCTTATGCCTCCCTGCAGGGCAGGGCTCAGCACCTCCAGCCCCTCATGCCCAAGCCCTCCCTCTGCCAGTGGGCTCTACGCGGCCCAAGCCCCCGAAGGGCGGGCCCCCTGCTCAGGGACTCTGGGTCCTATTGGCTGCCCAAGGGCTGAGGAGGGCAGGCACAACTCTGGTAGGCAGCTCCACCTGCAGCCCAGGTGAGGCATCCACTAGATGAAGCCAGCTAGGCTCCTGAGTCTGGTGGGAACTTGTGGAACTTTTATGTCTAGCTAAGGGATCATAAATGCACCAATCAGCACTCTGTGTCTAGCTCAGGGATTGTAAATGCACCAATCAGCACTCTGTCAAAACTGACCAATCAGCTCTCTTTAAAATGGACCAATCAGCTCTCTGTAAAATGAACCAATCAGCAGGATGTGGGTCAGGGCCAGATAAGGGAATAAAGTCAGGCTGCCCAAGCCAGCCTTGGCAACCTAGTGGGGTCCCCTTCCACACTTGTGGAGGCTTTGTTCTTTTGCTTTTTGCAATAAATCTTGTTGCTGCTCACTCTTTGGGTCCATGCTGCTTTTATGAGCCGCGAGGGTCCCGGGCTTCATTCTTTAAGTGAGGGAGACCAAGAACCCACCAATTCCGGACACTGATTTCATTCCCAACTAATCAGCAGCATCCATTCCCTAACTCCCACCCCCTAAACTATCTTTAAAAACCCTGGCCTCTAAATTTTGGGAGAGGCTGATCTGAGTAATAATAAAACTTTGGTCTCTTGTTCAGCTGGCTCTGTGTGGATTAAAATTAAACTCCTTCTCTAATGCAATTCCTCTGTCTTGATAAATCGACTGTATGTGGGATGCAGACAAGATGAACCCATTGGGCAGTTACAATTCCAAATGGATCAGGGATCTAAGTATCAAAAAAGAAAAAACAGCCATATACTAGAATTTGAGAAATGTGAATAAATTCCTTTATAGCTTTGGCTTTGGAAAAACTTTTCTAGCAATGACTCAAAAATCTAGAGGCAATTAAAAACTATACTAACAAATTTGTCTACATGAAAAAAATGATTTAAAAAAGCATGGAAAAAAAGTACTGTACAAGAAAAGTAAAAATGGCAAGTAACAATTTGGGGAAAACAGAGTTAATATGTCACAGGAAAAGGACGACTAATTATGCTAATAAAGGATGATTTATAGACACAAGAAAAATAAGACCCAAAATCCAATAGGATGAAAAGGTAAAAATGGTGAATAATCAGTTAACAAAGGAAGAAATAGAAATGGCCCATAAACCAATTAAAAAAGATACCCTCACACGTGTAATCCTAGCACTTTGGGAGGCTGAGGCGAGTGAATTGCCTGAGCTGAGGAGTTCGAGACCAGCATGGGCAACACGATGAAACCCCATCTCTACTAAAATCCAAAAAAAATTAGCTGGGCTTGGCGGTGTGTGCCTGTAATCCTAGTTACTTGGGAGGCTGAGGCAGGAGAATAGCTTGAACCTGGGAGGCGGAGGTTGCAGTGAGCCGAGATTGCGCCATTGCATTCCAGCCCGGGCGAAAAAGTGAGATGCTGTCAAAAAAAGGAAAAAGAATAAAAGACACCCAAATTCACTCCTAATAAGAGAAATGCAAGGTACTGGGCACCAACAGATCACACTGAAGTTTGACAAAGGGAAAGAATTAAGCATTTTCCCTGTCTTTCCTGTATATACTGAATTTCAGGCTAAATAAGTAGTGATGTGCAAGTTTTTTCAATAGACAAGCCACTAACAAATGCAGGAGGAATGATGTAATTAAAATGTGCCACTTCACAGCCTCCAATGAATCTGGGAGCACCAGAGGCCAAGGCTGTTACCCACTGAAGAGTCTGTCTTACATCGCCAAGGCAGCAGGACCAGACATTATGTCCTTTCCATTGTAAGGCAAAGAATTATACGGGGATGCCTATGATGTTCTTATCCAAAGAGTTCAACTTGAAGCTAAGCAAAGTTCTAGAATTAACTACTGGTTTACAGAAAATATGGGGGATAAAGAAACACCTTACATGACACCATGAGAATATAGTCAGCCAAACCTAGGATGTGTGAGATTTGATGGGCAAAATGGCCTATTTCCTGCCCAAATGAATAGAAGGAATTTTTATTGATTAAAAGAGACTTGAGGCCGGGTGCGGTGGCTCACGCCTGTAATCCCAGCACTTTGGGAGGCCGAGGCAGGCAGATCACCTGAGGTTAGGAGTTCAACACCAGCCTGACCAACATGGTGAAACCCCATCTCTACTAAAAATACAAAAATTAGTCTGGTGTGGTGGTGGGCACCTGTAATCCCAGCTACTTGGGAGGCTGAGGCAGGAGAATCGCTTGAACCTAAGAGGCAGAGGTGGTAGAGAGCCAAGATTGCACCACTGCACTCTAGCCTGTGCAACAGAGCAAGACTCCGTCTCTAAAAAAAATAAGATAAAAAAGAAAAGAGACTTGAGAGAACTATTAGCAGGAGGTCATGTGTAGATCTTGACTGATACTGCTACAAACAAGCCAACTATAAAAAAGACAACTGCAGAAATGGCACGTGGGCTGAGTGTTCTATGATAGTAAGGAACCCATACTAACTTTGTGTAATAATGACATTGGATTAACAGAGACATGTCTGTTAGATGTAGCTAATGAAGCACAGCAGTCCCCTGCAGTAGCCTCCACGTGGCATATGTTCTAATACCCTCAGTGGAGGCTGGAAACCATGGATAGTGCTGAATCTACTGCTGTTGGTTGGAAGGTGTTTCTATTTATATCTTCTGCCTACATATTTAATGCCTTATTCATCTCAACTAAGAAATTATCATGCACTATGGCTGTAACTTTTGCAGTTTGAGGTGCAAGGGCAATACTATCACAAATTTCTTTTTCATTGTTCACAATATCATGAATAGAAGATTCTCGCTGTAGATATTAACAACCATAGCATATGACTTTTTTCTTTTCTTATTAAGCTGATAACTTTCATTTTTTTCTCTTAAAGGAAGCACTTCATGGCTTCTCTTTGACATATCCAAATTTCCAGCATCACTACTCTTGAACTTTGGGGTCATTGAGTCAAATAAAAATTGTACTTGAACACAAGCACTGTGATACTGAGACATAATAGTACAGTGAGGAATAATACGGTGTGGTCACAGGAGAACCGAAAATCCCAGCATTAGTTTCACATCATGAGCAAAAGGAAATGTGCAATAGCTGCAGATGCTATGAGCTGATAAGACCCTGAAATACCAGGAGGTGGACCAAGCTGGCTAAGACCAACTGGAGTCAACATGGCCCTGAATTTGATGTAGGTTTCCCGTAGGGCCTCATTATCAACTCATTAACCCAGTAAACCACACATCCACCAACCCCATGACAGTTCCAGGAACACCCATATTTGGTGTAAAAATGGGTGGTACCACAGTTCTGAGAAGTCTCCACCTTTTTCAAGGAATATTCCACCACTTGGTTAAAGAAACTCATAAAGATAAAAGCTGCAAACCGCATGGCATGACTCTCTCTTGAGTACGCCACACTCCCCTTTCTTGAGTGTGTACTTTTCACCTTGTGATAAATCTCTGTACTTTCACTGTATTCTGACTTATCTTTGAATTCCTTCGCACAATGGCGTCAAGAGCCTGGACACCAGCAAGGATGGAGGTCGCACAGGCGTATGGGGTATACCGGCCCACTGATATCAATACTGTGACCATTGATTTGATAACTGAACCGAAGTGACTAATGGGTGGGCAGTGTGTACACTGTGGATACCCTGGAGAAAGGGACGATTCGCATCCTGGATGGGATGCAGCTGGACGGTAAGAGACTTCATCACACTACTCAGTGTGGTGCCCAATGTAAAACTTACGAATTGTTTATTTCTGGAATTTTCCTTTAGCATCTTTGGACCCAGGTTGACTGAAGGTAAGTGAAACTGCAGAAAGCAAAACCTGGATTAGGGGAGACTACCACATTTCTAGGAAAATCCATACAATGTACCATTTCCTTTGACGTATTCTTTAACACATATGAGAGGAGATACATACAGCCAAAACAGAAGAAAGCTGATGCTGAATAACTGGCACATGAGGTTTCATTGCACTCTTTTATCCATGAAAAACAGAACTAAAGGCTATATGTAGCCAATGAAATAGTTGTTTTGATGCTCAAGAAGTTTATCAACATAAAACAACATAGGTAGGCCCCAAACAGCAGTACTTGCCATCTGGGGCCCTGAATTCACACTCTGTCCTGTACTCACATGCTGTAAGACTACGATTCCATTAGTAATTCAAGCCCTTTCCAGATCTCAGGTTCCCTCTCTGTGAACTGTAGCGACTGTGGACGGGACTCCCACCTCCTAATAGTGCAATGGTGCTGAAGATGGCACGTAACTATATGCTATGGTCTGAACATCTGTGTCCCCCCAACAAATTCGTCTGTTGAAGTCCTAATCCTCAATGGGATGGTATTTGAAGGTGGGGCCTTTGGGAGGTTAATGAGGTCACGAGAGTGACCAGATGGGATTAGCGCCCTTATAATAAGAGATATGAAAGAGATGATGGTTCTCCCTCCGTGTGAAGACTCAGCCAGGGCGCACAACTGCAGGCCAGGAAGAGGGTCCTCACCAGACACCGTGTCTGCTGACACCCAGATGGTACTTACCAGCCTCCAGAACTGTAAGACATGCATATTGGTGGTTTAAGCCACCCAGTCTTTGGGTTTTTGTTCTAACAGCCTCAGATGACTACGACGCTATATAAAATGCACAGCAGTGTTCCAGGCCAGTCATTGCTGAGCTGATGTTAACTGTAGTGTTTATTGTGCTTCCAAAAAATATAAAAATTACATCCCTTACTCAAAATACCATACTAAAAAGTTCTTTTTTCACTGGGCTCTCTGGAAAGCTCTCCCTCTACGGGTCTCCAGCCCTTGGCTGCTAAAGAGGGTGGTGGGGAGGCTTGGAGAGCATCAGTTACCCCACTGTCACCATGCTTACCCTTGGGGTCCCCTCCTGTTCTCTGCCACTTCCCTCCTCTTTCTGTGCTTTCAACTAGGATACAATGGTTTAAGAGGAGCAGCAGCCTCAGAGAAAAATTACACTGTGCACAGCCTTTTGTCTAGAGAAGAGTGATATTTGTTTTGAATGATGAGTGTTAAGTGGTAGCTTCCCGGTCTGATGCTTTTGACCTACTTTAAGAAATGTTTAGAAGGAAAAAAAGACAAGCATTGATTTAAAAGATGCAATATGAAGCTGTTTCAAATTCACTTTTGTTTCTGTGCAATAAGAAATAAATTCAGCTTTGGAAATTGGGATCATTTTCTCGTCTGTAGTTGTTAACGTGTCCAAGTATAACAATAATTTTGCTGACGCTATGAACAACGCTATTTTCCCATGCAAACGTCACACTAACGTCCCGGGGCTTGGAACTGACTCCGGGGAATCATCAGTTACACATTTACCACTGTTGGGGGTAGAAGGTTCTAGAGATTAAGAGACATTGTAGATTCTACCGAATATTCTGTGGTCTTCTATGGAATCTTGTAGAGTCTGCTGCTGGGTAACAAGCCCTTCGCCCACTGTTTAGAAACTATGCCAGACTCTTCTTTAAATTTCTTCAGAGATTTCTCAACTCAGTGCGGTCTGGCATTCAGTGTTTTTCATTAGGAAATAAGGGGCCTTGAATTGAAGCCTGCAGGTTGTTTAGCCTCAGCTCCTTGCTTACCAGGTTTCTAGATATTAACCAAGTCACTCAATCTCTTGGATCTTTATCTTTTTAAAGTATAACAGGGTGGTCTACAACAGTATTTCTGAAACACTGGGTCTTTAGAATCAGTTCAGTGGATCATGTCCAGCATTTTAAAATGAAATGCAGTAGAATACAAATACAATAGAATACAGTAGAAATACAGTAGAGCACATCTGAAGGCATCATGCAGAGTGCTAGTAAATATTATTTTGTGTTATATTCAGTATGTGTATATAACTGTATGTATCCTTGTTCTGGAATGGAAAATGTATTTTCCAGAGAGACTTGGTGTGAGCCATTGAAAGAGACTATCTAGAGGTGAATTTGCAAACTCAGTGCAGGGAGGATAAATGAGAGACTGGGTGACTGGAATGAAGTGTAAGCACCACAGGGACCTGGAGCCACTGCCCTAGGCAAAGAAGTGTCCCTCCTCTCTGGCAAGAATCGGCCTGTGGTCACCAAATCATCTGGCCTTTCAAAAAGAGGCAGAAATAGGGAATTCTGTATAAAATCTCTTGACTTTGAAATGTTGGCCACTGACTCGTCTTTTAAAAAAACAAGCAAAGTGTGTCCTTGGAACGGATGCTGCATTGTGGGGCCAGTAAGTACCAATAGGTACCAATGGAAGAATGGGTAAAGAATGGGTAAAGAAAACCACATACTGTATAATTCACTTTATATAAAATGTCCAGAATAGGCAAGTTTGGAGGAGCAGAAAATAGATCAGTGGTTGCCTGGGACTGGGAGGAAGGGGATAGGGAGTAACTGCTTAATGGGTACAGGGTTTCATTTTGGGGTGATGACAATGTTATAAAATTAGGAAGTGATCATGGCTGAGCAATTCTGTGAATATACTGAACACCACTGAACTGCACACCTTTCTGGTAAGGTATAAAATTGGTGCATTTTATGGTATGTGAAATATATCTCAATAAAGCAGTCATTTAAAAAAACCTGTAGTAGTATGAAAATGCGGAGTGCTGGTGCTCCCACAGCTGTTTAGGGGGCCACAATGTATGGGTGACACCAGCTCATTTTGTCACTTGCACACCCACACACAGCTGCTCATGTGTGACATGAACAGTGATGCCCTATGGGAGGGGCACGTGGGTTTGCTGGTCCTGTCTGAACTGAGCCCACTCCCTGAGAGAAGAGCAGAGAGAGAAGCTGGAGTGATGTAGTGAACATCTAGCTTTAAGGAGCAACAGAACAGCTGTCAGCCTCCCTCTGCACAACACGTCTAAATTGCCAGGCATTTCACGGCACCCCCAAAGGAGCAGTGTCTGGACTCAGCTCCACGTCTCCAGGAGAAGGCACAGCTGTGAAATGCACACACCTCACATCCTAAACGTGGCCACAGCACACCGCCACAGAAGAAGGTGCTAGGGAGGACACTGGGAAAGGGGCAGGACTGGTCACACAGCATGGTTTCAATATATCACTTTTGCAAACTGTGCTAGGGCCTCTCCCAGGGTCTTGGAATCAGCTGTGTGAATTTCAGCTTTCATCTTCACAGTCGTCTACTTCTGGCTCACTGTTGAAGATCCATCCTTCAGTGATAACAAAAAATAACACAACTAATTTTAAAGAAAAATTGGAATTCTGATTGAAATATTTACATACCAAATTAGTGATGGGAGGTCAGACATCTTTGCAATATCAAATCTTTCCTGTCAAGAATATATGCCTATCTTAAAGGACTTGTTTCATATTCTTCAATAGAATTTTAATAATTTTCTCTCTATGTATCATTAGTCTTACAACATATGTTTGCTTTTGCCTTCCTTTTTTTGTCTAATATAAAGAGGTGTTTTTCATTTACATTTTTATACAGATGTTTGTAATGCAAATAAAATCTGTTAAACCTTATGTATTAATTTTGAATCAAGCTCACTTCGGAACATATGTTCATTTTAATAATTTTAGTAGCATGCATTATTTTTTCAAGATATCTAATCATATCATCTATAAACAATAATATTAACTTTTACAATATTTGTGGTGCTTATTTGTGTTTCCTTCATATATCACTAAAGCAGAGACAACGCTCCTGATACCTGCCATACGTTTTACAGTCACTATTTCTTTCTTTAATACGTATTTAGTGTTTTTATTGAAATCAACGTTCCTGATACCTGCCATACGTTTTACAGTCAATATTTCTTTCTTTAATACGTATTTAGTGTTTTTATTGAAATCAACGTTCCTGATACCTGCCATATGTTTTACAGTCAATATTTCTTTCTTTAATACAGTGTTTTTATTGAAATCAACGCTCCTGATACCTGCCATATGTTTTACAGTCAATATTTCTTTCTTTAATACGTATTTAGTGTTTTTATTGAAATAAGTCACTGAATCATACTTTTAAAATTTCAATGTGTTTATTTAACAAATTACTTTGAAAGCTATTCTACTGTTGCATTATTGTCATCTTTCTGGAATTGCAGTATGCCAGTTTTGCAATAAATGCTGAATTAAGCAGACAATACATTAATCTTTGCAGATTTAGTAGCATACTAAATTGTGGTGTGCCATGTATTTCACATTGTAGCACAAAAGTTATTTTAAAACCCTCTATATCAGGTGATAGGAGAAGTTAACATTGGAATAAAACACATTATTTCAACTTATAATTTTAATTAGAATAATAAACATTGGTTTCTTAAAAGTTTGGTAGAATTTATCTCTAATACTATATATAAGACTAGGACCTTGAAATAATATATGCATGCAGAGTATCATATATTATATATACACAGAAAAGCACTTTTTATTGAAGTACACTTATATATACACAGAAAAGAACAGGAATCAAAAGTACGCAGCTTGATTTATTCACAAAATGTGATATGTCCACATACCCAGCACTCGTCAGGAGCAGAACACTACAGACCCCACAAGCCCCTTAGATCCCATCCACCTTAATTACCTCCTCCCAAGAGAAACCAAAATCTTACTCTCAGCCACATGAACCGCCCTGGTAAGACAGGAGCCCTCCAGCCTGCTCCTTCCTCTGAATCACAGTCCTGTGCCACAGATAACCAACAGCCTGACTAACCAGTCCTTCCATTTTCAAATACATTGTTCTAAGGTTCTTACATTATTTCTTTTGTGGTTTTTAAATGAGTGTCATTTCTGTGTTCTTTCGTATTTTAGACATTTCTGTTTTACTTTTCTCTATGAAATCTGCTGGGGCTTGGCTTTTATTTGGCTTCCTTCCAAACCCAGAGTTCTGGTTATTTGTTGGTTTTGCTCTTTGTTTCCATTTTATTCCATTCCTGGCACATTTCTAAATGCTGCAGAAACAACACGGACATAGCAAGGTCCCTGCTCTCCTGGGCTTATCCTCAGGGACAAGATTGCACACAGGCATATGCTGATAAGCTTAGAGTGCAGGCAGGGGATGATGGGGGTGGGAGTGAGGAGCGGGCTCAGAGGGGAGGTGATCCGAACATTCCCTATAGGACTCAGAAGGAGATGAGGACCTCTCCAGAAAACCCTCGAAGGCTGTGAGCAACGGGCTGGGTGTGTTTCAGGAAGAACAAGGAAGACAACTGAGCGAGGGAAAGAGGTGAGTTAGGAGAGCTGGTTCTGGAAGCAGCAACTGGTCAAGAAGCATGGCAGACAATGGGCATGTTCACCAAGAGTCCAAGAGTCAGGGAAATGAAAATAAAAACAACTGAGGTTCACTTTTCTCATGAGATGGGCAATTTTTAACATATGTATCGAAACATCCAGTGTAGACAAAAGTGGTGAAAAAGAAGTCTCTATACACCATTTTTGGCTCTAGTATTGAATGCAAAATCATGGTGAGAGGTGAAACCCACAGGGCTTCTATGTCCCTGAGGACTTGGGGAATTTTTCTGTCTAGCTAAAGGATTGTAAATGCACCAATCAGGGCTCTGGGTCTAGCTAAAGGTTTGTAAATGCACCAATCAGCACTCTGTAAAAACGGACCAATCAGCTCTCTGTGAAATAGACCTATCAGCAGGTTGTGGGTGGGGCCAAATAAGGGAATAAAAGCAGGCCACCCCAGCCAGTAGCAGCAAGCCCTTGGCGTACCGTTCCACGTCCCGGAAGGTTTGTTCTTTCTCCTGGCAATAAATCTCGCTATTGCTCACTCTGGGTCTGGCAGTACCTTTAAAAGCTGTAACACTCATGGTGAGGGTCCACGGCTTCATTCTTGAAGTCAGCAAGAGCACGAACCCACCAGAAGGAACCAATTCTGGACGCAGTGGCATGGAATGCAGTACTATCAAACTATTCAATGTTTGTAAACTTCAATTTGTGAAATTTGCTTGACAGAAATACAGTGCCAGCAAAAAAGAAAAAAAAATTAATGAAAACAACACACAGGTGGGTTGCTGTGCTATTTTTGACAGCTTGAAGGAAGGCAAGAATTCTCCATCCCATGGGAGAGGACACCGCCATTAATAAGGAAGCAGCACTGCACTAAGGGGAAAGGCGCCCGCCACACTTCATGAACTGCGGGACCCCCAGTGGTGAGGAGGGAGTGAGTTCATCTTAGCAAAAACAATCTTGTGTGTGCAAGTGTGAGAGTAGACAGGTTTGTATAAGTTTGCATGAGCAAACAGATGTACAGGAAGGAGAGACCCCTTTTAGGGTCTGCCAAATCCGCAAAGCATGGAAATAAAAATCTTGAGTCCCTCTGCGGGAAATTCCAGGCACCTAGCTACCCATCCCTGAGAAGTAAATAAGCAACCTGATAGCCAGAAGGAACCTAGACCCCCACCAAATGGGTGGGCTGGAAGGCAGACCTCAGGGACAGGAACTGAGGGCTGTTCTTCAACTTTGCTCTTTGTTCTCAATTTCTTCTTGCGGGGCCTGGAGGTAGTCATGTCCTTGGGCCAGATCTTAACATTCCTTTCTGTCCACCCCAGATATTTTAGACAAAGTTTCACTTCCATAGCCAGTCGCAAATCAGAGTCTCTGAATCCACCTCTGACCTGTAAGCTTCTGGTTCAAGATATCCTCCTGCCTGTTTAGGCCAAACCAGCATATCATTTCCATGTATTATGTACTGACTTGCAGTTTTGCCTGTTGATTCTACTTTCCTGAAATTTACCCCCGCCTTTAAAAACTCCTGCTCACAGTCTGTTGAGGAGGTCAGGTCTTCAGTGTGAGCTCCCTGGTTCTCCTTGGGTGACGCCCTGCAAATAAACCCCCTCCTTTCTCCTGCTCAAAACTTCGATGTTTGTGTTTGGCCTCACTGCACCTGTGAAGCAGACCCCAGTTTGGATCAGTCACACCAACCAGGGATCAAGCTCCAGCAGGGATACAGGTGGCATGAAGAGGCGTGGAAAGTTTTTACTCTGCATTTAGACTTTGAATGGCTGGGGTATGCAACTTACCACAAAAAAGTCAGCCTTGAAATCTTGTTTTATTTTGTTGTTGTTGGACAAAAAATATTAACAACTGTGATGTATTTGAGGTACTTGTGGTTATAACACTGTTATAGTATTTTAATTTATCCAAAGGTTAGCATTTAGGTAAACTCAGTCTTCAAGAATGCAGCTGTGGCTTCAGAGACGTGGCCTTCAGAGTAATGACAACAGTAATACTGCAGTCCAATTCCATTCAAAGGACCACCATTACGAGAGAGGGGGGCTCCTGTAAGTCAGCCAACAACATCCACCTTTCCCTCCCTCTCAAAATCCAGAAACAACCAACTATAAATAAATGAAGAAAAATGCAAGTTCCACTCTTGGATGATAATGAAAAGTTACACTTGCCGGCAAGAAATGACAGGGACAAACTTCTGAATATTGAACCAAAAGGAAATGTGTATCAGTCGGAGGTATTTAATTTTACTTACAAGGAAGTGTGTGTGTGTGCACGCGCACGCGCGCGCAACTCTGAAATTGCAAAGACCATCTAATGACTAGTGTTGAAATTTTCACTCTGATCAAGTTTTACTATGCTAATTATTTTTTTATAGTTTCCTTTTTCTTTTTTAAAAAATATTTTGTCAGGTTTATTGAGATACAATTTACATTAGTATAATCATCCTTTTCAGGTATACAATTAAATTTTTTTAAAAAATTTTATTTTACTGCAGTAAGAACACTTAATATGAGCACATGAGATCTGCCTCTTAGCAGATTGTTAAATGTGTAATACGGTAGTGTTACCAACAGGCATAATGCTGTTTCCCAGTTTCATTTTGCCTCTATGGAGGTAGAGGATGCCATGGTTTGGGTGATGATACCCTAGAGATGAATTTTTCTTTCCTTTTGGAAAACTCCTGAATTGTCACCTGTGCCACTTGAGGTGCACAGCTGTCCATGCATGCGGTGATGTGTGCTCACCTTGATGCTCAGGGACCCCCCAGCAGCAGGAACACAAGACTCTACTGTGTGGGACCGAGCCTGCCAAGGCTCCCTTTCTCACCAGGAGAGCAGCATTTTGGAAAGACATCGCCCTCTAAGGCATCACACATCACATCTAAATCTTGTTGAGACAGAGGGCAGGAAACAATTGGCTTTTGAGGTTCACAAACACATGCTGAAGGGGGAAGTATTTTTGGGGAAAGGTGGAGAGAGAAGACTTAAGGGTGTTGGAAGAATCAAGCAATGATGCATGCAGAGGATGGGGCACACCAGAGCCAGAGAGGAAGAGAATGTGCCAGCGACGGGACAGAGACACTGACCAGTGGGCCCAGGGCCTGATGCCGGCTGCACCCACTCCTACATGCCCAGGGCCACAGGAGCCCGAGCTCATCTAGAAGACTGGGCAGATGAGGCTCTCGTCATTGCAATGGCAGCCTCTGCTGTAGTAACCTGCAGCCATTTCCATCTAGCTAGCTCACATTAGAAACTGCCTCTGGAAAATAAGCCTGGATTTTTCTCCTGATGGTTATTTTTTTGTCAGGCATATGGAGAAAGTGAGCCCTGCTCAGTTCACAGAGCCTTTCCTAAGAGGGACACGTTATTGCTGCCCAATCTCTGATTCGAAGGTGCCACCAGGCATTGATTGCCTCTCAGCCGGATAATGAGATGGAGCTTGCATCTCCTCAAATTGCGAGGCAGCTGTGGATACCTCTCCAGACTTGACGAGCTTGTGAACGGGGATGCAATTTCAGGGAAAGATGATTACATTCCCAGTAACCAAGGCTGTATTAAATTAGGCCATTTCGACTGTTTCAATCAGGGTGAGAATTGGCTAGACATATGCACGTCACCAGTCAAAAAGTACTATTATTAAATGGCCTTGCATTTCCTCCCCCTGAAGTGTAATGAAGATAAAAAGCTTCAAGGCCAATACAATTTATGAGGATGGAGCGATGTCATCGTACATGTCAGCAGCTTTGAAGAACAGGAGAGACACTTCTCCTATAAGCCGCCTTTTGGTGGCCACACTTGTCACGATCTGCGGGTGCTTTCAGTGAAGATGCGGCCTGGATGTGCACACACTGTGTGTGCCCCAGTGTCCAGCGTGTGCCACACAGCTGACCAATACAGGGAGGGGGGGCTGAGACAGGTGGGGACTCAGAGGAGAGGAGAGAACCCAGGGTGGGAGGGCTGAGCATAGTTCCTGCACTGTCCCAGGAGTTCACGACAAAAGCAGATGGTCACATCTTTCAGCTTCATCAATAAGGTCCCACAAGAGACCCCAAAGCCCTGACCTGGAAGCTTTGTTTGAAGATGTGGAGTCAGGAGAACCCTCCAATGGAAAGCTGAAGATCTCTGTGAGTGGGAGTCACTGCACAGATGCTTTGATAAACACACTCTGTCCTTTACAGCCCCTCATGAAGCACAGGCAGAGCAAGCAATGGTACTCCTTAGGCCACTGGCCAGAAAACACGGCGACAACAACTGCCAGGTCAGACTCAGGAAGACTGGACCAGGCGTCTAGGCGGACGTGAGGCTGCAGACTCCAAGGAGGCAGCTCGTCCTAGAGAGGGCAGGGCTGGTACAGTGGATTAATCCTGGCCAAGCCACTTTAGATATGGGGCAGGGAACATGTCCGTATCTAATCACAGGTCCTCCTCTGCCTAGTGTGAATCTCTTCATTGAAAGCCGAGACCCACTGCTGTGTTAAAAGATTGTTTATGTCGAGGTCCGTAGATCGAGACCATCCTGGCTAACATGGTGAAATCCCGTCTCTACTAAGAAACACAAAAAACCAGCCGGGCGAGGTGGCGGGTGCCTGTAGTCCCAGCTACTCAGGAGGCTGAGGCAGGAGAATGGCGTAAACCCGGGAGGCGGAGCTTGCAGTGAGCTGAGATCCGGCCACTGCACTCCAGCCTGGGCGACAGAGCGAGAATCCGTCTCAAAAAAAAAAAAAAAAAAGATTGTTTATCTCAAGAAAGAATGTGCCCAAGAAGATGGTCAGTGAACAAAGATAGAGAGGGATGTAGGGAAAATGGAACAGGTAGCCTTTGGATGGATGTAGGTCTGAAGGTGATATTTCTACAAAGGCAAGAGACAAAACGTCAAATGCTAGCAGGGACTTAGTCCAAATATCTTCCAAGCCTCCTTCTCGTGAAATGCAAGTAGAAAGGAAATGCCTCCTTTCTCTCCATCACCCCGCCAGCCCTGCACTGTACATCTGTAGGAGTGTGGGCAGTTCTTGCAGCTTTGCAGTCACTCCCAGTCCAGCTGCATGCCACCACTGTGGTCTCTAATGAACGCTACAACTCCCCAACCTCCACTCACACCCACTGCGTTGGTGTCAAGCTGCTGGAGAAGGAGAGGCCTGCGGCTCCCCTCCTCCAGCTCCTTCCACCTCCATGCCCTTGCTGTTTCAGGTCCTTCTGAGGTCGGCGTGGTGGGTGGGGCTCGGGAAAGTGGGGAGCTCCTCTGGGACTGGAAGGACGGCCACTGTGCCTGTGCCTTGGGGCTGGCTCCTTGACCTCTGGGCAGCACTGCAGGTGCCTGTGGTATGGAGGGCCCTTCTTCCTGCTGCTGCAGGGGGCAGCCTCTCTGAGGACTTTGGGCTCCTCCTGGCACAGGCAGCAAGCCTCCTAGGGAGGGGCCCTGATCAAGGATTAAGGAGCAGGCTGTCTTCTAGGCCCAGAAGTATCTCAGACCCAGGAGACGGTGGGTGCCATCACCTAGTACAGTCAGCCTATCTCCCCCGCTGTGAGCCCGGCAGTCCCCCAACTCCAGGGCAGCCCCCAACTCCAGGGCAGCCCCCAAACTCACTCCAGGGCAGTCCCCAAACTCCAGGGCAGCCCCCAACTCCAGGGTAGCTCCCAACTCCAGGGCAGCCCCCAAACTCACTCCAGGGCAGCCCCCAACTCCAGGGCAACCCCCAAACTCCAGGGCAGCCCCCAAACTCCAGGACAGCCCCCAAACTCACTCCAGGGCAGCCCTGTCACTGTTTTCAGACTGGCCGTTCCTTGGGAAGATATCCTCCTTCCTTTGTCCGTGGGAGGGGAGGGAATGCTTCACCTCTGCATTCTTGACCCACCAGTGGACTCTTGGCCTCTTCCTGTATAATGTGCAGCAGGAGATGAACTACATGCATCACAGTCCCTCTGCGAGTCCTTCCGGGGGGTTCAGTGCCTTTATTTGGGGTGTGAAGGTTCTCACGGGGCCCGTAAGGATGCCAGGGGACTCACACCTCACGCCCTGCACACCATGCTGGTCGCTCAGCGACTCTCGGGAACTAGCAGTTGACCCAATGTTTTCAGACATTCTCTCATCTGTGGGTGTCATGACCAACTATTGTCCGACAGTTCTTGAGACCTACAGAGGATGGCAGCTGTCATGGCAAGGGCTAAGACTTGAGGCCTGGGTTTCTACCTGTCCAGGGCAGCAGAAGTGACAGCCCAGACCCAAGCAGGCAGGGAGGTGACCACTGGGAGGCCCAACAGCAGTTCCTGGCACCTGGTCATAGTGAGTCAGAAAACAGAGTCACCTGTAGGACCAGAAACAGTGCAGGCCCATAGTCCCCCAGTTCAGAGCAGGTCTCACACAGAAAGCTAAGGGTGGGCCCCAGATGTCAGAACACACTGGGGTAAGATGGCTGTGGACTCCCAACCACAGGCTTCTCCAATCTGTGACCAGGCTTATCCTAGAGTCTGGACACGGGCACAATGGGACAGTGACCGGAGCCCCAGGGGCCCCAGAATTGGAGGCAAAGCACCTTCAGAAAGTGTT
The DNA here is from genome assembly GCF_000951035.1 of Colobus angolensis palliatus. Lineage (NCBI taxonomy): Eukaryota > Metazoa > Chordata > Mammalia > Primates > Cercopithecidae > Colobus > Colobus angolensis. Next base: position 3,183,701 of record NW_012115278.1, on the reverse strand, counting down.
TACACACACCAGACACACACCACACACACAAGCCACCCACGGCATACACATATCATGCACATATATACAAATGCACACACACATAGCACACATACACACCACACACAAACTCACAAACCACACAGGACATACACACACCATGCACATATACACAAATGCACACACACAGCACACATACACACCACACGAACTCACAAACCACACACAGCATACACACACCATGCACATATACACAAATGCACACACACAGCACACATACACACCACACACATACCATGCAAACTCACAAAAAATCACACGTGGCATACATACCATGCACACATACACAAATGCACACACACACCACACACACCCCATGCAAACTCACAGACCACACACGGCACACACACACCATGCACATATACGCAAATGTGCAGGTGCACAGCACACATACACACCAGTAGATTAAAAGGAGGAAGGTGTAAGGTTTTGCAGCAGCCAGAGCTGACTTAGTCTTGGGGCTGTTTATCAGCCCCCCATGCTGCTAGCCCACAGGACGGTGACAGGCAGGAGTGTCAGCAGTGTATCACCTTCTAAGACCCACAAAGTCAAGATTCTGTTAAGGGAAAATTACTTCAATGAAAAGAATATTCTCTTTAGACAGTTTCAGGCCTCAGGAAGAACATTATTAAAATGATAATGGAAAATGTTTACTGAGCTACCTTAAGATGCCACAGTAAATAGGAATGATGCCTATGTTTATTGAAGTCAAAGAGAATGCACATAGAGCCAACTGCCCGAAGGGAGAGAAAAAGAGATGAATAATGACCGTGCAACATTCCAGGCATTGTGGTTCATACGAGATTTGGTACAGAATTGAATGAACTCATTATTGCTTCCTGCGGGGGTTACTGCTTGCAATTTTCCACTTTGTCAACATACGTATGTGTTGACACTAAAGCTTCTTTGCAAGAGGCAGAAATGAGCGCTTTTCCAAATGTGGACAGGGATGACTTGCTAAGGACTGAAATGCATGAATGGAATACCCATCATAATACAGCAGCTGCTTTGTTTCTGTGGCCTGTTTGTTCCAGGTAACTAAAAAACAAAATGTGATGTGTGGGCTTCACCTTTCTGAATCTTCCCAGCATGAAAGACATGGCATTACATCAGCAGCAGCTGGGCGTCAGGGTGGTGATGCATGACTGAGTCATGAGGGGCCGTGGGCTCTGGGACCATATCATTCACTCTGCTGGAGAGAGACTCACACCCATGTCACCAGGGTGGTCAGTGACCTTTCTACCATGTTTTTTCTTTTAGAAGCAACGTTATTAAAAATCTGTTACTCAACTTTCCTGCATGTAGACCTCTACTATCAAATCTCCCAGGACAGCCTTGTAAATGCTTAGATAAGGCATGGGCTTATGATGCTGCATGGCTTTTCTCCCATTTCTGTGCAGGCAGAGGGACAGACTACGGAATCCATTCAGGTCCATGTTGGACCACATGCTTCATTTTTCTGAAGTGTTCAAGGAAATGGTGTCTAATTCTTGTGAAAATATTAAAGGCACACCAAAAAGCATATCTTAAAGACAGGCACACCCTGGAGTCACATAAACAAAGGTACTACCCCAAATTGACCTTGTGCAAGACCTTGTGCTGGATTTTCTTCAAGACTGAATAGTATTCCTGTGTCTGTGTGTGCACAGACATTTCTTCATCCATTCATATGTGTATGAATGCTTAGGGTGATCTTGCTTATTGTGAATAATGCTGCAATCAACATGGAATTGCAGGTATCTTTTCAGCACACTGATTGCACTGCCTTGGATATAAAGTGGACTCTTGCACAACATGGGTTTGAACTGCACAAGTGCACTTACACATGGATTTTAGTCTGTCTCAGTTATCCCTGAGACAGCCAGACTAACCCTTCCTCTTCCTCCTCCCCCTCAGCCTACTCAATGGGAAGACAATGAGGATGAAGACCTCTGTGATGATCTACTTACTTCCACTTTCTGATTTTCTTAACAACATTTTATTTTCTCTAGCTTATGTTATGGTAAGAATACAGTATATAATGCATATAACAAATGAAATGTGTTAATCGATTGTTTTTGTTATAGGTAGGGCTCTCAGTCAACAGTAGGCTATTAGTAGTTAAGTTTCTGGGGAGTCAAGAGCTATACATGGATTCTCCACTGTGAGGGTATTGGCCCCTGCAATCCCCATGTTGTTCAAGTGTCAACTCTATATTGGGATTGCCGGATCATATGATGATTCTATTTTTAGTATTTTGAGGAACCACCATACTGTTTTCCATCACGGCTGTATCAATTTACAATCCCACCAACAGTATGCAGTGGTTCCCTTTTCTTCACATCCTCACCAACACTTGTTATCTTTTGCCTTTTGGATAACAGTCATTCTAAGAGGTGTGAGGTGATATCTCATGGAGGTTTAGATTTGCATTTCCTTGACAATTAGTGATGTCGACTGTTTTTCATATGCCTGTTGGTCATTTGGATGTCTGCTTTTGAGAAATGTTTAGGTCCTGTGCTCTTTTGTTCAACTTAAAAATTTTCTTTCAATTTGACATTATTTTAGGCTCTAAGAAAAGTTAGAAGAATAGTACAAAGATCTCTCAGATAACAAGCAGATCACCAAGTATTACTACAACATTTTACTACATTTGTATTATCCCCTTCTCTCTCAACCTCTCTCCACCAAATACACTTCTATTTTCTCCATCAATCAAGTTGCAGCCATGTGCCCCTTGGCCCATTTTTAATTGTTTCTGTTGTTGAGTTCCTTTCATGTTTTGGATATCAACTTCTTATCGGGCGTGTAGTTGGCAGATATTTTCCCCCAATCCATAGATTGTCTTTGACTCTGTTGATTGTTTCCTTTGCTGTGCAGGTTTTTAGTTTGATATAATCCTGGTTGTTTATAGTTGCTTTTGTTGCCTGTGCTTTTGGGTTCATATCTAAAAATTATCACACAGATTAATGTCATGGAGCTTTCCTCATATGTTTTCTTCCAGAAATTTGTAGTTTCAGTTCTGACCTTTACAATTTTAATCCATTTTGAGTTAATTTTTGTATATGGTGTGAGATAAGGGTCCAATTTCATTCTTTTGCATATGTCTATACAGTTTTCCCAACATCATTTATTGAAGAGACTGTCCTTTCCCCATTTCATGTTGTCATCTTTGTAAAAAATTAAGTGAACACAAACGCATAAATTTATTTCTGGGTTCTCTATTCTGTACCATTGGTTTATGTTTCTGTTTTTGTGTCAGTAGTATGCTATTTTTTGAACTGTAACTTTATCATATAACTTGAAATCAAGAAGTGTGATGCCACCAACTTTGTTTTTCTTTACCAGAATTGTTCCGGATATTTGGGATCTTTTGTGGTTCCACATAAGTTTTAGGATTTTTTTTTCTATTTCTGAGAAACACGTCATGAAAATTTTGGTTGGGATTACACTGAATCACTTTGGGTGATCACTTCGGGTAGTATGAACATTTTGACAATATTAATGCTTCCAATCCATGAACATGGGGTATTTTTTCATTTATTTGTGTCTTCTTTAATTCTTTCATGAATATTTTAGTTTTCAGTTTGGTTAAATTTATTCCTAATATTTTTGATGCTATTTTAAATGAGATTGTTTTCTTAATATCTTTTTCAGATAGTCCATTGTTAATGTATAAAAAGGCAACTGATTTTTGCATGTTGATTTTCTGTCTCATTACTGTACTGAATTTGTTTATTAGTTCTAACAATTTTGGATAGTAGGGTTTTCTATCTATAAAATCATGTCATTTGCAACCTGAGACATTTTTAGTTCTTTTTTTCATAAGATTTGCATGACCCTCCCTCCTTTTTTTTCTTGCCTTATTGCTCTGGCTAGGACTTCCTATGTTGAACTGAAGTGGCAAGAGTGGACATCCTTGTCTTGTTTCTGATATTACAGGAAAAGGCTTCAGCCTTTCACCATTGAATGTAATAACTGTGGGCTAGTGATATATGATCTTTATTATTTTGAGGTACATTTTTCTATATCTAATTTTTGAGTCTTTCATGAAAATATGTTGAATTTTTGGCAAATGCTTTTTCTGTATCTGTTGAGATGATCATAAGGTTTTTGTCCTTTGTTCTGTTAATGTGATGTATCACGTGGATTGATTTGCATGTACTGAACCATGCTTGCAGCCCTGGGATAAGTCCCACTTACTCATGGTGTGTGATCTCTTTAAGGTGCTGTGAAATTCATTTGGCTAGTCTTTTGTTTAGGATTTTTTTTTTTTTTTTTTTGAGGTGGAGTCTAGCTCTGTCGCCCCGGCTGGAGTGCAGTGGCTGGATCTCAGCTCACTGCAAGCTCCGCCTCCCGGGTTCACACCATTCTCCTGCCTCAGCCTCCCGAGTAGCTGGGACTACAGGTGCCCGCCACCTCGCCCGGCTAGTTTTTTTGTATTTTTTAGTAGAGACGGGATTTCACCGTGTTAGCCAGGATGGTCTCGATCTGCTGACCTCGTGATCCGCCCGTCTCGGCCTCCCAAAGTGCTGGGATTACAGGCTTGAGCCACTGCACCCGGCCTGTTGAGGATTTTTCATCTGTGTTTGTCGGGGATGTTGGCCTGTCAGTTTTTCTTTGTATTTTCATATTTTGAAGCAACATATGTGGTAGATTAAACATGAAAAGAATGACAGCAGGAGAGGAAGTTGCAAAAGACATAGTTTTTTCTTGTGTTTGGGGGGTGTCAGGCCTATGAAACTCTACCCCGCAAGTGTGTGTCTGCCAGAAACAACTCTGCTCTTGGGGAGCAGGCAGTTTCTCTGGAATCTCCATTTATAAACTGAACATGAATCCAGGCTTTCTCCAGTGCAAAATGACTGACAGCAGGGTGAGTTTACAAAATCATGTTTCATATATTTTGAATATTTTAAAAGACTGACATATGTACACTTATAGAAAAAGTACATAAACTTACCAGCACTTCCATAGACCTTAAGAAGTGCACCTCATTTTCTACTGAGAGACTGTGGCAAGCATTTGAGAACACAAAATTATTTCTAATTGAACTTTACACAAATTGAATTGATGACTGCTGTACGATTCACTATGTAGGTGTTTTAATATTCTTAGAGTCAGCCTTCATCGTCATTAACCATGCCAACACCCTAGTACATGTGGATAACTTTTTCTGTACTACTCACATAAACAGACTCATTCTTTTGGAGTTGGAGCCAACATAGCAATTAAATATTTCTCATTTTGTTTTTCACTATTTTAACCAGATTGTCTGACTCACCTTGGGCAACATGGAGGAATCTCAAAATAATGAAACTCTTTTCTGACTTAACTACCATCACAAAATGTAAACGTTTTTTACATCTTCCTGTTTTCATGGCATATCATCTTAACTTCAAAATGGAGATTTTTATTAAAGATTAGATTTCATTTTTACAACCTTTATAGAATGGTTTGTCCAAAATAGGGTCAGATGATAAGGAAATCTTCTACAGAGCTGCGCTCTTGCTGACTGAATTCTCCAGGCTTCACTAGCCTTCCTGAGAGAGGTCATGCTAGAGAGGTGCCTGGATGTGGGAGGAGGTGGCTTGGCTGGAGCATGAGGAAGTATGGGGAGCTGTAACATTCCAGTGCGGGTATGCACAGGCAGAGCTCTGTTGGAAAGGCTACAGCTCCCAGAACACTCCTTTCCTTCACTTACTGGTGCAGGGAGGAACCTATTTCAGAAGAAAAGCAGGGCAAGGATGAGGAATTAGCAGGAAAAGAAAGGAAGTCAGACCAGGTATCTGTCACAAACACATTTTGGACAGGGCACCCACTCTACTCCCCTCTTGAAGATCCCAACACACTATTACACTGGAGGCTCTTAAAAGACTGATAGTAAAGAAATGTACTAAATTTATTATCCAGCTGTTTCCTGAGTCTGTCTGAAAGAACTGTGAAAGACACAATTTGGGAAATCCCTGACCTAGACCATACAATAATGTGGCTACTTTTAAATAATTTTT
>NW_012115278.1:3175235-3177275 GCF_000951035.1 Colobus angolensis palliatus | reverse complement strand
GCCCGGCTGTTTTTTTTTTTAATAACTGCAACTTATTTTGTGTGTGTGTGTGCATGCACATGCACACATGTACAGGCACGGCACTCCCATGTGAAATACTTTCTGTAGTTATGTATTTTCTGCTTTTTGTGTAGTTTTGTAGGTTCTTTGATGCAATCCTTTCAACCAACAAACATACATTTTCTGAATATCTTCTTTGTGGAATCTGTGATATAGGGCATACCAGAAATCCCTACCTTTTCTTTGTAATACTTTCCCTGGCAGAATACATAATGTGCATTCATCAAAACTTGCCAAACTGATTTGAATCAAGGTTCTTTAAAACATAGAATATAGTATCATCACATCCCAGTGTCATGTAAGTATGCTCATACTCTGTTTTTCAGGCATAATTACGTGAATAATTATGTCATGAGTGGTATTCACATAAAATGAGTTACATTTACACATGATTCCTCCTTGTGTTCTTCCATGCCATGTCTTCTACTTCCTGGGAAATGGTGCCTTCCAGATCCAGCCCCAGTCATGTGAATTCCAGATCTCATTTGTGCCCTCCATGTCCATTGGGAAAGGGGATGGACAATTATTTCAGTGTGTCTAAAACCAAGCTTGTTCTCTTTTATAATAAAATCATCTTTCTTTCACTATCCCTTGGGTAAACATATTACAATTTTCTCAGACATGCAGGTAAAAAGTATCAGTTGTTGCCCATTTGTCCTTTTGTTTTTTAAATGTGTTTGGTGTTTTATTAAATACATGGCACCTTAATAACAAATGTAAGTTCTCCTCTCTTTCTCTGTTACCAGAAACCTAGCTTTGTTTTTTCTTTTATGTCTATTTATTTATTTACTTTATTATACTTTAAATTCTGGGATACATGTGCAGAATGTGCAGGTTTGTTACATAGGTATACACGTGCCATGGTGGTTTGCTGCACCCATCAACCCATCATCTACATTAGGTATTTCTCCTAATGCTACCTCTCCCCCAGCCTCTCACTCCCCGACAGGCCCTGGTGTGTGATGTTCCCCTCCCTGTGTCCATGTGTTCTCATTGTTCAACTCCCAGTTATGAGTGAGAACATGTAGTGTTTTGTTTTCTGTTTTTGTGTTAGTTTGCTGAGAATGATGGCTTCATCCATGTCCCTGCAGAGGACATGAACTCATCCTTTTTTATGGCTGCATAGTATTCCATGGTGTATATGTGCCACATTTTCTTTATCCAGTCATTTTATCTCATCATCAGCATGTGTAGGTCTGTGTCGAATCTGTCCCCATCTGCTTAGCCCTGTCGTCTCTGGCCTAGTTCAGACCCTCCCTAACTCTACTCTGGACAACAGCAGTCTTCTAATTTCTCACTATAATTATGGCATCTCCCCACTTGGACACTTCAGGTTTATTCCCCTTAAAAAAATCCTGATTATACAATTTTTCTGAGTAAAACCCTCAGTGACTCCCCATTTCCCATAGCATAAAGGTCCCCCTGCTAAGTGAGGCCACCAGGCCTGTGAGTATGCCTGCCTGCATGCCCAGTCTCAGCCATGCTTGACTCCTTTCCCTGGGGTGCCGCAGGTTAGTTGGATGCTTCTGGGACATGCCCGTCTCTTTTGACTCTCATTTTGCCTATAATTACGTCTCTGGTTGGAATGGGAACCTTCTTCCCAAGCCTTGTCTTACTCCTCCACATAGAATTTGTCGCTGTGTCCTCTGTGCTACTGGAACATTGTGTGCACATTGGGATTGCTGCCCTTGTCTCCCAGATGTTACTGTTTTGCAGGTGCGTCTTCCCACGTAGGCTTTGTGTGGGGTTCATCCCTAGCCCCTCAATGCCTAGTACTGCCCCTGGTGCACGGGAGGAGCATCAGAGAGGGTGGGAAAGCTAACTCTGTGTGGGGGAGTAAGGCACAATGTGTGTGAGTCAGTGGGGGCATGAGCATATGTGTGTGGGGGGGTGTGTATTCTCACAGAATGCCATATTTCTAGCTTCCTCTGTGCCTTTTTAAACCGAGCCTCAATGGAGGGCCACTGATTCCCTTGGATT
>NW_012115278.1:3172800-3175185 GCF_000951035.1 Colobus angolensis palliatus | reverse complement strand
TTCATCCATGTCCCTGCAGAGGACATGAACTCATCCTTTTTTATGGCTGCATAGTATTCCATGGTGTATATGTGCCACATTTTCTTTATCCAGTCATTTTATCTCATCATCAGCATGTGTAGGTCTGTGTCGAATCTGTCCCCATCTGCTTAGCCCTGTCGTCTCTGGCCTAGTTCAGACCCTCCCTAACTCTACTCTGGACAACAGCAGTCTTCTAATTTCTCACTATAATTATGGCATCTCCCCACTTGGACACTTCAGGTTTATTCCCCTTAAAAAAATCCTGATTATACAATTTTTCTGAGTAAAACCCTCAGTGACTCCCCATTTCCCATAGCATAAAGGTCCCCCTGCTAAGTGAGGCCACCAGGCCTGTGAGTATGCCTGCCTGCATGCCCAGTCTCAGCCATGCTTGACTCCTTTCCCTGGGGTGCCGCAGGTTAGTTGGATGCTTCTGGGACATGCCCGTCTCTTTTGACTCTCATTTTGCCTATAATTACGTCTCTGGTTGGAATGGGAACCTTCTTCCCAAGCCTTGTCTTACTCCTCCACATAGAATTTGTCGCTGTGTCCTCTGTGCTACTGGAACATTGTGTGCACATTGGGATTGCTGCCCTTGTCTCCCAGATGTTACTGTTTTGCAGGTGCGTCTTCCCACGTAGGCTTTGTGTGGGGTTCATCCCTAGCCCCTCAATGCCTAGTACTGCCCCTGGTGCACGGGAGGAGCATCAGAGAGGGTGGGAAAGCTAACTCTGTGTGGGGGAGTAAGGCACAATGTGTGTGAGTCAGTGGGGGCATGAGCATATGTGTGTGGGGGGTGTGTATTCTCACAGAATGCCATATTTCTAGCTTCCTCTGTGCCTTTTTAAACCGAGCCTCAATGGAGGGCCACTGATTCCCTTGGATTCAGAAAGTCTTTCTGTCTCTGAAAGAGTCATCCATCCTTGTAGTACCTGAGCACATCTGTCCAATGAGATCAACAAGAATCCCCAAATTGTATTTATATAAATGACAATACCATTCCAAAAATAAAATTAAGAAAACAATTCCAGTTACAATAACCTCAAAAAGAATAAAATACATAAGATAAATTAAATAAAATAAGTAAAATTTTATACTCTGGAAACTACAGAATATTTTTAAAGAAATTAAGGACCTAAATAAATGAAAAGGTATACTCTGTTCATTGATCAGAAGATTTAATACTGTTAAGCTGGCAATACTACTCAAAGTAGTCTATAGATACAATGCAATTTCTATGAAAAGCTTAGCTGACTCTTGTGTAGAAATGGACTAGATTATTCTAAAATTCATATGAAAATGCAAGAGACTCAGAATAGCTAAAACAATCTTGAAAAAGAAGAATGAAGTTGAAGAATTCACAATTCTCTTATTTCCAAATCTAGTGGCAAAGTTAGCGTAATTAAGAAAGTGGTACTGAAATCAGAATAGAAATAGAGATCAACAAAATAGAATTGAGAGTTCATATAGAAATCCTCATATTTACAGTCAATTAGTTCCTAAAAAGGGTCCCAAGACTATTCAGCAGGAAAAAAAAAAAAGTCTTTTCAACAAATGGTGCTGGCATAATTGGATATCCACATGCTAAAAAGAATGAAATTGGGCTACTTCATCTCACCACGTGCAAATATTAACCCAAAATGGGACATAACTGGTACTGCAAGACTTTCTGAAGAAAACACAGCAATAAGTCTCAGGTTTAAAAAAGCCTCTTAGATAAATGACACCAAAGATATAAATACAAAAATACACTTCATTAAATTTTAAACTTTTGCACCTTAAAATTTATCATTAAGAAAGAGAAAAAATAATTCTCAGAATGGGAGCAAACGTTTGCAAACCACATAATCTGATAAGGGACTGCTATATAGGACATACTTTAAGCCACTACAATTTAGTAATAAAAGACAAATAGTACAATTTAAAAATGGTCAACAGATGGGAACAGATAATTTTTCCAAAGAAGGTATACAAGCGGCCAATAAACACATGAAAAGATGCTCAACATCAATGATTACACAGGGAATTTAAATCAAAACCACAGAGTGATGCCACTGCACACTTACCAGGATGGCTCTAATAAAAATCAAAAATGAGAAGTGCTCATGAGGAGGTGGATAAATTGCTGGTGGGGAAGTAAAATCATATGGCTACTTTGGAAGACAGTCCGGCAGTTCCTCAAGAGATTAACCAAGGAGACACTGTATGACCCAGTAGTTTCACTTCTAGCCAAGGTGAAATAAAAACATGTCTACATAAAATCTTGAACGTGGCTGGGCACAGTGGCTCACACCTGTAATCCCAGCACTTTGGGAGGCCAAGGCAGGTGGATCACCTGAGGTCAGGAGTTCGAGACCAGCCTGG
>NW_012115278.1:3151863-3172750 GCF_000951035.1 Colobus angolensis palliatus | reverse complement strand
TTAAAGTTATAGTTGCTCTTTTACTTTTAAGTGAAACCAAGTTTATTAAAGAAGTAAAGAAACGTGGCTGGGCACAGTGGCTCACACCTATAATCCCAGCACTTTGGGAGGCCAAGGCAGGTGGATCACCTGAGGTCAGGAGTTCGAGACCAGCCTGGCCAACATGGCAAAACCTCATCTCTACTAAATATACAAAAAATTAGCTGGGCATGGTGGCGGGCACCTGTAATCCCAAGCTACTTGGGAGGCTGAGGCAGGAGAATTGCTTGAACCCGGGAGATGGAGGTTGCAGTGAGCTGAGATTACACCATTGCACTGCAGCCCGGGCGACTCTGTCTCAAAAAAAAAAAAAAAAAAAAAACTTGAACATGAATGTTCTTAACAATATTATTCATATAGGATAAAAGCTGGCTTTGGAAATGTGTATCAGTTGATGAATGAGCAAACTTCTAAAGTATAAAAGATACTGTATAACTTCCAATAGAGAGTTAAAGTAGATTGATGAAATATAATCTATTCAAAAGAAAATAGGAAGAGAATAAAGGAGGAGAAAAAGCAAAGTGGAGCAATTGATAGTGAGCTGGTAGATTTAAGTCCAAACACATTAGACATATGAAGAAGGACTAATAGTATAATTAAAAGACAAAGATTATCAGACTGAACTTTGAGAAATCCTGAAAATCAACTACATACTATTTTCAAAAAACATATTTAAAACATAAAGATACAGAAACTTGGAAGTCCAGTGAAGGCAAAAAATATATCATGGCATCATTAACCAAAATAAAGCATGTGTACCCACATTAGCATATTACAATATGTAGACTTTAAGAGAAAATAAATAATATTTAATAGTGGTTAAATATTTTAATTTGGGGGAGTTAATGATAATTCTAAATTTGCATAAACCTCAACAGACAAAATCACATGTAGAAATAGAGAAATCCTCAATCATTTTGGAAGATTCTTATATACTTTTTGAATAAACAGACAAAAAAATCACTACATAGTAAGAAGATCTGAACAACATTTTTGATGAAGTTGATCTGACTTCCTAAGAATTCAGAAAAATAACAATAAATTCTTTCACTCAGAAGGTTAACATGAAAAGTCAATTGTTCCCAACAAATTTTTTGAGGATAGCATTGCCATGACACTAGAACCAGATAATGATATTTCAAGAAAGGAAACTTGACATGAACACTTCAACAAAATATTAACTATCTGAATCTAGCAATAAATGATAGCGATAAATGATAACATATAATCACCAAGTGATTACCCCAGGAAATTATCATAACATTTATAGATTAATAGATATGTTTTACCTTATTAACAGAGTAAAAGAGAAAACAGTATGATCATCTCAATGAGGTAAAAGCATTTCCCGAAGTTTGACACTGGTTCATTTTAAAACCTCCAGGGAAATTTGAAATAGAAGACATTTCTTCAACTTGATAAAGGGTACCTAACAAAACTCTCCAACTAATATCACATTTAATGATGAAAGGCTCCCAACGTTCCCTCTAAGATCATGAATAAGAGAAGGCTATCTTCTCCTGCCACTCTTATTCAGTGTTATGCTGGACATTCTAGAAAGTTCAGTCAGACAAGGAGAAGAAATAAGATGCAGGCATTTTGGAAAAGAAGCAGCAACACATAATCCTGTATGTAGAACATATTTAATTTATCTATAAAAGGCTACTTAAATTTATGTGACAGCTTAGCAATGTCACAGGTACAAGGTCAGTAAACAGAATATTAGCAATACATGATTTAAAATGAAATTTTCATTAAGTGCAATACCACTTATAGTTGTAATACGCATGAAAGTTTTATGGATAATTTTAACAAAATGTGTGGTGCAAGACCTGTACACTGAATACTGTTTAGAAAAATTAAAGAAGACCTAACTAAATAAAGAGATAAACCAACACAGTACATGGAAAGACTCATTGCTTTTGAGTTCTCAATTCTTTGCAAATTGGCCTATTAATTTAATGCTGGCTGTTTCTGAGGCCTCTCTCCTTGGCTTGAAGATGGTTGTCTTCCTCCTAGGTCCTCACAGGGTCTTCCCTTTGGGTATATCTCTGTCCTAATCTCTTCTTAAAAGGACACCAGTTTTATTGGATTAGGGCCCATGCTTATCGCCTCATTTTAACTTTATTTCCTCTTTAAAGACTCTACCTCCAAATATAGTCACATTCGGAGGTACTGGGTGTTAGGGCTTCAACACAGGGATTTGCGAGACAGACTGCATTGCAGCCCATAACCGACTTTATTTGGGGAGGGCCAAACTCTGGTGCCATAAAGGGCTGTGTCCCCTCTGCAGCACACACAGCAGCGTTGTTGGAAGGCTCTGGCATTGGGCAGCTGATCCGCCTTGCTGAGCTGATGCACTGATCTATTGGAGTTCTACCCCTTGGAAGAAAATGATTGTATGGACTATTTTTCTCTATTCCTCTGAAATATAAAAATGTGATTAGAATTGACACCCTCACCATTTCAACTTCTCTGTATAAAGGGGTCAGATTGCAGAAAAAGTTGAAAAAATAACTTTGAAGTTCCTTGTAGGAGGAAGAAAACTAGAAGCCAAGGCAGAACATGTGGAAGAGATCACTTGACTGGTTTCCAAAGTGTGCTTTGCATAAGGGGACTACATGTGGGCTCTCGCTGCCAGGGTGGCTGGGTGTGCCAGGGGGCCTGAAGAGAAGCCTGGACTAGGATGCGTGTGTGCTGGGCGCCTCTCCCCAGGGCTTGTGCCGCCTGGAGCAGCAGAGCTGTGGGGCACACATCTGTGTGTGCTATAAGGTGGACATGCGCATGGGAGTGTATTCTGTCACTCCTTCGGTCCGTCTCTCAGCCAGTTTCTCCTCAGTACTGCCCAGGCGTTGCCCATCTTCCTGAGGCTGTGGGTATGGCAAGGATCCCTCTTGTGGAGCTGTCCGGGGAAAGTGATGTGTATAAGCCACTTTCAGATGAAGGGGAGCCGACCTGGCTGAATCCTGGCTATGGGGCCTGGCTAGGGAGTAGGAAGCTGAGACCAAGAGTCCGGCCTGGTGCATCACCTGTGCCCTCTGCCAAGGCTGGGTGTGGACTTGCCCCCAAGCTCCCAGAAGCCCCAGGAACTCAGATCTCCCAAACCCTCAGCTCCCAGCAGGTCTACAGCAGGGAGGATCACTGGAGACTGGGCTCCTCTGAGTCTGGCCGTGTTTAAGTAGGTCTTAGCTTTGGGTTCAAGGTGTCCCCTAGTGTAAGCCCCACCACTGCTTTTAAGTAAAGGGGTCTGTGGCAACACAATTTGGGAAATCTGCACATTATGCTCTCTGACATTCACAGCTGGTGCGAGTCATCCTGAAGTAGCAAACCTTGTTGAAATGTGTTTAATCCAGTGGTTGCCTGATCAGAAGCTTTAAAAAAAACAACATTAAATCTGTGAGTGTCATGGGAACCATTCTATAGACCATGTGGGTATGCCCGCTTCCCCCACAGGAGGCCACAGGCGCAGAGAAGAAAGCACAGGGGAAGGGTCTCAGCGGTGGCTCTGGCTGGCCTGCCCTGCCTCCCCCAATCCCCCGCGTTTGAACAAGCTCTCAGGGTAGATGGGAAGACCTCACGATTTTCCAGATCAGGTTTTGGTTCTCATCAGAGTGAATGAAGATGGGTCTGCAGGAAATTTCTCTGTGACGCCAGGAGAGGAGAAGAGACATGAGTGATTGCCATGCTCCTCTTGGGACTGTGTGTTGGGAATACCTGATTGCTCTGCGGTGGGAGATTCAGGGACACAGACAGTTAGGTATCTTTCCAGGGCTGCTCTTCATGCCAAACATGAAGAAGCAAAACCATCTCCAAAGCTGTTCTGTGCTTTGCTGGCTAATTCTAGAGCCAAGCAATAAAATACCTGCCATATGGTTTACAAGGATCAATAACTTAACATGATGAATTTAGGATGACACAATACATTCTCCACAAGAGATTTAAGCCTACAGCGGGTACAGGAAATTGACAATGCACAAATGTTCTAAAGTATTCCATTCCTTTGAAAAAGAAAATTGCAGCAATATTTCAGAAGTCATGCAAAGTGGATGCTTGAAATAAATGCTCAAGACAAATTAGAAGTATCTGCCCCATTTTTTGCTATACCTTCATATCATAATTTTAAAGATAAACAACAACCCCCTGATCTTTTTTTCTCACTTGGGCCTCTGAGATGGAGAGTGGGGTGGGACGGCATGTTCTGAACTGAAACAGACTGTGGAGATCCCTCTCTGTGATGAGTAGCAACTTAAAAGTTGAGGTCCTTTACACCAAGACAGGATTATCTCTAATCTCATGCCCTCAGTGCTAAAATCAATGGTTTACCCCATGGGTATACTATTTACATTAGCACTTAACTTCCATTGTAGAACAGCTTTCAGTAATGGAATAATTAATCGAATAATTATGATCTAGTCTTAACTATGTTCCATTTATATTGCCTTTAAGGAGTAACTCTAATTCCATCCTTGCTTTGGACAAAATAATGAATCTCTCATCTCAGCTTCTTTAACTGTAAAATAGGGAAGAAATATTACAAATGCAGACCTCATCAGTGTGATACAAGGATTAGTGACAATGAATATTTAGTACGGTTGATCGTGCCTGGCTCAGGAAACGCCCTGCCTCAATATTAGCTGTTATAGTAATGCAGATTCACACAGGCCTATGAATGTTTAGCCAAGAGCAGTGCCACCAACAGATGGACTCTGATATTCTGGATGGCACTGGGTACATTCCAATGCCCATGAAAAAGCTAGTGATGAGTACTACTGAAAAGGAATCTGGGAGCCAGAAAGCGAGAATGGTTCACCAATATGCCTAGCTTGGTGGAGAAAAAAGTTTCACTGATGAAGACCTGAGATATATACACATGAATCACAGGGGTCACAAAAATGTTGCCTAGGCAGGTAGAGCTTTTTAGCATAAAGGATCACAATGGCTCAGGAATATCCTCTGCAGTTGGTTTGTTCCTGTGTACAATGCGGAAAGATCTTTCATGGTTATTCTGTCAGTTGAGACAGTGCATTGCCCTGTCAGGGAAAGCCTAGAGGAATTTTTGAGATTGTTGGGGATGGAGGAAAGGGTGGCAGGGCCGGTGCCTGGGAAGATCAGCACCTCGAAGCACTGTGTGTGCAGATGCCCAGGACGGGCGGGGATCTGGAGAGAAGTGGGGCGGGTGGAGGGAGACACTTCAGTCACAAAGTGCACCATTCAGGGACGTGCACACAGGCCACAGACAGGCACAATTCATACACGACAGAGGTCTGACACATGCTGTGTCAACACATGCAGTGGGGGATGTAGAGGCATGGGAACGCAATAAGGTCTCTGGTGCCACATCACACATGTTATGCCCTGTGGGTTATACTGGTGTCATCTACCCCTAAATGATGAGATTTATCACCTGGACTAATAACCCAGTGATCTGTCTGGAAATAGAGTTGGGAGATCCCAAATTCCAGTTGCAATCTCAGAGAGAAAAAAATATAATGTGCCTGCAGCTATGATGGCTAGAACCGTGTTGTGTGCTGTGTACACTGTCTTGAGCAAGACCACGTGGAAACAGCACAGCTAGCAGAGGGTCCAGAGACCACAAAGCCCTAGGGCAAGAGACGGCCACTGTCCAGCCAGCCCCAGGAGGATCAGGGACCACATGGGACATGGACCTCTGTGGGAATCACTCTTTTTGGTGCCATTTCATAAACACAGTATTCGGGTACACGTGGGCACCTGAAGAACGGCATAGGGAATGATTCTGAGGTCGTGTTTGGCTGCAGGGGGACAGATGATGAACATCAATCTGCAGTAAGATGACCTGTGTTTTGTTTTCTCATTTCAAATAGTGTATCATCTACTGGAAATGAACCCAATGTAATCATATAATCCAATGTAATCATATAATCAAATGTTTTCAATGAGACTTTTCATTTCCACGATCCACCCATCTCTCCTTTGTCCAGCTTTACTTTTTAACCAGAAAATGCAGTTTTCCTCTCATGCTGTTGAGAAGAAAGTCGCACCCCAGGGGCCTGACTTGGGGGAGTATTGTGATTACTGTGATTCATCTCCTGTTTGGAGAAGTTCCCGTTAGCATCAAGATGAACCACAGGAAATGGAGACCGCTGGTTCTGACCTCGGAGGAGGCCCTTCCGTTAGAAGCAGAGAGGAGGAGGAGAAAGTTACCAGTACAAACAGGGTGGCTTTTCCTGTTGGCCTCTTTCCCCAGGGATTCAGCTCTCCCCAGGCTTTCTCCACTGGATGCTTTGTGCACTCTGAACATGCTCCCAGCCCTCAGTGTGAAATTCCAGCACTGGGCTGGGAAGTGCTCCCTGCATCAGAGCAGAGTCAGCAGCCACCAGGGAGACGACAGACACCTGCCTCCTCCAGGTGAGGCTGAGAGAGCTGCATGGTGCATGGAGCCAAGCACCTGACTGAGTGTCCCGGTCCACACTCGTTATGGAAAATCATAATGTACTCATGATGACTTTTGAGATTCAATAGTGGCTATTTTGGAGAAAAACGTGGCTCTTGGCGTTCTCTTGGTGATTCATCTTCTGGAAGTGTGCATCAGGCGGTAAAAGAGATCTCTAAGACAGAAGGAGGCCCGGAGGAGCAGGAGGCGGGCTCCCGGCAGTCTCCTGTTCTGAAGGTGATGCTGGCATGCAGACAGACGTGTTTGCACAAATGTGGGCTCTGAGCAGACGGCAGCCCTCCCCTGCCTCAAGCAGAGATGTGGGGTGACTGCTCCAGAGCTGGAAGCATTTCGTAGTTTTCCCAAGTTGACTCCGACTTCGTAGGCAATGCCAGCCTGTGTATTGCCATTAGAAAGTTAGCACAGGACTTCAAGGTATTTATTTACCTTGACTTGTAAGTATTACTTACTTTTTATGAAAAGCTGCATAAAAATGTGAAATGCACATAAAATGGTCAGCAAGCAGCTTTAAATTTAGCTAAGCTATTAAGAAAATTCTGAACAGGTCTCTGGTGAATGATACATTTATTAGAAGTAAAAGATTCCAGTGCCAGATAAATAATCCCACGGCTATTTTCAGGAGAGTGGAACCTGACTGGCTTCTGACTTAGCGTACTGAAATCCTGTTCATGCAGGAAGACTGTCTCTTTCAGCGGCCCATCTTGGATCCCTGGAGCTTCTGATAGCGTTTGGGTATTTGTCCCCTCGAAATCTCATGTTGAAATCTGATCCCCAATGTTGGGGCCTGCTGGAAGACGTTTGGGTCGTGGGATGGATGCCTCATGAATGTCCTGGCGCCCTCCTGGCAGTGGTGAGCGAGTTCTGGCTATACTTGTTCTGGAGAGAGCTGGTGGTTTAAAGAGCCTGGAACCTCCTCCTCTCTCTTGCTTCTTTTCTCACCATGGGATCTCTGCACACATGGACCCCTCTTACCTTCTGCTATGAGTGGAAGCTCCCTGAGGCCCTCAGCAGAGGCAGATGCTGTTGCCATGCTTCCTGTACAGCCTGCATAACCATGAGCCACATAAACCTTCTTAAAAAATAAATCACCCAGCCTCAGGTATTCTCTTACAGCAACACGAATGGACAAAAACAGCTACATAGGCCCAGATCCTATGTTTATTTCTGCGTCTTCTCCAGACTGGCAGCTTGGCTGAGTGGCAGTGACCATGTCCAGTTTTCTCCACTGCGTGTCTAGTTTTTGTTGTGGGCCAGGACATAATGGGTGCTCGATACGTAAATGCAGAACAAAGGAATAACTGGAAAAAAATGCTTCCACTGGAAGTGAGCAGGGACAAGGAGTAGAGGGAATCTGAAAGTAGAAAAAGATTTGTGGAAGAAAAAGCCATTTTCCTCTGTTCTAACTGAAAGGGAATTCCAACCAATCTATTTTCCAGATAATAAAGAAATTTGTTTGTACCAAAAATACCAACATGAAATAAAATTTAGTTTGACTTTGTTTGTTAACGAGAGACATGTCAGGGGTTCTGTGTTCAGTGACTCTAAAACATATAACCTTGTTTGTCAAATAAATTGAATCACGTGAGCAGAGAGCAGGTTCGTTTTACAAGTTTGATTTTTGTTTTCAACCTTTCTAGGCAGTTACAATTTTAACAGGTTAGCATGTGTGTGTGACAAATTTAAAAGATGCTTGGTGATAACCAACATTACCCAAGCTAAGCCATTAGAACATGGAAACAAACAAGTATTACTGCTGATGTCCTGATGAGAATGTGGGCTGTCTTTCTATGTCTGTCTGTTGGGCTGTCTCTCTCACTCTCTCTCTCTCTCTAGGACTCTCTCTCTTTTTCAGAGAAGGAGTCTCACGTTGTCACCCAGGCTGGAGTGCAGTGGCACGATCATAGCTCACTGCAGCACTGAACTTCTGGGCTCCAGCAACCCTCCCCCTCCGCCTTCTGTGTAGCTGGGACCACAGGTGTACGCCACCAAGCCTGGCTCACCCCTGGGCTTTTTCTCCCAACCCTCTGAATGTTCTCTGTTCCTTTCTTGCCATCCCCTCCACTGGTCTTTTTGGCCAGTCCATGCTGGGGAGCCCAGCCATGGTCCCGGTTGCTCTGATCTGCACTGGGGGTCACATTCAGTCCCATGGCTTTAATTCCTAAGGATGTGTGGACAATCGTCACATTTATATTTTTCCTTCAGACTCTTCCAGCTCTCCAGGTTAATCTACCAGTGAGTAACTCAGCATCTCCACTTGTATGTTTAACAAGAGTAACCATGTTACTATGTCCAACATGTTTGACATTGCCCCTCAAATCCGTCTACCATCTCGGTAGATGGTAACCGCACATGTCCAGTGTTGAAGCCAAAAATGAAAGTGCAGTGTTTAATTCATCTCCTCTGTAACACCCATCCCTTATTTGCCAGGGGCTAAATGTTTGCATCCCTCCAAAATTCACATGCTGAAACCTAAATTCCCAGGGGTATTTGGAGGTGTTACCTTTGGGAGGTGACAAAGTCATGAGGATGCAGCCCCTTCCCCCCGAATGGGGTTAGTTCCTTACTATAAGAAGAGACAGAAAGAGCTTGCTTCCTTTCTCTGAAGACAGCCATTAGCAAACCAGGAAGTGGGGCTCACCGGACATCTGACCTTCTGGTGCCTTGATCTTGAACTTCCCAGCCTCCAGAACAGTGAGAAATGAATGTTTGTAGTTGAAGTCCCCCAGTCTGTGGTATTCTACTGCAGCAGCCCAAGCTGACGAAGACACTCATCAGCGATTGCCATCAGGACTAACCCCCACATCTATACGGCGTCTTGTCACTTCTCTCTATCTCTACTGTACTACGCTAGGTGAACAATGTACCATCACCTGGTACTGGTAACACCACTCTGGCCTCTCCCTGGCCCTGGACCATTCCCAGAGCCCAGGGAATACAGCAGCCAGAGGAAAGGTGGCTCCTGCTTTCCCCATCTCATACCTGATTCAGGGGAGGGGTCACAGGACTGTTTATGGAATTTCTAATAAATGTTTAAAGAATGGCTAATGGACATAGCTTAGAGGCATGGAGTCTGTAAATTCTGGATGCTAGCCTCTCTCCGGGTTTAGAATAATCACTTTAGTAGGCCTCAGTGGTGATTCCAATACCATAAATTTAAGTTCCTTGACCTAAATAAGATAAGGACAGACTAGCATAAATGCTTTAATATTTAAAGTACACCCTTTATTCATTCCTCATACACTCAATCTATTTATTGAGCACCTATATTCTGGTGGTCAGAGACAGAGAATTTAAAAACAGCAATAATCCGCAGTGGTAGAAAGTGCAAGCCCAGAGCAGGGCCAGTGCACTATGGCTGTGTGCAAAATCTGGTCTCCACTCATTTTTTGTAAATAAAGTTTTATTAAAACACAGCAACACATTTATTTATTTACACATGCACTACAATGGCAGAGTTGAGTAGTTGCAAGAGAGACCATATGGCCCCAAAAGCCTTAAAACTGTAAATAACAATATTTACTACCTTACCATTTGTAGACATTTGCAAAACTCTGCTACAGGGAAAAATAAAATAGTATAAAAGGAGGAAGAGACTATACTGTGGGGTCATTGCAGGATAATGATATGTTATATAGGGAGATGGGGAAGGCCCTTAGGCCAAGGAAGACTTCCAGAGAGACCTGCAAAAGTGGGGCACAGTTCCTGCATATGCAAGGGAAGAGTGGTTCAGAAAGAGAGGGGAGTGAGCACAAAGGCCTGGCACAGAGAGATTTTGGTATGTTGCGTGAACAGCTGGGGTATCAGGGCTCCTTGGCCTGTTGGATTAGAGAGAAAAGGAAAGATGAGTGTGGGAAGGAAACTGAAGTAAACGCACAGATGGACACATGGCTAACCTTCAGTTGGACTCCAGCTACTTGCCAAAGGGAGATTATTAAGGCAGGATGCAGGAGGATATCCTTCCTCCTGTTAGACGTCCAAGAAGACCCTCCGAACCAAAGCCACCAGAGGGGAGGCGCTGCTCCTTCCACTCCCTGCCTACTCTGCACCTCATACTGCTGCTTTGGCCAGGCGTTCGCTGCCCTCGACGGCCAGTGGCACCGGCTCTGATGGAATATGAAGGGACTGTTATTATTTCTACAGACTTATACTTTATTTGGGTAAGTTATATTATGTGCTATCATTTGTTTTCATTTTAAGAGGTAGTCAACATGAATTAGATTATTTCTGCATTCTGGATTTGCTAATTACATATACAATGTATAATTGTTTATTATGAATTATTTTATGTAAAAGATGAAATGTTTCAAATCATTCACTGTTCACCACATATTATAAAGGCCAAAAAGGCTGAAGAGATGGAACCCAGGTGATCGATGGTATAGTTAAATGTTTCTTTTGCTCTGTGCTTGAATTCTGCTGGTTCTCAAAGGCCAAGTTATTTTTTAGAATTTTATTTGACAAAATGATTATCCATAAATGTTCATTGTCCCACCATTTTCATAGCCACAAACACAAATTTAAACCACACTAAATGTATCTGCCATTAACATCTGCATCAATATGCTGCGCATTATCCTGGGCTGCTTATAATGTGTGTGAATATAGTGTTACTCCAGCAATTTCCATGTTTATTAAAAAGCTTTAGTGAAGCCAAAAATCAACTGCATGAAATTTGCTATACAAATATATTTCCTGGGTCAGATCACAGCCTTTCCACAGCAGCACTGACATGGATAACTAATGAGGAAAAATGCTACAAATAAAAAGGCTCATGTAAAGTCCTATAAGAATCGTGTTGCCTAAACATTTGGGGGAAGTAAACATTTTCTAGAAAATTATTAATCTTAGCTTTTTAGTGTTTGTAAAGAGGAGACAAGGTCAGCTTGAAATTCACCTTTTTCAGTAAGTTTGAGAGTCTAGCGAATGATTTATGACTGTGATTCCCCAGAAAGTTCAGAGTCAGCATCTTTGGAGGCAAGGTGGCCTGTGAGGATTTCCACATGCGCTGTACTGATTTATTCAGCAGCCATTTTCCATTCTGCCAGAGCAACTGTTTGCCATATGAACCATCTCAACACACACACAATATTTGTCCTAAACTCGAGGAGGGCTACATGGCATCTGTTGAATTAGGGAATCATTTTGATTCATTAGATTTAAAAAGCACCGGCAGGGAAGCTCTTCCAGAATGGCAGAGTAAGGACCTCTGAAAATCCACTCCTCCATAAAGGTAAAGAGAACATTGGCAAAAAATATCAAAATCAACCTTTTTGGAACTCTGAAAATTAGACAAGGCCAGGCAACAGCTGAAGGAGAATCTCCAAGGGAATGTGGACAGCCTCTAAAAGCTGGCAAGGAAAGGCATCTCCTAGAACCTGCTGAAGCAGCACAGGTTTGCTGACATGTTGATTTTAGACTGGTAAGAGCCATTTTCGACTCCTGGCCACCCGAACTATAAGATAATAAATTTGTGTTGTTTTAAGCCACTAAGTTTTTGGTAGTTTGTTACAGCAGTAACATGAAATTAACACATATGAGTACCGGGAGTGGGGTTCTGCCTTTGGACATGGGCAAAAATTAGAAGCATTCTGAGGACCATGTTAGAAAAAGCCTAGATTGGCCTGGAAAGATTTTTTAGTACCAATATGGTCACTAGCAACTCTGGTAATGAGGACTCAGAGGAAGTGAGGAGCACAGTGGAGAAAATCTACATCATCTCGGGGTATACATAAATCATCGTGAACACATTCTTGGTAGAAATATTGGTGGTGAGGGTGCAGAAAGAGATGAAGAACATGCTCCTGGAAACTGGAGGACAAGACTTCTTGCTGTACAGCGGCAGGAAGCTTAGCAGAACTGTGTTTGACTGTCATGTGGCATGCAGAATTTGTAAACAATGAGTTGTATATTTAGGTGAGGAGATTTCCAAGCACAGTTGGAAAGAAGAGACCTGTTGAAGGAGCAACCTGGTTTCTTCTTGATGCCAATAGCTAAATGTGATAGGAAAGAGAGACATCGAGGAGACAAACTGCTAAGCAAAAAGGAACCAGAATTTCATGATACGAGAAATTTTCAGCACATCCAGATTGCTAAAGATGTTAAATTTAGGAAATTCAGTCAGAAAAATGTGTTCTGGAAAACACTGAGACTGTGGCTGGACTATCCTTTGTACCTTCTAAACATCAAAAAGTAGAACAGTCAGTCACATAGGCGCCTCTCTGAGGAGATCAGGCATGTGATTCTTGGATCCATTCAGCCATCTCGGCTAATCAAAGAACACTAGGCAGAAATTCAAATCCACACAAGGAAATAAAGAGCACCAAAGGCTCTCTGAGGGATAAATGTAAACGACAGTGTAAATGTATTCTGTTTGTAACACTTTTCTTTTCCTGTCTAACTTGAAAGGCAACTACATAAAGTAATAATTACGTAAATGTGTTTATGGGCTTATAATGTACAGATAAGTGATTTCCATATAATTAATAGCATGAAGATAGGATGAAGGAAAGCAGCTAGCCATATAGAAACAAAGCTCTTATATACTATACTGTCAAAATTAAGTCAGTATTAATCCCAACTACATTGTTTTAGTTAAGATGTTAATTAGCCTAACAGACATATATAGAAATCATCACTAAACAATAATAACACAATACACGTCATTCTCAGGCACACATGGAATATCCTACAGGATAAGCCATAGACGAGGTCATAAAATAAGCTTCCATAAATGTAAAATTATTGAGACCAGCTATGTATGTTCTCCAACCACAATGGAATGAAATTAGAAGTTAATAATAGGAATAAATTTGGGAAATACACAAATATGTGGAAATTAAACAATACACTCCTAAAGAATAAAAGGTCAAAGAAGAAATCCCAAGGGGAAGAAGAAAATACTTTTAAACGAGAGTGTGAATGCAAGGTTGGTTTAATATATGAAAATAAGCTGCTATAACACACTCTTAATAGAATAAAGAATAAAAATAACATTATCATCTCAAGAGAGTCACAGCAAGCTCAGCAAAACAAACACACGTTCATGAAAAAAACAGCCAGGAGATATGGAATAGAAGATACTTTCCTCACAGTGATAAAGCATGTCTATAAAACCTCACAGCTAGCAGAAAATGGAACGGTGCAAAACGGAATCCTTTCCCCTTCCAACAAGGCAAAATGCCTGGTCTCAACACTTTCATTCAAAATTGAAAAACCGGTTTAATACAAGGCAATTAAGCATGAGAATGAAATAAGAGACATACATATGGAAAGGAAGAAGTAAAACAATCTCTATTTATAGATAGCATAATATCATATATAGAAATTCCTAATGAGTCCACAGAAAAATGATTAGAATAAAAAAGTTCAGTAAAGCTGCAGTTCACAAGGTCAAAATACAAAAATAAATTGTATTTCTACATAGTAGCAAGGAAAAAATCTGAAAGGCAAGTCACAAAAATGATTCAGTTTTTAAAACTTCCAGATGGCACTCACTTTCCAGAAATTGGAAATCTTACTCCAAAGTTCATATGGAAATTCAAAGGACCCAGATTAGCCAAAACAATCTTGAAAAAGAAAAATAACATTGGAGGACTCAAACATCCCAATTTCAAATCTTACTAAAGAGTTTCAGTAATAAAAATAGTGTGCTACTGTCATAAGGATAGATGGACAGACAAGTAAAACAGAATTGAGAGTCCAGAAATAAACCCTTATACTTCTTATTTATTTATTTATTTATTTATTTATTTATTTATTTATTTATTTATTTATTTATTTATTTATCTATCTAGACAGGGTCTTGCTCTGTCACCCAGACTGGAGCACAGTGCAGTGATCTTGGCTCACTGCAACCTCTGCCTCTCGGGTTCAAATGATCTTCCTGCTTCAACTTCCTGAGTAGCTGGGATTACAGGGGCCTGCCACCATACCCAACTAATTTTTGTATTTTTAGTAGAGACGGGATTTCGGCATGTTGGCGAGGCTGGTCACAAACTCTTGGCCTCAGGCGATTCACCTGCCTCAGCCTCCCAAAGTGCTGGGATTACAGGTGTGAGCCACCACGCCCAGCCTAGTCAATTCATTTTTGACAAGGGTGCCAAGACAACTAATTGGGCAAAAGAGAAGTCATTTAAATAAATGTTGCTGGGACAGTGGGCTATGCACATGCAAACAAATGAAGTTATATCCCTTCCCCTCACCATATACAAAAATTTATTCAAAATGGATCATATGCCTATATGCCAGTGTTAAAACTATAAAACCCTTATAAGAAAAATTAGAAATAAAACTTCATGACATTCACTAGGCAATGGAATTTTAGATGATACACCAAAAGCAAAAACAAGAGGAAAAAAGGTCAAATTAAATTTAATTTAAAATTTATGTTTTCATGATTCAAAGGATATCATTAGTAACTGGAAAGTCAACACACAGAATGCAAGAAACTATTTATTTACCATACAGTATAAGGGAGTTGCATCCAGAATGTGTAAGATATTTTACAACTCAACAATAAAAATGATAACCCAATTGAAAAATGGGCAGAGGATTTGAGTAGACATCTCTTCAAAGAATATATATGAATGGCCAATAAGCATGTAAAAAGATGCTCAACATCATTAGTCATTAGATACATGAAAATCAATCACCATGAAATGAATACCACTGCACACTCACTGGAATGCCTAAAATAGAAACAACAAGCAATACCAAAATAGTGAGGATGTGGAGAAACTGAAACCCCCTTACACTGCTCATAGCCTTGCAAAATGGTGAAGCCACTGGTGGCTTCTCAAAATGTAGACACAGAGTTTCCATATGACCACAGAAGTCTCCTGTTAGGGATCAGCACAACAGCACTAACTAAATAATCAAAACCTGCACATGAATTTTCATAGCAACATTATTTACAGGACCAAAATGTAAAAACAATCCAAATGTCCGTCAGCCAAAGAACACACACATGGCTAATCACACTGTGGTATGTCCATGCCATGGAATATCACTCAGCAACACAAAGGAATGTGGTGCTAATACACATTGTGGTATGTCCATGCCACGGAATATCACTCAGCAACACAAAGGAATGCGGTACTAATACACATGGTGGTATATCCATGCCACGGAATATCACTCAGCAATACAAAGGAATGTGGTACTAATACACATTGTGGTATGTCCATGCCACGGAATATCACTCAGCAATACAAAGGAATGCGGTACTAATACACATTGTGGTATGTCCATGCCACGGAATATCACTCAGCAATACAAAGGAATGCAGTACTAATACACATGGTGGTATATCCATGCCACGGAATATCACTCAGCAATACAAAGGAATGCAGTACTAACATAAGCTATGAGGTGGACAAACCATGAAAACGTTATTCTAAGTGAAAGAGGCCAGTCACGAAAGGCCATATATCACATCATCCATTTAGACAAAGTATCTGAAGGAAGCCATTCAAATACTGAGTGTGACTGCCAGGATCTGGGGAAGGAGAATGGGAAGTTAATATGTGTACTGGGCTTATTTTTAGGGTGATGAAAATATTCTAAAGTTAGACAGTGGTGACAGTTGCACAATTCTGTGAATATGCTAAAAATTACTGAACTGCATACTTTAAAATGATGAAATTTATGGCATGTGAATTATATCTCATTAAAGTTGTGACTTGAAAATGAGTCATCAGACCACCAGGTTATGGGAGACTTAGAGCCCAGGCCAAGCTCTGCTGCTAACTCTGAAGGACTCATCGCCATGTAAGCCTACCCAAGGTCAGTCATGAATAACTGTCTTCATGTAGAACATGGAAGGGTCAGGCAAGGGCGTCTCCATTCCTTCCATTTCTCAAGAATATAGTAATATGAATGATTTATTTCCAAATCTTGACAATACACAACACATACAATAGTTGTGTTTTGAAACTGTTAAGTGTGGGCAAGTAATTCTCACTCCTAGATTTCAATTTCTAAGTAAATGAAACAATTAGGAGACTGAGTGAGATCTGTCGTTCTAGATTGCAAAGATCTATTTGAACTTTATCTGTGTGTATGAAACTATATCCTTTAAAAATATTCATCAGTATGTTTTCTGAACATGGCAAAGAATTTGGCTTTACAGATTCATGCCCGACTCTCCTCCCTGAATTGTAAACTCTGAGAGGTTTAGACAAAATGTAAGCATGTCACCATTTAGTCATAGGAAATCCATTTGCAAACTGACACAAATTTAAATTGACCTAATTTTTTTCCTCAGCTCCAGATTCGTGCGTGTTTGTGTGCTTATTCAGTCAAGACACCTAACACCACATGCCCTCCTTGCTGTCAGCTAGCAAAATGAACTAGGCCTGTGGTGAAGGAAGGCCTCACCCCATTACATTTGTCTCTGCTTCATTTTTGTCTGGTGGACAAATTAGAAAATATCACATTAAACTGGTAGGGACAACCCCCATAAAAATGAACAATAAGGGTTCAGCTTCTTACATATTTTATTTTTGAAAATTACACAAATTCCCCAAATAACAAAAAAAGTGTCAATAAATCGGCAGAAGATTGTGCATGGTCTCACTGAAGGTTAGCTCCTTCTCTTGCCCACTTAATTCACATTCATGTGAAAACAGGTGGGAGCTGGGGCTCAGCTTATATTCTGTCAAATAGTTCCAGACAGGGAAATAATACATTCAGGATGAAAATAACCCTTGGTGATATATCTCGGTGTGAATTACATGACAGTACTCTTAATCATGCTTCTCAGCTATATTTTCACACTTAGTGGGAACTGTGCATGTTATAATCACATTCCCTGGTAACAGTTTTCAAATTGAAGCCCTACCCACCATCCTAAACCTCACATTTTGAGGGTTTATTTGCTCAAGTCTTTAAAATTGCACAGGCCCAGCGCAGTGTCTCATGCCTGTAATCCCAGCACTTTGGGAGGCCAATGCAGGAGGATTGCTCGAGGCCAGGAGTTTGAAACCAGCCTGAGCAACACAGCAAGACCCCATCTCTGCAAAAGAAAAATTAAAAAAATTAGCCAGGCATGGTGGCATGTGCCTGTAATCTCAGTACGTTAGGAGGCTGAGGAGAAGGATTGCTTGCACCCTCAAGCGTGGAGTAAGTGATGATTGACCACTGCACTCCAGCCTGGGAGACAAAGCGAGTCCCTGTGTCAAAAATAAATAAATAAGTAAAATACAAAAAAATTGCAGAGAAGTTGAAATTAACAAGCCACTCCAGAGGATGGGAAGGATGTATCTTGATTTATGAAAATATTCAGGCATATATGACAAGAATAAAATTTCCAACATGCTGAAGAGAAAAAATGAACTACTTAATCCCTGTGCTTGATTCCAATTTGTTCTGCAAGAACTTGTAATTTGGAACAAATGAGTAAATGGGAACTGAACATAGAGGTAGGGCTTTGAATCCAAATCTTGTAAATGACATTTGTTAGATATAGATCTGGGGCCAGCTGCTTGCCACATGCCTAGTAATAATAACAACAAAAATAATAGAAGCATTAATGACATACTTACTCTGTGTCAGGCCTACATGGAGCTGTTTATATGGTGTACTGTGTTTAAACTACATCATAGCAGAAGGTAGGATAATTATCCCCATTTTACAAAGGGCTTAGAAAAGTGAAATATCTGAGCCAAATGGAGAAGGCGAAACCTGAACACAGACTTTCTAATAGCAAACTCTTGGCAGCCACACTGCACTGCTTATTGCCAACTTCATTAGGCTTTAGGTTCCTCATCTACAAAACGGACTGAAAATATATACCTCAAATTTTTAAAGATCAGATAAGATTGTGTATATAGAAAGTGCTTTTGGATGAATTAGGATGAGGCATTTAAAATTATTGCACATTAAATATTAAAGGATTAAAATTCAATTACTATAAAACACAATTATAAAATGATATTGTTGCATAATACCATCATAAATCCTATATAAAGGAACATATTTAGTATTGCACATTTGGATCATTTCCCAGAAGAGAGAGTATTGAAACAATAGAATTTTATTTCCTTTTCTGGTGGAGTCCAGACATCAGATGTTTGGTTGTCATTCAGAGCTCTTCAAAAAACATGAATGCTACTAAATGCTAATATAACAGGCCTGATTCCAGATGGCCTGGAAAATTTATGGAACTGAAAGCATCGTGCAGTGCAAGCTACACCCAGAGAAGCAGCAGAGGAACCCTTGAGAACCTTCAGAAAGGCTTTCTTTTGAAATTTCTTTTAGGGCAGAGTCAGGCTCTGTGACCCAGAATGGCGTGCAGGGGTACCATCATACCTCCCTGTAGCCTTGGGCTCAAATGATCCTCCTGCCTCAGCCTCCTGAGTAACTGGGACTATAGGGGTGCACCACTGTGCCCAAATAAATTTTATTTATTTATTTATTTATTTATTTATTTATTTATTTTGGTAGAGATGAAGTCTCATTATGTTGTCCAGGCTGATCTTGAACTCCTAGCCTCAAGCTATCCACCTTCTTGACTCCCAAAGTGCTGAGATTACTGGCATGAGACACCATGCCTGGCCAAGAAAGGCTTTTTCTTTTCTTTCTGTCATTTTTATAATTCAGCACGTGTGCTTCACACCTCATGGCTTTGACTGAGTTAGAGGTTGTCATTGGATTTCTCATGGGACTGCCTGGCATACGTCCTCAGCATGGACACCAGGCTTGTGCAAGGTTATGTCTTTTGAAGTGTTAAAATAACTAACTCTTTTTTTCCTTCATGCCCTTTTGTGTGGGCAAACCCAGACAGGCACACTGTAGACGAGACTTAACAGAACAAGGCCTGCTTTATCAGGTGTGCAGGGTCGAAGGAGAGGAGTTTTTCTCTTTTTTTTCCACCGCACATTTTTATCATCAGCTATTCTCTTTTTGTGGGGAGGAGGCACTTGGTGATGGATTCTTCTTCTTGGACCAGAGCTCTGATATTCTTAGTTCCTTGCAGAAATTCTGACATTTTTACTCTAGGAGAGGAATCTTCAGGCGTATCTGAGTATTTGAATTCAGTATTCAAATTGGTACAAACTCAGACTGTGCTAATGGGTGACTGTTCTGTAACCTTCTCCACTGCCACTGTAGCCAGATGGGAGCGTGTACTCACCACACTCTATCAGCTTCTTCACTGTCAAGTCAAGCTCTTTTCAAAAAGTGAAGCACTTTCTTGCATGTTTAACAAATTAAAGTTTCAAACATTGAATAAAAGAAGAAAATTTAGAAGAGAGTTTTATCTAAGTTACTAAAAATAGTCCATTCCAGGCCTAAACCTTCATACCGATTACACAACAATTACATTCTCCAAGGAGAAGTAATAAGAAAAGATTCTCTCAAAAGCCTTATTTGCACCAACTTAGGAGCAACTTTTAAGAAGCTAATGCAAGAATAAATAGATTTTAGGCTTTATGAAATACAAAGTTTGAGGGTTCCTATGACCACATCACTTTTTTTTTTTTGGAGACAGAGTCTCACTCTGTTGCCCAGGCTGGAGTGCAGTGGCGTGATCTCGGCTCACTGCAAGCTCCACCTCCTGGGTTCACACCATTCTCCTGCCTCAGCCTCCAGCCTCCCCAGTAGCTGGGACTACAGGAGCCGCCACCACACCTGGCTTTTGTGTGTGAGTGTGCGTGCGTGCGTGTGTGTGTGTGTGTGTGTGTTTAGTAGACACCATTTCACCATGTTAGCCAGAATGGTCTCGATCTCCTGACCTCGTGATCCACCCGCCTCTGCCTCCCAATGACCATCACCACTTCTGACACTAACTGCAAGGTCAGGGATCTCCAAGGCCATCCCCAGGTTTACAACTCCCTAGGAGGACTCAGAACTCAGTCAAGCCACTTATACTTATGGTTAGAGTCTATATAGCAAAAAATGCAGACTACAATCAGCCCAGTGGACAAGTACCCAAGGCAGGGTCCGGCAGTCAACAAGCCAGGGGCCTCCAGCTGTCCTCTCCCAGGGGACTTGTGTGGACAGTTCTGACTTCTCTCAGCAAGATGTATGAAAAGACAGCTGGAGTACTGCCAATCAGGGAAGCTCACCTGGGCCCTGATGTCCAGAGATTCCACTGGAGATTTGTCTTAGAGACATGGTCAAGTGCAAATGTGACTGCTTCAGTCTTAGCCCCTCCAGAGATCAAGCTGATACTGCACAGCCCTGGGACCCTGCTATGCTCTGAATGTGCCCACATAGTTCATATGCTGAAATGTATCACCAGTGTGATACTAGTAAGAGGTGAAACCTGGCCAGGCACAGTGGCTCACACCCGTAATCCCAGCACTTTGGGAAGCCAAGGTGGGCAGATCACCCACGAGGCCAGGAGTTTGAGACCAGCCTGGCCAACGTGGTGAAACCCTGTCTCTACTAAAAATACAAAAATTAGCCAGGTGT
>NW_012115278.1:3081947-3150623 GCF_000951035.1 Colobus angolensis palliatus | reverse complement strand
CCAGATTTAATATTAGACTGCATAATGCTCCTTTCCCTACATACAGGAACTCACTGTGAACTGATGTCAAAAGCATCACTGATAACACAAGCTTAAGGAAAGAGTTAACAAGGCAGGTCTCATTTCTCTGTATTTGTGTGTCTTTAAGGAAACCTGAAAGCATGACTGATTCTTGCCCAAGGCCTGGGAATTTGGCTCTCCAGACTATTAACTGTAGTCACTGGGTCTCCAGAACTTACTCATGTCGCGTAACCGAAACGCTGAACTCTTCAACAGACATCTCCCCTTTTCTTTCACACCCCAAGTTCAACTGTTTTACATTTCACTTATAAATGAGATCATACAGTATTTGTCTTTCTGTGTCTGGATTATTTCACTTATTTGGCTACACTTGATAGCATATTTTCTTCTTTTTCCTGAATTTTCTTAGTGAGATTTATCTTATTTTAATAATTTAAAAATCTGTCTTTCATTCTGTCTGAGAAATCTAACTGAAAGGCTACTCAGAGGAAAAAGAAAGAAGTTGAGAGAAGGAGTATTCTAAAAGAAGGATTTGCACGGCAGGGTCTACCCTCTACAGAAATGCTGCATTGAAGTAGTTGATTGTTTTTCTTTTGTTTTCAAGGACAGAAAACAACCGTTGGTGTTCTTGACAGCCTTGGCTATTACACCCAGAATGGTAACACTCCAGTGTTTAAGTTAGTGGAAAACAGATTATGATTTTTTTTTTAAAATCAAACATTTTAAATATATGTCTCTTAGAGTGTTTTAAATACATCAAAGAAATTCTGTTCTTCCAGTCTATCCTATAAATTTTTGTCAGCAAGTTTCCAACCCATTTGTCAGAAGAGCAACTTGTTATGTTGTAGTTCTAAACATCAGTGATCGAAATTCAACATGGTTTTGAGCCACCCTTCCGTTACTTGAGTGTGAAATGGGACTGGAATCTTGCTGACTACCTGCTAACCATGTCTTACCTTAATGCTGTATTTTCTCCTTTAGTGAAAATCATAATGGGGCCATCTTTATGTTTAAGTGGACAAAGCTGTCCATGTGGTGTTCATGATTTGGCTACAGAGGAGTTATTGAAAGTCTCAATAATTCTCCCTGTTGACTACCTTGCTTCCTGTGACGCTTGGAGGCTCCATCCTTTGGTAACAGCAACTTGTATTTCCTCTTGTGAGTGCAAATAACTCTAGGCTAGGCAGCCAGGAGTGAAGGGCAGCATCCAGAGACCATGTGGAACCATTTAATCCTTAATGCTCATCAGTTTCACACAAAAAGACTATGCTAGACAATTGAGATGGCTTTAAAGGAACAGGGGACAGAACATGAAAAACAAAGTTAGAAGAACCAAAGGTCAAAATATCAAAAAGCCTGAGGGCCAGGTGGTCATGAAAGCTGTGGCGTGGGTACCTGGAAAGTTGGGAATTGGTGAAGGACAGGACCATCGAGAAGGCCAGCGGGCACTGTAGGGCCAGAGCTGGAAGATGTAGGAGGTGCAGGGGCCCTTCGTGTTTAGGCAGAAGGCAAATCAGACTCTGATTAAATGAGCCCTTCTCCCTTTCCAGGGATGAAGACCTATCGTACCTATGTGGCAGCTGAAATATGAATTGCAACATGATGAGATGTATTCACATTAGGAGAGGAGCAGTACCTGTGCACTCGGAATTGGAACTGCAGGTGTGACATTACGGTTGACAGAGGCATCTCCTGCCGCAGTCCACTCAGCCCGAGCTGCCAGCCCGCCCAACGTCTGCAAAGCCCCGAGTTGTCATGGCAACCCCTTCCTGAGACTTGACACTCTTGCCTGCAGACTCTGGGTCCTGACTTAAATAATTTTATGTTTAAAAAAGGCATAAATTGATAGTGCAATAAAATCTGGTTTAAAGATTGCTTCCATTTGTGCCACAATTGCCCTGGAGGTTTCCCCTCCCCCAGGTTGAGAAAGAAAACATTTTATTTTACGTAAAAACAATGCCTTTAAAAATTATTATTCATATGTTTACCAACTGATTCCCTAATGCACACTTTCTCTAGACGCTAACGGGGGCTGTGGGACTGTCTGGGGCTCACTATGCGGCACAGGCGCAAGCCTCACCGGTGGGGGCCCCTGGAGTGTGCCTGTGGCCAGGGGGTGACTCGGCTGCACAGTGGCAGCTGAATCAGTGACAACCTCAGAGTCAGGGCTGCTGCCTGTCTCTGCGGAGGGCACCATGGCTGCACTCTTGCTGCTTTCAGGTAACTCCCTCCTCAAATGACGAATGGAGGCGCTCAGGTGCACAGGGGTCAAGGAAGAGCCGGGTGGCCAGGTCTGCTTCCTGAGGCCAGGCACCGTCCTCCTGGACAGCCTTGCTGTGTTTTGTCTGTTGGTGTGAAATTGATTCCCAAGAGATTGCGCCTTCCTCTCCCGTTTCCCCCTCACTACGTCAGAGCAACGCCGTCTTCCAGCTCTGCTGCTATGGCCTGGAGTGCTTCTTGCTGGAGCCAGCACTGGGCTCACAGGATCCCCTGGTCGGTCATCAGGCCTCCTTCTTTCACATTCATCTGAGGCAGGGCTGCCGCCTTCCTCTGTTTCCCCCGTGAGCATTCAGTGCTTTGCACAAGTTGCTTTTGCTCACGCTGGATCTTCAGTGGAGGTCAGTCCACAGCATCTCAGGCCTGTCTCCTGAGCCTCTGCAGGTGACGAACTTTTCCCACTCACCATATTGTCTGATCCAGGAAGACTTGAGCATAGGCAAGAGCCTAGGCTCAAGGAAGCTAAGGGACTAGTCTAAGGGGAGTCACTAGGAGATGGGGAGATGGCTTTAGCCCATGCCACAGCTTGTCAAGTGGGCACCAAGCCACCAGCCACCGCACATCAGTGACAGGCACCTGGCAGGTCTGATACAAAGGGAACCCCTGCCCAGTCCTCGCACGGGGAGAAAGGGAAAAAGGAAAAACACACTTGACCCAAGATGGTCTTGTTGCTGAAAGGACAGAGGTGGAGACCTCATCGGAGATAATGGCAGTGACCAGAGTGAAGGAGCATTCGCGGGAGCTTGTGGGGAAACAGATTGACATGAGAGAAGGTGGACACACTGTGAAGGCCAATGAGCCGTGGACCTGAGGGCACCTGGGCCCCGGTGATGGAAGGATGGATGTGGGGAGCAGCAGAAGTGGCTTTTAGAAATGGAGAACATGACCTGCTGGCAGAAAACTGCACCCAGCACCCAGCCAAAGCTGTGGAGCTGGAGAGAGAAACACCAACAGGGGCAGGAGAAGGAAGTTTAGGAGCCATCAGCCACCTAGAGGTCACTGAAAACACACAGGCCAGATGCTGTCTATTTTAAGAGCAATGAGGGTCACCCACATTAAGTCATCTCAAGAACATCAACTAAGAAGTATCCTGATGGGGCCAGAAATCTCAATTTTAAGACAATTAGCAACATCTCCAGGCTCCACCCACTGCATACCAGCAGCACCCACAGCTCCTGGGCCAGAAATCTCAATTTTAAGAGAATCAGCAACATGCCTGGGCTCTACCCACTGCATACCAGCAGCACCCACAGTTCCCAGTTGTGACAACCAAAAATATCCTCAGATACTTCCATATGTTCTTTGGGATAGTAACATCACCTCCAGCTAATACCCACTGCTCTAGAGAATTCCATTAAAGGGTTGGTTACTTTATTTTATTAAACAGTCACCCTTTATTGAACATTTAAGTCATTTCCAATGATTCTTTGTGATTAGCAGCTTTGGATATACATACCTCTTGTTATTTATATACATTCCTAGAAAGAGAATTGTGAAAAACAGGTAAAAGGCTGAGCAAACTGAAAATCAGTAACTCTTCTTGGATTCCTAAGAGAAGTGAGGTCACAGGGCAAAACCACCGTCCCTGAAATGGACAGGCTGATCGGCACATAGGAAGAATCACAATTTACTGGGGCAGAAACCCACAAGCTAAAACCTCTGTGGGAGCCAGTGCCAGGGCAGGGAAAACTGAACCGTAATGGGGACTTGCTGGAGGCTCAGTGTGGAAGATTCTGAGAGAGAGAAACTCCAGGGGACTCCGCTGTCGAAAACCCCCTCACTTTCGTGAGTTTTACCTCCCCAAGCTCTACCTTATTCTTACAGTGAATATCAGAGAGGAGGCCCCTCAGGCTCCGGCAGAAGGAGAGGAAAAGGAACCATTTTGAAATATGCCATAACATCAGGTTCTTCTTAGCAAAGGCCGCCCTCAGCGGATACTGTTCAAACAGAGCCTAACCTGCTGGGGTCTCATCAGAGCCCTACTGACCTGAGGGCAGGGAAATACTCAACTCCAGCCCATCCAGTGGCACAGGCTCATTAAAAGGCTGAGACCCGGCCGGGCGCGGTGGCTCACGCCTGTAATCCCAGCACTTTGGGAGGCCGAGACCAGTGGATCACGAGGTCAGGAGATCGAGACCATCCTGGCTAACATGGTGAAACCCCGTCTCTACTAAAAATACAAAAAACTAGCCGGGCGAGGTGGTGGGTGCCTGTAGTCCCAGCTACTCGGAGGCTGAGCCAGGAGAATGGCGTAAACCCGGGAGGCGGAGCTTGCAGTGAGACAAGATCGCGCCACTGCACTCTAGCCTGGGCGACAGAGCGAGACTCTGTCTCAAAAAAAAAAAAAAGGCTGAGACCCAATCACAGGACTAGATGAAGTTTCCCCACCCACCACTTACCACCACATGATTACAGGCCTGTTTACAGCAGATTCTCTTACCCGGGACATTCTGTCTGACTATCAAGAGAAAAGTACAGGACCTTCTAATAGGCACAGTTTGCCTTTAAGCCAAAAAGCATCTGAGACAGGTGTCAACCAATGTAGGATTTACTTTGCTCAAGTTAAGGATATTCCTGAGACAGATGCCTGTGCCCTTCTTCAAAGATGATTTTGAAGGCTTCAACATTTGAATGGGAAAAGTGGGTTGGAAAGAGGGAGGGCATGGTAATCCGTATGTTGCAAGACGAAAGGAGCAGGTAGGGGAATGCTCAATGATGTATTTTTCTCACGCTTAGTAACTATGAAGATCTTTAACCTTTTAGCTGTGGCTATCTGCTTAGGACAAAAGGAAGGGCTCTTTCTTGCAATGGTCCCACTTACAGTGTAATCTTTCTTTTGGCAGAGTGGATCGGGATCTTAAGCTTTCCTTTCACAGAAGAAACAGAGCAAGCATCAGAATGAGACTCAGCTATGGAAGGGCTATTAGAGTTGCCAGACCAGGGATTTATTTATTTTGTTTAAATGTCAGCAGGTGTTTGGGGAACAGGTGGTGTTTGGTTACATGGACAGGTTGTTTGGTGGGCATTTCTGAGATGGTGGTGCATTCGTCCCCTGAGCAGTGTACACGCGTCCCCCTCCCACCCTTTCCCCTGGTCCCCAGAGTCCACCATATCATTTTTATTTAGGAATTTCACACAACGATAGTGAATATGCCAAGGGATCTAATGGATAAAGTAGACAACATGCAGGAACAGATGGGCGGTGTAAGCAAAGAGATGGAAATAACGGAACAGAATATTCAAGAACTATGGGACAACGACAAAAGGGGAAACATATGCATCATGGGAGTAAGAGGAGAAAGAGAAAGAAAAGACAACATCTTTAATACTTACTTAAAATTAATTTACTTTTTAATACTAATTTTGATAATCAAGTTAAAATATTGACTGGATAATGTACGCAAATTAATATCAGATACGAAACCACAGATCCAGGAAGCTCAGAGGACCTCAAGCAGGATCAATGCCAAAAATAACAATTTCACCTGAACAGATCACTTTCACACTCCCGAAAATCAAACATAAAGAATAAATCCTGAAAGAAGCCAAAGGAAAGGGAATTGCTGTTATTCTGAAGACTCTGACGCCTACTTTAGAGAGCTAGGAGGGCAGCGTTGCCCAAGCTTCTGAAAAACGCGGGGGAGGAAAATGATGATAAAGCAAAGACATTTCAGCAGGAGAATGTCGGAGCCACTCTGGACAGTAGAGGTTCAGAGTCTCTGACACGGGACATGACAGCTCATGAGAGTGTGGTCTCCGTAATGCCAGAGAACTGAGTCACAACCACCCAGCTAAGAAAAACTATGCAGAACATGCCAAGAAATTCAAGGTATGAAATGGATTAAGTGAATGCTTGCTTAGTACCAAGTCCTTCCTAGTCCCTGGATTTCCTTTGAGTTCCTCATCTCTAAATGCGTGTTTCATTTGTTTAAAATAAGCAGCAGGACCTTCCCACTTAAAGCATCACAATAGGTAGAGTCTGGGCCTCTTCCAGACTTGGAAGACATCCATCTCCCGATGAAACCCCTCCAGGCTGTTGAGAAAGCCATGACTCACTAGAATAAAGAGTAGGCTGCCCACAGAGGAGACCGGACAGCACAATAACAGCATGGAGGAAAGAGGCAGGTGACAGCAAGAAGAGCCAGAAAGGGAGAAACCACCAGGGCTTTGGGACATTCATGAACCAGAAGGGTAACATGAACTGATCCCAAGGGGAGAGAAGAGGTAGAAATAAAATGTTTACATGATTTGTTTTAAAAATATTACACATACTTATTCCATAAACTGTAGGTAGCTTGAGAATAAAACTTCAGTTCAGTATAGGTTACCTGGTGTCTGAATCAGTAATTCCACATAAGCGCTGACATATCTACAATTCCTTCACAATTAAAAAGAAAGGCTCTGAGCATTAACATCTCTAAGGGATTCCACCTTGCACATTTTATCCACACAAATTTAATTTTCTAGAATAAATCAGAGACCTAACAGATGCCTAGTAGAGTACTTTATTCAAATTAGTCCTTCTAAACATGAACATTAATTAACTGAAAATATTTGAGAGAAAAATAGGAATGTAGAAAAATTGGTATCTCATTCTTTCTTTCCAAAACAAAGAAATAGTTGTTCAAAAGATGAAAAGGGTGCATCTTGAGTTAGACATAACTGCAAAATTACAGCCTTGGATGAATAAATAATTTTATTCCGTGAGCAAGCTTCAGCAGCTGCGACTTATATTCTCAGCTCCCTCTGCAATTCTCCGTCTTAAAATCAACCACAACTTATACACACTGATCTGAATGCATTTTTAAAAATAAGGGCCCAATTAAATGTGAAAGTATGCATTTAAGTTATCTACTCAAATATGATTTAAGCTCTAACCACAACTTGAAAATCATGATTTTTTGTGTGCTACATTAAGCACAGGTGACAGCTCATTTCTAATGTTATCACACACATTAATTGTTTTTCTTTTCAAAATATCCTGTTTTCCTCCTAAACTATGCAATCTACATATAATTGTAAATCCTTCTCTAATATCTCTAATTCTAGTGAAGTTTGTTGTCTTCTAATTGACCTTATTAACTTTGGTCAAGCTTTTTCTTCTACATTTTTTGCCTTAACTAATGGCAAATTTGAGATGTGTAGTCTTAAAATAAAATGATATGGTAGACTTGCAATTACTTCATTGGAAATACTTTAATCGTGGATGAATTATTGTAAATAAAAATCTGTAACTGTACATTATTATCTATAAACTTTTTTTCTAAACACTGCTAAAATGAATAAGGTATGATTTATAATCTATTTATTGGTTCATTTGCTGTTTGTTCTAAAGAGATTATGCATTTTTTCATTTTTTTGGTTGCTTTGACTTGAAAAAATAATATAAAACAAATTTAGACAAAACATTAAAAATAACTTTGCAATTAATTATGTTTGTTTCCACAGTGATTTGCAATAAACAGGAAGCAAAGAAAACTGTTACTGTGAATTTTTTTAAGAGAGCAAATATATCATTTGTAACTGGACATGTAAGGTTAAAATTTGGGGTAAAAAATACTGAAACAAAAATAACAGATTAATTTTTTATTTTCTTCAGGGAAGTCATAATATTTCTCTTTTTCCTTCAAAGAAATGATTTATGATACAAAATCCTAGTCCTTTACTGAGCTGTTACAGGAGGAAAGATGAAAGCCAGTGCAAGTACAAAGCACTGCAGGGTGGCTTTGCATGACAATGCTCAGCACAAAGGTCTAAGAGCACTCTGCCTCTTCCACGTTCAAGTGTGTGAGAGCTGCCAAGAACATCTGATTTCCTCTTCCCATTTTTACCACTTACCTCTAATTCATGAGCTTAGTTCACTGATTTATGTTATGTGAATGGATAACACAATATCAACACGCTTTATTTGTTTAGGACAGAGTTAAAGAACAATCTGAATGAGAATCAGATAATTATGCTGACTGAAAGTAAGCCAATTCAAAAACGTTACGTCTGGTATTGTACAATTTATATGTAATTGAAATGCCAAAATTACAGAAATAGAGAACAAATTAGTGATTTCCAGGGGTCAAGGACAGGAGGGAGTGAATGTGGCTAAAAAAAGGGCAGCACCAGTGATCCTCACGATGGTGGAAATGTTCTGTGTCTCCACTCTATCCGCGTCAATGTTCTGGTATTGTACTATCCTTGTGCAGGATGTTACCACTGGGGGAAATGAGGAAAGGGAACGTGGAAGCCCTGTATTATTTCTTACAACTGCATGTGACTCTACAGTTATCTCAAAATAAAAAGTTTAATTAGGAAACTTGCGTGACTGAAAAAAGTGAAGGAGAAATACAGACTCGCAGAAAAATAAAAAGTTAGGGGATAAAATAGCAGCAGCCCTGCCCAGAAATAAAAATTATAAGAAGTTCTTCAAGCAGAAGAAAAATAAAAAAAAAACATAATGCAAAATTAAACCTACATAAAGGAAGAAAGAGCACTGGAGAAAGAAGAAATTAAGGTAAAGTAAAATCTTTCATTTTTCTTATTCACTATTGATCTAAACTGTAACTGTTTAAAGTGATAATAGTAACCATGTACTGGGTGATTAGCCATAAGTACAGAAAGAACAAGAGGGAGAAGCTGAGGATAGGCCAGGAAAAGGCACCTGAACTACATGGTAAATGGTATGGTGTTATTTGAAGGGGAGCTTAGTTTATTTAATATGTATATTGGTTTTTTTTTTTTTTTTTTTTTGAGACAGAGTCTCGCTCTGTCACCCCAACTGGAGTGCAGTGGCCGGATCTCGGCTCACTGCAAGCTCCGCCTCCCGGGTTCAGGCCATTCTCCTGCCTCAGCCTCCCGAATAGCTGGGACTACAGGCGCCCGCCACCTCGCCCGGCTAGTTTTTTTGTATTTTTTGGTAGAGACGGGGTTTCACTGTGTTAGCCAGGATGGTCTCGATCTCCTGACCTCATGATCCGCCCGTCTCGGCCTCCCACAGTGCTGGGATTACAGGCTTGAGCCACCGCGCCCAGCCATATTTAATATGTATATTGTAAATCCTGTGGTGACCACTTAAAAACACAGGTATATACTAAGAGAGAAGCAAAAAATGGACTCATATAAAAGCTTTTGAAAATCCCCTCCATAAAAGCATCCCCTCCATAAAAGCAATAAGAATAGTGGCAACAGCAGCAACAAAAGTTAAAATTAAATTATTCAGAACTTTGAAAATTAACCAGACACCTGCAACAGTTGAAGTACAGTTCATTCAGGAAAAATGGCTGGATCTCAATAACACAAGGAAGCTATATGGTATTAAATATTTTAAGTTGGCCAATTCTCATTCCCCATTGCTCATTTCTGTGACAGCCTTGAAACTGAGGAACTTTATAACTACGGTAGCCATGAAAACCAGCAGCCTAGCAACAAGGAGACGGGGCAGAATGGGTTAGGAGCTTTGGAGGATTGCCTGGCCTCTTTACTCTGTCCAAAAACCTCACTCATAGGGTGTGTATTTATTTGACCTGAATCAGGGCTTGTTCAGTGAAGAAAGCCATATCCACAGAGCATTTGTCCAAAACTTCCAGCCACAGTCGTTCAACATCCTGGATGCCTGAGCTGGTGGTGCTAGTTGGGTAAGCAAGAGGCTGTGAAAATCCTTAAATAAATACCATGGAAGATGAGACTGTAAATACAGTGCTTTGAAAAGCTCTAACATCTAACTGAAGATCTATATGGGCATGTTCACGTGCAGGGCTGTAAGCATGCCCAGAAAAGACACAAACCGTCCTAATGTCTCATCTCTGATGGATCTTCCATCTCTGTGAAAGACGAACTGAAGAATGAAGGTTAAGGCCGTCCTTAAACTATATGCCAGAGCACTGAAAGCATTCCAGCACCCACACACAAACACACACAAACACACACTCTCTCTCTCATCAGTCTGTTCAACAAAGTACTAAAGGAAAAAGACTGCTAACCAAGAATTCTACAGTCAGCAAAAATATCTCTGGAAAAAAACAAAGGAGAAATTAAGACATTCTCAGATAAACTAAAACTGAGAGAATGTCACTAGCAAAGCTTCTCTACAGGAAATACTAAAGGTTAAATAAAAGGAACTAGACAGTACCTTGGATTCACTAGAAGGAAACTGTCAAGTGTCAGTCAATATAAAATAAGTAATCTAAATACTACTCTATTACAGAAATTAAATATATAATTTTTAAACCTTCTGGAAAAGAAGGCTTCATGCTCTGACTGCTTTAATGGAGGTTTTTACTGAATATTAGCATCAATTCTAACAATATTTGTCAAAATAAATAAGGATGAAAAAGTTTCCACAATATTTTATAAGGCCACCTAAAAACCAAGCTAGACCAAAAAAGTCCAAAAAGCACTACAGTATCTTTTATAAACTGAGATGAAAAATGATTTAAAAAACAGTAAATTGAATGTAGTCATTTATAAAAAGGACTATACAACCCCCAAATGGCATTTATTCTAGCAATAGTTCAATGATTAAATATCAACGTTATCCACCACAACAACAGACTAAAGCAGAAAAACTAACATGATCTCATCCTTTGATAGATAAATGCTTTTGACAAGATTTAATATCTACTTATAATGGAAACTCTTAGAAAATTAGGAATAGAGAAGAACATTCTTGATTTTATAAATAAAATATTTCATCTAACATCACACTTCATGGTAGAGGACTAAATGGTTTATCCCCAATATCAGGACCAAGGCAAGGATGTCCATTCTTACCACTCTAGCACAGTACTGGAAGTTTTAGCCCGTATAATCAGGCATGAAAAGGAAATCAAAGTCATATGGATTGGAAAGAAAGAAAGAAAACACTCATTGTCTACATGCAAAATCCCCCAAAAACCTATATAAAAAAACTGACTCCTAGAACTAATGAGTAAGTTCAGTACGGTCATAAGATACAAGATCAACACATAAAAATCAATCATTGTTTCTACATACTAATGAAGAGATAAATAATGGAGACATGCACAGTGTTCCTGTTTTGGAAGACTCAGTATAATAAATATGTCAATTCTCCCTGGTTCTTTATAAAATTTCAGCTAGAGCTTTTTGGTACATAAGATAAGCTATTCCAAAAGTCATACGGAAAGGTAGAGGAATTCGACTAGCTGAAGCAATTTAAAAAAGAATTAAGATAGGGGGAAGCACTCTACCTGATGTTAAGATAAATTATATAGTTACAGTAATTGAGACAGTTTGCTATTGGTGGAGGGCACATATACAGATCAATGAAACAGAACAGAGACTCCATAAGTAGATTCAAATATGTCTAAGTGATTTTTTTTTTTTTACAAAGGAGCAAAACCAAGTCAATGGAGGAAGGATAGCTTTCTCAACAAACGGTGCTGGAAAAACTGGACATTCATAGCCCCTGCAGCAAACCTTAATCTATACTGCATACCATGCACAAAAATTAATTCAAAATAGATTTAAATACAAAACTTTAAAAATGTTAGAAAAACAAGGGAAGAAATCTTTCAGATAACAGTCTAGACAATGGGTTTTTAGGTATGATATCAAAAGAAAGATCCATAAAAGAAAAAAATATTAAGTTGGATTTCATCATTAAAATTTTGCTCTGTCATAAACCCTGGTATTAGGATACAAAGATAAGCGACAGACATATTTAGAAAAAATATAGAAAGGATCAGAAAGGTGGGTCTGGAAATATACCCATTGTATAGAAATCCATTTAACTGGCTTAATACTTTAAACACTGTTTCTGTAAAGTTGTAAAGTACATACTGTACAAGATGATTTATGGAACCTTAAAATATCTTCAAGCTTGATAATGGGCAAAAAAATCACTGCACCAGCCAAGGTCTTAAAGTGCATCACCAGCAGAAGCTGAAAAGAAGGCAGTGGGTCCAGTCTCCTGTCTTTTCTGAATGTTTATCTTATAATACGTGCAGGCAAACAGACTTAGTGACATCTGGAAGTCTGAAGGCAATTAGGGCTTAGCAGGTGCCTTGAGAAGGAGAAATTCTATTGTCCTCTGCAGTCACCACGAAGTAGAAAACACCACACTGGAAATCTCTGGAATTCCAAAATGTGGCAGACCCATGGCCCTCACAGCTGTTACCGCTTCATTTCTTACCTTCTCACCTGCTTTGGCCTCCGGTTTGCTTGGGCCAATATTCATTTCTTCATGATAATAGGATCTACAGGTCCATTAATAGTTAGAAATAATTTCAGAACTATAAAGTAGCCATTCCTGCCTCTCCTGAGGGATTTTGAGACCCGGTTTCTGGTTATAGCTCAGCAACCAAATAGCTGCACGATCACTGGATTTCATTAGTTTTCTGGAGGCAGTGTTCTCAACTATGTTTTCATGTATATGTATCACTAATCCCCCTATTCAATGCATCTGGGGGCTCTTACTAAAAACACAGATTCCAAGGCCCCAGGACAGTCCTCTTAAAAACAATTTCTGAGACTTGGCAGAAAGTCCCTGGAACCTGCATTTAATAATTTTCCAGTGTTTCTGATACTTCCTATTGTTATAGAACCCCTGGTGTAAGATTCCACCCAGATCTACTAGCCTATGATTTTTTTTAAGACTTTACTTTTAGAGCAGTTTTTGGGTGACAGTAAAATTTAGAGGAAGTTGCAGAGATACTCCATGGAGACCCTACCTGACACATGCATGACCTCCCCATTACCAACATCCCACACCACATCCCAATGTGGTGCATTTACTATCACATTGTTGTCAAACGAAGTCCATGGTTCGCAGTAGGGTTCACTCTTGGTGTGCACATTCTGTGGATTTGGACACGTATGGCTCATATCCATATTTCGTGTTTAATCATATATTGTATATTTAATGTTATACAGAGAAGTTTCGATGCCCAAAAAATCCTCTGGGCTCCACCTATTCATCCACTTTGCTCTGACCTTGCTCCCATCCCCTGGCAACCACTGTTCTCTATACAGTCTCCATAGTTGCACCTTTTCCAGAATGTCATATAGTTAGAAACATACAGTTATAGCCCTTTCCGTTGGCTTCTTTCACTTAGTAATATGCATCTGATTGTCACCCATGTTTTTCTAAGGCTTGGTGGCTCATTTATCACTAGCCCTGAATAATATT
The DNA here is from genome assembly GCF_000951035.1 of Colobus angolensis palliatus. Lineage (NCBI taxonomy): Eukaryota > Metazoa > Chordata > Mammalia > Primates > Cercopithecidae > Colobus > Colobus angolensis. The sequence continues at coordinate 3,137,188 of NW_012115278.1, read as the reverse complement.
CCATTGTCTGGGTGTCCCAAAGTTGACTTATTCATTTACCTGCTGAAAACATCTTGGTTGTTTCCAAGTGTTGGTGATTATGAATAAAGCCGCCACAAACATCCATGTGCAGGTTTTTGGGTAGACATGTTTTCAGTTCCTTTGGGCAAATACCAAGGAGTGTGACTGCTGGATGCCATGGTAAGAGTATGGTTAGGTTTGTAAGAAGTTGCCAAAATGTCTCCCAAGTGCGCTACCATTCTGCATTTCCACCAGCAATGCATGAGAGTTCCTGCTGCTCCATGTTCTTCCCAGCATTTGCTGGTGTCAGTGTTCTGGATTTTGGCCATTCCAGTAGGTGTGTAGTAAATGGCAGCCAACTATTTTTTTAATAAATATTTGCTTTAGAGTCCAGCGCAGTGGCTCACTCTTGTAATCCCAGCAATTTGGGAGGCCAACTTGGGTGGAGGTTAGGAGTTCAAGACCAGTCTGACCAACATGGTGAAACCCTGTCTCCACTAAAACTACCAAATTAGCCGGCCGTGGTTGCATGCACCTCTAATTGCAGCTACTCCGGAGGGTGAGGCAGGAGAATGACTTGAACCCAGGAGGCAGAGGTTGCAATGAGCTGAGATTGTGCCATTGCACTCCAGCCTGGGTGACAGAGCCAGACTCTGTCTCAAAACAACAACAAACAAAAAAAAAAAAAAAAAAAAAGAAAGAAAGCAAAAAGAAAAAATAAAGTTTGCTTTAGAATAATATCAGATTTAGAAAAAAGTTTCAAACATGGCACGGAGTTCTCATCTACGTTTGACCCTTTCCCTGCTATCGTTAATCTCCCATTACCCTGGTACTTTGACAAAACTAACAAACTGCCTTGGTGTACTACTCTTTAATAGCTCCAGACTTACCGAGTTTTGCTCATACCCTCTTGCTGTTCCAGAATTCAGCCTTGGATCTCACTACGATGATCTGTGATGTCTCCTTAGTTTCCTCCAATCTGTGACAGTTTCTTACTCGTGCCTTGTTTTTGATGACCTTGACAGTTTTGAGGAGTACTGGTCAGGTCCCCTGTTAAATATCCTCAGTCTGGTTTTGCCTGATGTTTTCTTATGGCTAAACATGGGCATGCGTTTTTTTGGGGCCACCACAGAGGTGATGTGCGATTCTCAACACATCATGTTACGCTGTCGACATGGCTCACCACTGGCAAGGGTCACCTTGATCACTTGGACATCATCAGGTTTGTCAGGTCTCTCCATTGTACAGATACTTTATTTCCCCCCTTTCATATTCTAATCTTTAAAAAAAATCATTAAGTCCAGTCTACACTCAGTGGGAATGGTGTGGGGTAGGCTCCGCCTCCTAGCAAGAAGTAGCTACAGAAGTTGTTTTGAATTCTTCTGACAGGAATATTTGTGGTTTTTTTCCCCTCCCCATTTATTTATATATTCAATCATTGTATCTGTATGGACTCGTGTATATTTTATTTTGGGGGCTAAATTTCGATAAATTTAATTATCAATTATTTTTGAGATGGGGTCTCACTACATTGCCCAGATTGGTCTCAAACTCATGGGTTCAAGTGATCCTCCTGTAATCCCACAGCTTCCCATGCACACCACTGGGCTGGCTTCATTATTAATGTATTGTTCAAACTGGTGGCCATTGGGAGCTCCTTTATTTCTTTTATGTGCTCCATCCTTGTGTCTTTTAACATTTTGTTACTTCCTGGCACTACAGGATGCTCCATTTGCCTACATTTTCCTCTATTTTCCCTATATTCCCTACCCCAGTCCTAGCATCAGCCATTTCTTAAAGGAGTCCTGGTTTATTTTATTAGAAAATCATATTTAGAGACCAAGACGAGGGTGCTAGATGTACTCATTGCTACTGGGCTGTTGCTGTTTCAAAACTCTCTCAGCACACAAACACACACACACACACACACACAGAAAACATCAACCATTATTTATCAATTCACCTACAGATGAACATTTGAATTCTCATCAGTTCTTCACTAGCACAAGATGTTATCGCAACGAACATTTTTAGAAAGGTCTTCTTGAATGCATAAGTGAAATTGTTCTTGTATATTTGTCTAAAAGTAGAACTGTTTGGACATAGAGGATGGACGCCATCAGCTTTACCAATTACCCACAATGATCTTCCAACTGTCAGTGTACAGCAACCCTTGATCCCCCACACTTTTGACAAATACTTTGTATTGAGTGGGATCTTTAACATGTTTCCAGTCTAACATGCATGACATGCCATCTCATTTTCGTGTAAATTTATAATTATTTCTTTAATAACAAATGAGGCTGAGCGACACATCATTATCTACTGATCATGGATTTAATGGTCATAGAGATACTTTCTTACCAATGTGTTTGTTAATGTTTTGATTTTATTCATATTTATGTTTTTAATCAACCCAGAATTGATTTCTAGGTAAGTGCATAGGGAGCTTATTTTATTTTACGTTCTATACACAAAAAAGTAATGTCCTACAATTATGTACCAAACAATGCATCCTTTCATCATGTTTTGAATGCAAGCTTTAGAACACCAAGTTTCTGGGGAATCCTCATTGTGTCTTTGGGATCTCTATTCCATTCGCTTTCTCCATTTGCTTATTCTTCTATCAATATCACACTTGCTCTTTTGCTCTCAAAGTATAAGCTATTCTTGAGTTTGTTTTGATGCAAACCACACCCTGACTTGGGAGAACATACCAGTGTAAGAATCTAGGGGGCATGGCAGAGCCAAAAAAGCCATGCCATTTACACAAAGAACGTGTCTCTCGCATCCCACACGACTGAGACAGGCCAACAGCACAAGGACTCCTCACCAGTCAGAGTCAGGAGCGGACACTGATGGGCAGGGTTTGTTGCCTTTGCTGGGCAGTGGTCTCAAAAGCCCTCAGAGAAGACATATGGGGCCACCCTGGGTGACTACCTGTCACACAGTCCCGAGTGGTGAGATCCAACATCCTGAGGGCCAGTAGCAGTGGGTGCCCCAAGTAGAGAATGCCCACTGTTATCCCTGTGTCAGCATCATTTTTGTGGCCCAAGCTCATGCCAGTGAACAGAAAATGTCCATTAACCAGACAGCCCTCCCAGACCAGGCTGGGCCCCAGGCCTCAAGATGAGCACACAGGCACAAGCTCCAGAGCTACGTGGGGCATCTGGTTGACCTTCACGTACAAACAGGAGGTCAGAGAGCAAAGAGCCGGGGGCCAGATGGGTGCATCCCAGGCTCAGGGAGCCCAGTGAGACAACGCTGACATGCTGCAGGTCACAACTACCAGGGAGGAACCAGGGAGGAACCTGGACAATTTTAAGGTAGGCATTGCCAGCCCAGCCAGCCCAGTCACCAGAGAAGGATATAAAAGTTTTGAAGAAAGCACTCCAAAGTATGCAGAATACTGGGGTAGGAGGCCTGATAGATTTTTGTTTTTTTTTTTTTGAGACGGAGTCTCATTCTGTTGCCCAGACTGGAGTGCAGTGGCACCATCTCAGCTCACTGTAAGCTCTGCCTCCCAGGTTCACGCCATTCTCCTGCTCAGGTGCCCGCCACCACGCCCGGCTAATTTTTTGTATTGTTAGTAGAGATGGAGTTTCAGTGTGTTAGCCAGGATGGTCTCAATCTCCTGACCTCGTGATCCACCCGCCTGGGCCTCCCAAAGTGCTGGGATTATGGGTGTGAGTCACCGCGCCTGGCCCCCCCTTTTTTTTTCTTTAACTGAATCTGGCTTTGTGACCAGACTTAAGTGCAGTAGTGCAATCTCAGCTCGCTGCAACCTCTGCCTCCTGGGTTCAAGCAATTCTCCTGCCTCAGCCTCCTGAGTAGGTAGGATTACAGGCACGCACTACCATGTCCAGCTAATTTTTGATTTTTAGTAAAGATGGGGTTTCACCATGCTGGCCAGGCTGGTCTCAATCTCCTGAGCTTGTGATCTGCCCACCTTGGCCTCCCAGAGTGCTGGGATTTACAGACGTGAGCCACCAAGCCCGGCCAGGAGTTCTTTAAAGCATTTTGAATTCACTCCGTTGTCTTCTGAATTCCAGCTTCTGAGTTGGGAAGTAACTCTCAGTGTAATAACTGCACCTTGGAAGGAAATCAGTGTTTTGTCTCTAGGTGCTTTCAATAATTTTCTGTTGCGTCTGGTTTCAGCTGATTACCTAGGTGTGTTTAAGTGTCTTTTAATCATATTCATATTCACCCTGATTGGAGTTATAGGGGTTTGGAATTTTTGATTTGGTGTCTTTCATACATTTTGAAAATTTCTCAGCTCTCATTGCTTTCAACATTCCTTCTCTCTCATTTTCTTCCTTTTTCTGAACTCCAATTACATATGCCTGTTTCTTTGGTAAAAGAGCATTGCCTGATGGGTACTTCTGCTTCTATATTTTCCATCCTTTAACTTTTCAACATTTTTTTTGGTCATTTTATTCCGGCCAATCTTCTACTTCACTAGTTCTCTCTTCAGAGTTCTTAAATTTCAGTCTTAATTGTTTTCTTTTATAATTTACTTTATTGTTGCTAGTCCACTGTTTATTACTTATTGTTTCTAGTTCACTGCTCAAATTATATATCTCATCTTTTCCTTACTTGAATATTCTAATGATGGTTCTTTGGCAGTCTGATTGAGAATTGCTTTATCGAACAGGCCAGACCACAAGACCCTGGGACGATCACATAGGTACATGCTCTAGACCTGTGTGAGGTGACTGGCTGACCCCATGTATAGGCAGGAGGATAGAAAGAAAAGACCCAGTGGCCCGATGTCAGCCTCCCACCACAGTTGTCCTTATCAATCTGTTTCTGTTTCTTGCTCTCCTCCTGTTAGTTGCTCATGGTATATTTTCTCCTTCTCTGTCTGTGCATTTTCTATTAACCCCGGATACTGAATATGAACATCTGTAAACATAATTTGAGGCTTAAGACAAGAATTCTTTGGAGAGGATTTGCATTTCATTCTGGGTAACTAGGAGCACAAGGTCTCCTGGATCCACCTAATCTGATTTTAAGATTGACATAATTTGGTGCTGGGCTTCCAATCCTGGAAGGGCCAGGATATCTCTAGTTGATCCTTCCTCCCAGGATCTATTTCTTGAGGATTCCTACGCCAAGTAAGTGGTGTTTGCCAGGCTGACCCCTTGGTGGGCCTTAGGCTCATTTTGTCCTTAGATTTACAAGGCTGTCAAATGATCTCCTTAGCTCTTAACCTTCTCAGACGCTTAAAGTGCTGATATCCCTAGAGGAGGGCTGGCCTCAAATGGCCATCTTTCTGTTTATTCCTTTCCCTGAACTTGACCCCTTCAGTCCTCAGTATCTTCTTAGCATTCTAAAATATTCAAGTATTTTTTTATTCAGAGGTTTATCTGAATTATATAGTATATTCAGAGTTATATGTAATTATATAGTATATTCAGAGTAATATTATATAAATTATATAGTATATTCAGAGCAATACGATATATATAAATTATATAGTATTATTCAGAGAGGTTTATCTGAATTATATAGTCCAATATTATCAGACTCAGAAATGCCCCATCACATCTACAAATTTTCTTTGGTTAGCTGGCTTTTGTAAGTAGATTGGAAGAGGGATTGGCTTTAATATTATTCATTCAATTGGCAGCACTTAAATTAATGCCTAAAATTTCACCAGTGTATTTTTTCTTCTTTATGAAGCATTGTCATTTTTCTGTATGACTATTTTAAAATAAAATTATCAATGTAATAATGGGGTTACCAGCTATGTTTTTAAAAATCCCTGACAGTGTCAAAATTCTTCTTTCTCAGTGTTTGGGCTTGTGGTCAATTGTCTGCATTAAGGCAGACACAGACATATTAAGATTTCATTCAAGAGAATGAATACAATACGTTGAAAATACATGATTCTCCTCTTTAAAAAATATTGTTGGCCGGGTGCGGTGGCTCAAGCCTGTAATCCCAGCACTTTGGGAGGCCGAGACGGGCGGATGATGATGTCAGGAGATCGAGACCATCCTGGCTAACATGGTGAAACCCTGTCTCTACTAAAAAATACAAAAAAACTAGCTGGGTGAGGTGGCGGGCGCCTGTACTCCCAGCTACTGGGGAGGCTGAGGCAGGAGAATGGCGTTAACCCAGGAGGCAGAGCTTGCAGTGAGCTGAGATCCAGCCACTGCACTCCAGCCTGGGCGACAGAGCGAGACTCCATCTCACAAAAAAAAAAAAAATTGTTATCCTTTGCTTATTTTTATTTGGTCAATAATGAAAACACAACAATGAAGAAGAATTTGTAAATTCCATATGGGATATTTTCTCATCTTAAGCTTTGTGAATCTTGGCATTGTACAACTCCTTAGATAACACAGTTAATCTACAGTCCAGCTGGACAATCTAACTATGGTCACGAGAGCATGGAAGAAGGTCAAGACGTGGACCTGGCGTTACTTACCAGGAGACAAGAAATAAAGTTAGAATGTCACAGGGGTAAGGGAGAGAGGGAGCAAAATAACTAAGAGTGGGAGAAATTTAAATATCTACATAATTATCTGTAAACTTAGGAAAGAAGTTGGATGTGATCCAGAATCTACATTGAAAGAGTTCACATTCTCAAATATTGTTTTGGATAAAGCCTGAAAATATTCAAGTACCAGTGAAATACTTTAGGGATGAGGCACTTAATTTTGTTTGCACCTTGGGGCCTTTTTGCAATCTGATAATGCCAACAGAACCCTGGATTTTAAAGGAATAAAATAAAATACATATGGTAATTAAGGAATCCAATCACATTGATGTAAACGATAATCCTACTAATACACTTTTCCAATCCAGTAACATATGCGCCTCTCTGGTGATGCATTAAATAAAACATCTACCAGTGAGCTAAATATTTACTAGAATTTTGATGTAGTAAGGAATGAAAATGGCACTGGAAATTCCTGCAATCATTGTAATATGATGTGAGAAAATCTGTGATTTTTATTAAGGAACTGCTGTGGTTTGCGCTTCATTCAAAATTGAAAGTCATGCGAAATTTCAGTTAGAGGTTAGTGGAAATAGAAATGAAATTCTCTTCACATCTGGGTTCAAAGATTCCCTCCAAATTCTGTCCATGGATTACTTGCGGAAGAGAAGAGCATGAAACGGGAGACTGTTTTGTCTCCCGTTGTGAATTCTGTAGTTGAGTGAGCCAGGCTGAGATTAAATACATCTTCGATGCTTAGAGGACACACGTCCCTACACTAATGCACGCCAAATCAACCAGCCACAGACAATGACGACAATGCCAGTGACATTTAGAATAGGAAGTTCTCTTTGAGCCAGTCAATTTCCTCTCAGTCTGATAAGCTCATCTGGAGTTTGGAACACTCCACATACAGCTATTTTGAAAAAGCACAAAACCTGCACATCCTCATCTAGTGGTAAGGAATAATGGGGTTATACAGTTCTAAACTCATTTAAAATTCTGGACTTGTCTCCTTTACATGACTAGTTCTAAGAAAATTGAGTGCTTTCCTAAATATTTAAAACAAATAAACAAACATGTGAATGGAAGAGTAATAAAGTGAAAGGAACTAATCAATTTTTAACATCAAAGAATAGTATCTCACTCAATGGGTAAGGAAGACAGCATTTTAGTCATTTTAAGACAGTATTTCAGAGCAGATAAATTAACTGAAAACTTTCGTACATGATTGCAAAATGCTTTGCTAAAGCATGGCAAAATAAATACGAAATGTGAGGTATCTTGCAAAAAAATCTTAACTTGTAAAACTCTCAAATAAATTTATTTATTCTCACAATATAGTTTAAGAAAGAAGGCCCTGAAAGAACATTTAAAAAATATAATGGTGAGTATTCATTTTAGTGTTCTAATAGCTCTCAATTATTAGGAGGAGGAAAAAGAAATGTTAAAACTCTCAATATCTGGCTTTTGTATAGAAGAAAAACATCATCTGAAGAATTAGGCATTAGCTTCAGACAAATCCCTTTATAGCAAAGTGATAAAAGATTTAAAATTTATGTGTAGCCTTGAAAATAGAGAATAAAAACAAAAACCAAATGAGCATGCAATAGACACCAGTTTTGATCACCCACACAGACTGATATTTACAAGAAAATAACTCTTGCTTATATTTCACCAGCAGGCATGTCCAGATTCATCTGTTCTGGACTTGAGTTTCCAAAGAGCATCTTAGTAAAATGTGGGTATTTAACTTCTGACTCAACGCCGACCTTTTCCGTCTTTGTGTGAAGATCTGGGTCTACTGTCTTCATTCAGAGGAAATAACTTTAATAGTCTTGAGGTAGAAAATTGAAGACATTTAAACAGAATGGACCAAATGCTGAGAGTCAGCCACTCAAATAGCAAGTACAGACAATGGTTTAAGTTGAATCTAAAGTAAAATACTCTCCTTCCTAAGGGTCCCAAGGTCAAGCACAGTAGTCAGTCTCTTTAAAAACATACTTCCAAGTCAAAGGTTTCTACGAATGTCAAAGCTTAAGCTTGTGCCTTTTGATATATTAATTGGAAACGCACTATGGTTTGAACAAATGTTACTAGGTATGTCTGGGGAAAGCTAAGGAATTACAAAGGAACCGTTGCCATGTAATTAAATAAGGCACTTGAATACTGATTAACCACAGGGACTGGAGGCCGTTATTACGCATCTTAAGCACAGGTTTGAGTCCAGCAGAGAAAGCACGCGTTCATTTCTGCAGCAACCACAGGGTCCTCTCTTTCCTGTTTCAACGGGCAGAACTGACATCCATTTATTTTTCCATTTTTAGTTGAATCGCTCCATTTTGTTTTCAGGGTCTTCTCAAAGAGTTTCTGAAGGGACTCAGAGGACGTGTTCAGCAGAAAGCCCGTTATTAATAAATCAACTTACTATAATTTTAGGTAATAAATAACACATTTTAGCTGATGAGGGACTATGCCATTGTTTTAGCTTTTGAGCCCATTGTTCTCTTTTCATTTAGATTTGTGGATGAGAGGAAAGGTCTGCCTTGCTAAATTTTCAAAGTTAAGACTAAAGCTCATCAACAATTGCTCTGATGGTGGGAAGCTGCGCTCACAATGTGGAAAACAAGTTGCTGCCTTGCCGTGAGGAGTCCAAGCATGCCATGCACTTGCTATTCAAACTTCCCCTTCCAGGCTCTTACTAACAGTGTGTCTTCTGCCTGATCTGCCTTTCTTGTTTACCTCTGACGACAGGTTTTATCTGTAGTTCAAGGACTACTGTGTTCTATCTTTGGAAAAATTCAGCAAATAGTCAGGTACACGTTGGCCAGTCAGCAAGCCCTTTTCTGAACTCAAATATTACTTAATTATTCAATGTCTTTCATTGTGCTAAAATAGAGGGGTGTGTGTGTGTGTGTGTGTGTGTGTGTGCGCGCTTGTCATCTCCCCTACCCAAACATGTGGAAAGACTTCTTTGAATTCAGGAGCCTTACCTTCTACACTTCCACTACACCACATTGGTAGAAAATCAGTACATATGTGTGATTTTCAGCTCAAATTACTTTTTAAAAAACAAGATAGGTATATATTATTATTTTCTTCAAAGCACATCATAGTTTGCACACAGGCACACACAAAAACACATGCATAAATACATATATCTGTGATTTCCCAATAAATATTTATAAATTAAAAGTACAATATGTCATATGAGAGAAAATAAGTCAATTTAATAAGCATGGTTTTCAATATGGCAATAACATATTACCTGCTTCTTCAGCTCCACCTCTGGAAACTTACAAATTGAAATATATAATATTTAAGTATGTATCTATCAGGCACGATGCAAGGCCTTTGCCATCCAGAAACTGTTGTTCCTGCAAAGGTCATTCCCAGACTTTTTTATAAATGACTTTGACACGTATATGATATAGACATGAAGTCTTTGATCCACATTTATAAATGGTATAGATTATATAGTAAAATTTCAGAGAAGAGCCAGGCACAGTGGCTCACGCCTGTATTCCCAGCACTTTGGGAGACCAAGGAAGGAGAACCACGAGGTCAGGAGACAGACAGACCATTCTGGCTAACACGGTGAAACCCCGTCTCTACTAAAAATACAAAAAATTAGCCAGGCGTGGTGGCGGGCGCCTGTAGTCCCAGCTACTTGCGAGGCTGAGGCAGGAGAATGGTGTGAATCCAGGTGGTGGAGCTTGCAGTGAGCTGAGATAGCACCACTGCACTCCAGCCTGGGCAACAGAGCAAGACTGCATCTCAAAAACAAAAACAAACAAACAAACAAACAAAAAAATTCAGAGCAGAAAATGCTTTGGAATGTGAGAAGAGGATTAAGTGTGATACTATAAATGCCAAGAAAAATACCTGCACACAAAAATCCTCTAATTCTCTCTTCATATTAGATACATGCTAATTACTGTCAGTAGAAGTAGAAGGCTGGAGGAGAGTTTAGAAATGGTCATGGACAAACCACAGATGAGCAGAGGCAGAGGCAAATTTAAGAGCAAGGTGAATTAAAAAATCAGAGGGAATATGTCCTCGACCTGGCAGAGGAAGTATGGTGTGGTATGTGAAGGGGGCAAAATGAATGCACTAAGAGAGGAAGGTTATAAGAGAGTCTAAAATAAAGTTAATTACATAAGGTGGGTAATAATGATGGTGAATATTGCCTGAAAGCCAAGTAGAGGCAGTTGGACATGGGAAATCAGAAAACACAGAGAAATTACAAGTTCTAGATCAAATAACAAATTGTTAGAGAAGTGTAGATTTCCATAGGTATCATTTCCCTACGTATCAGGATTGTAGAAATAAACAGGATAGTAAAAACTAAAATTGCAGTCGTTCTGATCTTTAGCTTCACAAAATCAAGTCAGCATATTGTTACTCTGGCCAGCTCTTTGCACCCCTGCCCCTTCTGTGCAGGCGTACGTTTCACTTGTAATACAGTCAGATTCATTTGTTGAAGTATGAACTTCATCTTTGTGCTCACACCCTGGCTGATTTTTTTTTGAGACGGAGTCTTGCTCTGTCACCCAGGCTGGAGTGCAGTGGCCGGATCTCAGCTCACTGCAAGCTCCGCCTCCCGGGTTCCCGCCATTCTCCTGCCTCAGCCTTTAAAGTTTACGTAGAGTAAAAATGTACTTTTTTGTTGTACAGTTCTATTGGGTTTGACAAATGCATACTCTTGCGTTCACCACTGCGATACCATCACTCCCTACCTTTCCCCATGCTACCTCTTCATTGATAACACCTCTCCCCATTTTCCAGCCCCAGGTAACCACCAACCTCTTTTTTCTCCTATAATTTTGCCTTTCCCAGAGTAACGTAAATAAAATCATACAATATGTAGTTTTTGGTCTTCCTTCATTTTTAGATTCATCTATTTTTGTTGCATGAATCAAGGGTTTTTTTTTAATCATCTCATTATATGGATGTACAGCAGTTTGTTTGTCAATCAGCTGAAGGAAATCTGGAGGGCTTTCAAATCTTGGCAATTATGAATAAAGCAGTTCTCACTTTTTATGTACAAGTCTCTGTGTGTGAGACATAAGTTTCCGTCTCCCAGAAATGAGAATGCTGGTAATATGGTAGGTGTATGTTTTACTTTGTGTAACCTGATAAACTGTTTTCTAAAGTTGCTATACCATTTGCTTTCCAGAGGAAATGTGTAAGAGCTCAGTTGTTCCACCACATCCTCACCAGCATTTGTTCTGCAGTTTTTCAAAAGACATTCTAATAGGTGCGTATTTGTACTGCAATATAGTTTTAATTCACCATTCTCTAATGATAATGTTGAGCATATTTTCATACGCATATCTGACATTTATATACCTTTTTTGGAAAAGTATCTGCTTAACTCTTTTACCATTTTTTTATTGCATTATTTGTTTTCTTATTGTTGACTTTTGAGTGTTCCTTATGGATACAAATTCTGTTCAAATGAAATTTGCAATGATTTTCTTCCAGCATGTAATTTATCTTCATAATCTCTTAACAGTATCTACAGCAGAGCAAAAGACTTTAGGAAGTATGGGCTCAGTATGTTGGCTCATGCCTGTAATCCCAGCACTTTGGGAGGCTGAGACAGACAGTTTGCTTGAGGCCAGGGGTTCAAGACCAGCCTGGGCAAATATCAGAACCCTGTTTCTACAAAAAAAAAAAGCCAAAATTAGCCAGGCATGGTGATGTGCACTTGTGGTCCCAGCTACTTGGGAGGCTGAGGTGGGAGGATCCTTTGAGCCCGGGAGGTTGAGGTTGCAGTGAGCCATGATCATGCCACTGCACTCCAGCCTGGGTGACAGAGTGAGACCCTGTCTCATAAAAAAAATGTCCAATTTATCCATTGTCTTTCTATTTATAGGTCATGTTTTTGGTGCAGTAACTAAGAAATGCTTGCCCAACCTAAATGAAGCAGAATTTGTCCCATATTTTCCTCTGGAAATATTAAAGGTTTACATTTAGGTCATAACTCCTTTTTAGTTACTCTTGTGTAAGGGGCTAGGTGTACATCTAGGTTCATTTTTTTTTAATTATGGATGTCCAATTCTTATAGGACTATTTGTTGAAAAGACTATCTTTTCTCTTGAACTTTTGTTGAAATTCAGATGACTGTATTAGTATGGGTTAATTTCTAAATTCTCAATTCTGTTCCATAGATCTATGTATCTACACTATTGACAATAATATTGTCATGATTACTGTAGCTTTGTAGTAATGGGTAAAAGTAGGTAGTGTTAGTCTTCAAGCTTTGTTGTTTTTTCCCAAAATTGTTTTAGATATTATAGTCTCTCTGCCTTTCCTGCTAAATTTTAGAATTAGCTTGTTAATATGTACAAGTCTTCAAGTCTCATCAAATGAGGGATTGCAATAAAATGATAGAAATTACATACAAGAACCAAATAGAAATTCTGCAATTGAAAAGTATAATATAGCAAATGAAAATCCACAAGAAGGATTCAGCAGCAGATTTGATCTAACAGAATAAAGAACCAGGGAAATGTAAATTTTAAGATAGGTCAATTGAGATTACCAGTCTGGGGAAACAGATAAAAAGAATAAGAAAAATGAACAGAGCCTCAGAGACTGGGAGACACCATCAATTGTACAAACACATGCATAATGGGAACTCCAGAAGCAGAGGGGAGAGGGGAAAGATCACAAAGATAGCTGGAAGAAATAATGACCTCATACTTTCTACACATAATACAAAAAGTTAATCAGCATATCCAAGAGGCCTGACAAATTCCAAATAAAATAAAAAACTCAATGAACTTCACACCTAAGCACGTAATAGTCAAGCTGACAGAAGACAATGACAAAGAGAGACTCTTCAAAGCAAGCAAGAAAAAAAAATCTCATAGTACAAGGGCTCAACAACAAGATCAACAGCTGACTTGTCATGAAAAATAATGGAAGTCAGGCAATGGGATGTTGTATTAAACATCGTCTTAAGAAAGAGATTGTCAACCAAGAATTTTGTATTTAGTAAAATTATCCTTCAAAAACGAAGGGAAAATTAAGACATTCCCAGCTTTTAAAAACTGAGAGCATCCATCATTAACCCACCTGCTTTACAAGAAACTCTAGAGTCTTTTGGCTAAAATGAAAAAACAAACAATAGATAGAGTAATCAGAAGCCATACAACAAATAAAGAGCTCTGGTAAATATGATTACATAGGTAAATTTATAAAAGACAATGCCAATGTACTTTAATAAACATTTTCTACTTCCATAGGGATCAAAATACAACTGAATAAATCAAAAGTTATTAAACTGTGCTTATATACTTATGATATATAAATATGTAATTTATATGACAATAATAAACATAAAAGGGGATAAACTTTGAAGCAGTATTTCTATAAGCTACTAAAATAAAGTTAGTATTAATTTGAACTGGATTGGTTTATGGTGATGATTATAATCTTCAGGGAAAACACTAAGAGCATAATTTTTTAATGTAGTAAAAGAAACAGTAAGGGAATTAAAGTGGTGTATATATTAAGAAGATACAGTCAAGAATGAATTGCAACTTCATTGGTAATATTGGTAATATCTGAAACCACTACACATTTTCTGGCCTTAAAAAATTAAGCAAGTGGGTGATAAATGGAAAGCCAGGATTCTATCTGTTGAAGTGAGAGTTTACAGATAAACAAGGAAGGAGGCTATGATGTAACTGATTAAATACAGATATAAATGGGTATATAAAGAAATATTTATAGAATGTTTATATGTATGTGTATACATGTATGGTCATTATACACACATATATTCTCTTGCTTTGGAAGCTGAGGGGACTTAGAAGCAATAGCACTCCAATATAAATGAACTTCCTTCACACCCACGTCCTGATTTCTAATACCATTCTCTACTGAAAGGAACTGGGGCTCTTAGAAATGGTTAGTTCTAGGACTGGAGAAAAAAACAGAATGTAAGTGTGGAATATCTTGTAGTGACAGAATGTAAGAAAGAAAATGTAATTAGAAACATATAATCATGCTGGGTATGTCAAAGGAACAAAGGAGCTAACACAATGTGCTTCCAGTGGCCAATGCTGGAGCAATTTGAGTAACAAAATAAACAGTAATGTCGGGTTATAACCCAGAGTATAAAATAAATATCTAGGAGTTTCTACTGAAAGAAGCAAATGATTGAGTCAATTGATAAATGAGGGAGAAGGGACAAATTGACCTTTCAGAATTCCAAATGATTTCTGTAGCTTTCCCTCCAGGAGGTATAGAATAATGCCCTAGTCCCTAAAGTGTGAGTTGTGCATTGTGACTTCCTTCTAAAGTATGCAGAGTACTACGTGAAGAAGGGAATAACTTTACAGGGAAGCAACGTGGCAGACACCACCTCAGCCAAATAAGGTTCTCGTCAAAGCTGACAAGTTGCATTGATAGCATGATGAGAACTGTACTTGACCTATGTGGTCTTCCTCTCAAAAACCCATAACTATGGGTCTATGGATAATAAAAACATTGTACGATTCCCAATTTAGGTGCATTCTAAAAAATACGTGACTAAAGTCATCCCCAAAAATGTCAGGGTCATCAAAAACAATGTAAGTCTGAGAAACTGTTGCAGCCAAGCAGAGCCTGGGAGGACATGACAGCTAAATGCAATGCGGTATCTTGGACAGGATCCCAGAACAGAGAAAGGGTAGTAGATGAAAAGGATGGAAATATGAAAGCGTGGAGGTTAGTTAATATGTCAATACTGGTTTATGAATCTTGATAAATGTCTGGTACTAAATGTAAGATGTTATAGTCAGGACAATGGGGATGCAGTATGCGGGAATGCCATGCTGTCTTCACAATGTTTCTGTAAACCAGAAACGATTCTAAAATACAAAGATTATTTTCAAAAAATTTAAAGACAGTGGTACATGTCATAGCAAATGTATGTACCAGGACTGAGAATTAATTTTTCACACCAAATTTCAGCACATGATTCTCATCCAAGCTGCTCGTACGTGTGTGTAGTAAATGCATGGACAGTGTCCACACTCCCCTGCTCTTCTCCCAAGTTCATGCTGGTTGAGCTATGTGGTTAGTGAATAACACTGCTAAGAGAATGGGTTGAGAGCATATCACCATGTTTTAAACAAAGAATTTAAAACAATTACTGTGGGCATGAAAAGAGAAGCCTGGTTCAGTTCTGATTGTGTTTATATCCAAAAATGAAAGCTACAAGGTGAAAAGAAAATACTATTTATCTTCCTTTTCCTCATAACAATCCTCTGAAATCAGGTGAGATTTTAATCCTATTTTTTGCAACACAGAGGCCCCCATGTTTTCCGGGTCACAGATCTGATCAGTGGCAGCCAGGGCCTGTACTTTCTATTGCATATTAGCATGAATACAGGGAAGGTGTTAGAACAGTTTCTAGTAAGTAGGTATTCTAATATCAGCATTAAATATTATTATTACTGTTACTAACAGAAAATGAAGTGCAGAAGTAAACTCTGAAGTCTTTTGTAGCTCTGCATTACTACTTCTCTAAATATATGAAATCACAAGCAAGCCTGAACCTGCACTTGGGGATCTGTCTCCTAGACTAAGGGAGTTGCTCTGATGTCTTAGCACTCCGATTTACAGTTGTCTGGATGCCATTCATGTAAACCCATTTCCTGTAACAGCATATTACTTTGTAAGTGTAATGGAACTACAATAAAGTCTATAAAATATTAAAAGAGAAGCTATTTTTCTATTTTACAAAGGCTGCTGAACAGTATGTGAACATTTAGTCTCCACATCTGCATCAGGTGTCATTGTAACCTAAGGGATTTCTGATTGTGTCTTTTTTTTTTTTTTTTGAGATGGAGTCTCCATCTGTCACCCAGGCTAGAGTGCCATGGCGTGATCTTGGCTCACCACAACCCCTGCCTCCCAGGCTCAAGCGATTCTCCTGCCTCAGCCTCCTAGTAACTGGGATTACAGGCATGCATCATCACACCTGGCTAATTTTTGTATTTTTAGTAGAGATGGCATTGCACCATGTTGGCCAGGCTGGTCTCGAACTCCTGACCTCAAGTGATTCACCTGCCTCGGCCTCCCAAAGTGCTGGGATTACAGGCATGAGCCACCATGACCGGTCTGATTGTGTCTTTCAATCAGAATGCCATCCACAGACTGCCTTGAAGTGAGGAGAGACTCTCCACACAGACCCTAAAGCCCTGATACAGAATTTCTCCAGTTCTCCTTCCTGGGCTACCTAGAAGGCAAAGGCTGGAGTGATCTCTGGTTCTGACCAGACTCACCAGAGGACATCGGCACAGGTGGGAGGGACGTGCTGAGAGTCAAGAGGGCAGACAATGTGCACCCCAGTGATCCCTGGGCTTGCCCTGACAAAATGGCCTCCCATGGTCCATGAGCCATGTTTCCATTCCTGGGCACTATGGGTTTATTGGACTCACTGAGGAGCACTATGCTGTTAAGCAATATTCTGATAAGTTCTTGTGTATTTCATCAAACAAGCAAAATCATGTCAACAGTTTGAAGTCTAGTCCTTCAGAAGAAAAAATATCAAACTTTTTTTGGCTTGTTCATTCTTAACTTGTATAAATTGTAAGCTGTTCACAGTTTACCACGTATTTCTGGTGAAGTCAAATTTAATTTCTACAGAACAACTAATGTTAACTGTAAATAAATGTGGTTTGTTTTCTCAATTTTCAGTGGTGTCATATATCAAAGAAGTAAAATCAATTTCAGGTGTTATGATTTGTGAAGCATTATTCACTTAAAAATGTATTGCTCAAAATTTGTTCTGATTTTACCATAATGTGCATTTGATTTTTTAAAAGTTGTAACAAAACAAATAACAAACACCTCACTTGGAACATCATGGGGAATTTATACCCTTAACATTGGCATTAATGTTTGTAAACATTCTTTAATAAATTCTTGGCACACAAAAATTTAGCCTAAGAGGTTAGATAGAATATATTCTTTGTTCTCAAATAATTATTTGCCTATTTCCTTAACTTTATGACAGTTTTTATGCCCTGAAGGCAGTTTTATGCCCACATATTTTGTGCTCCTTTTAAATTCAACCATAAAAGAGAGTACACTACAACATGTTCTTTTCGATTATTTTACTTTTTTACATTTGTTAAAGGAAGCGATGAAAAGCAAATACTTGTTGGTTTGTTAAGCATTTTACCAAATATAAGTTGATGAGTTAAGTGCAAGGGTCATTTGAATAATGTGCTCTGAGTAGCTGTGACGGATCGTTGTTCTGTAGGGTGATATTACGTGTGTATATTTTACCAATCAGAGTTAGATTGTGGGATGTACTAGAAACAAGATGTTACTTGAAAACATCAGGCACGTATGTTGAGTGATAATGTGCTGGCAGTGAACACCATTTTCCTGAGGACTACACACACTCCAACAACATACTTTATTTATCAAAATAACTCATTTCACTGCAGATAACAATGGTGGTGCTGGTACAAAATGTTGGAGTACACACATTCCAACAACACACTTTATTGATCAAAATAACCCAGTTCACCGCAGGTAAAAGTGGTGGCGCTGGTATAAAATCTGGTTGAAAAATTTTGCTTGTTGAAAGAAGCCTGTTGAAAAAGCTTTTCTTTACATGAGCAGCTGGTGTGTTCTCTGTGGTGCAGGAAAAATTTAAATGAAACCTGCACTGGATATCAAGTTACATTCACAGAGATTACATTGATCTACGCTATCATAAAACCACCCCTTGCCACATAGACTTACCACTGGATAATTTCAAACTATTTATTTTCTGCTAATCTCATAGTTTAATATGGCAACTCTCTGGCTTCTGTTGCTTTCATTTGTATTTTCTATTTTAATGAGATGAGATTGATTTTTCTGTTAACTTTCTATTTGGATCCTTCCTGTGTGTCAATTTCCCATTTACATTATATACACACTTCCCTGTTGCATTGTGTGTTTTATGGATTCATGTTTTTGGGATCGATTTGTGGGACTGCTTTGTTTAGCAGGAACATTATGTGTTAGGGTACTTTCAGTTACAAGTCATACTATCAAATGTAAATTAAACTTAAGTGGAAAATAAAAGCTAATATATTGGATTGTGTAACTAGCAAAATCAGAACCAGGCATGGGTTAAGGCGAGGAAAAATTCAGGTCTCTCTCTCTGTCTTCCTCTCTCCCCCTTCATTTCTTAGCTCTGCTTTCTTCCATGGGGTCTTAACTCACAGGCAGACTCTCCGGAGGGCTTTCTATGTTGTGCATTGATCTGTGTCTTGTGGCCCATGGTATTTAGTTGGTGCACTCTCTGCTGAGTCTGTCTAGACTCACTCCACACACTTCTACTGCAGACAGGTCATTAACAGACCTGTTTTCATGCATTGTGGGGTAAGACACCACAGCCAATCATCTACCACCCCAGCACCCCATAGCTTTCTGAGTCACTTTTTCTAAGCATTGCCAAACACCGATTCTGTGGTCCTGCTCCTGGAGAATGCTATCAATGGTACTGGGGCTTTTCTGAAACCTTGTTAAAAATGAGCCTTCTTAGCCTTTCCTGCACCACAAATCCATCAGTTTGAATCACAGCCAAAACAATTCTGCATTTACATCTTATCTCCTTCCCTCCCTTCCTCCCTCCTTCCCTCCCTCCCTCCCTTCCTTCCTTCCTCTTTCCCTCCCTCCTTCTTTCTCAGCACTGCAGATTGCACTGACTTTGCACTGTCACAAGCAGAGGTGACACTTGGCTCCCTCCCTGCTGGGGTCTGTGGACAGAGGCCTGCCTGTGATCCCCACTGCATACTAAACTAAGCAAATAACAACAAAGAATCTCTGCTTCCATCTCTTTGCTGCCACCTAAAAAGGAGTAATCTGGAAGAAAACATATTCATATATGTGTATCAAGTCCTGGAGATACACCCAAATGATTAAGTGAATGAAACCAACCAGAATTCTTGGAGAAATGAACTAGAACATGGAATACCCCCTAATTACAAATGGCCTCTGGGTAGTGCAAACTAGGGCAGGCCAAAATAGTGTTGAATAGGCTTTGAACATAAAATTAACTTCAAATAACAGCCCACAAAAGTAGGCCAGAATGTGCACTCGAAAACTAATCCATTTATTTCTTGCTAAAACAATAGATTTAAATACCAGAGTCTCATAATTTCATACTCAAAATGTCCAGAATACAATACAGAGTGACTCATCAAACTAAAAAAAAATGTGAATTACAACAGGAATTAGAAATCAGCAGACACCAACACCAAGAGATCACACATGGTAGCCTTGTCTAACAAGGGTTTTAAAGCAGTGAACAAAGAAGGTTTGTACCTTAGTTAATATATTGTATAGTCAGTTTCCTTGCTCTGATGATAGTATATTGGGAGATTCTGGGTAAAGGGTACACAAGCAACTCTCTGTAGTATTACTGAAGTTTCTAAGTGAAGGCAAAATTATTGGTAAATGAAAAGTTTTAAAAAGTAGAGCAACTTTTATATGCACAGTAACGTGGAAAATTATTTAAATTGTCAAAAGAAGCCAGATACACACACATAGACAAGTGCATCCTGCGTGATTCCTTTTTTCTGAAATCCAAGAACAAAGTGGTCTATGGTGGCAGAGTATCTGTGTTAGGAACTTGGCCAATCCTCTCTCAGTTATAATTAAAAATGTCTAGATATTGGCCAAAGGACACACAACAAATTTAAAAGGATTTATTGAAGAAAATCCATTGAATCTGGTTAGAAACAGTGGAGTCTGTAGCATTCGAGCCAGGGGTTGCTCACATCCAATCCAAGCTCCATAACAAGTAAACTCTGCCCTGGAAAGCAGGGCCTCCCATGAGTACTGACAGCGCCACAGCCCTGTCACACAAGGATGACTTTATTTGGAGCAGAGCGCAGAAAAATCCTCTTGAAAAAAAATCCCCTAAAGTCCATGGAAAAATCCCAGGGATATTGTTCAAACAATATAGATCTCAGTGATAATCTTGGGAGGCTAATGTTGCTGTGACTTCATGGGGAAAGTAAGAAAAGGCTGATCAACCAGAAATTTAACATGAAGATCCAGCAAGAGAGACAGCAAAGAGGGCCTTGCTACGATGTCACTCATCTGGGACCAACTTAGAAGAGGCTGGAGAGGGCCTTTGGAACTAAAAGTCCCTGGCTGAATACAGGGCAGACTCCTTAACTTCCTCAGTTTTAAAAATCCAACAGCAAAGGATAGGAAACGAACTCGCTCAAGCAGTTTAAAGACAAGCTGTGACTAACCAGTTGTCACCAGTAAAGTGCCAGATCCACTGGGAACACTTAGGAAGTCTGACTTAAAAAGATAGAAAACACCAGTAAAAAAAAGACAGAGACAGAGCAGACAACATCAGAGGCCATACCTATGGAGGTAAACATGCCACAGACTTAGTCTGGGCAAGTCAGTAAACAAACAAAACATTGCAATAACGCAGCCTGGGGATATCAGAATACAGAGCTGCTACAATATATTATCTAAAATATGCAGTTTTCAACAAAAACTTATGAAACATTAAAAGAAACAGGAAAGTGTAACCCATGCCTAGAGGGAAAGTCATTCAATAGAAACTTTCTTTGAGAGGGTCCAGATGTTGGGCTTAACAGACAAAGACTATAAAGAAGATATTATAAATATACGCAAACAACCGAAGTAAACTACGTTTGCAGAATTAACGGAAATATGATGATGGTTCACCAGATAGAGACTGTCAATATAGAACAGAATGATAAAAATGAACCAAATGAAAATTCCGGATTTGAAAGGACAGTAAATAAAATTAGACATTTACCGGAGGGACTCAACAGCAGATCTGAGCGGACAGAAGAAATAATCAGTGAACGTAATGATCATTTGGGAAAGATTATCCACTCTCAGGACCAGCAGAAAGAAAAAAGAAGGAAGAAAAAGAAACAGAGCTCCAGAGACCTGTGGGACTTCAGTCAGTGCTTCCCCAGCGGTGAAACGGCATCAGAACAAGAGACGCGAAGAAGAGAAAATATGTTCTAAAAAATAATGGTTGAAAACTTTCAAAATTTGATTCAAACCTCAATCCGCATGTCCAATAAGCTTAAGAAACTCCAAGTAGGAGAAACGCAATGCAATTCACACCTAGACACATGACCGTCAAATTGTTCAAAGCCAAAGACAAAAAAGTAATCTACAATGACAGAAATAATACAGTTGCCTCAGGGCTGTGAGAAATTTGACTGTAAACTGTTTTAAAATGTGGCCGAGCACAGTGGCTCATGCCTGTAATCCTGGCACTTTGGGAGGCTGAGGTCGGTGGATCATCTGAGGCCAGGAGTTTGAGACCAGCCTGGCCAACATAGCAAAGCCCCATCTCTACTAAAAATGCAAAAACTAGCCAGGCATGGTGGCAAATACCTGCAATCCCAGCTACTTGGGAGGCTGAGGCAGGAGAATTGCTTGAACCCAGGGGGCGGAGGTTGCAGTAAGCCAAGATCGCACCACTGTACCCCAGCCTGGGTGACAGAGCGAGACACTGTCTCAAGAAAAAAAAAGAAAATGTTTTAAAATGTAAGTTTTACTATTATTCAGGTATGACGAGACCAATAAATCAAGATATGATTGTCACTGAAAAGACTGCTACTCACGGTTTTTAAGAGACTAGGGCACACCATGACACTGGGCGGTCACAGGAGAGGAAGAAAACATGGGTAAGGCCCT
Source organism: Colobus angolensis palliatus (assembly GCF_000951035.1). Classification (NCBI taxonomy): domain Eukaryota; kingdom Metazoa; phylum Chordata; class Mammalia; order Primates; family Cercopithecidae; genus Colobus; species Colobus angolensis. Next base: position 3,115,026 of record NW_012115278.1, on the reverse strand, counting down.
TTACTGCGGTTTCCATGGGAGAGAACAGGCAAAAAAGAATAAACAGGTTTATAATTCCCAGTTCTAATAATTTCACTGGGCTCTGGGACGGGGCTGTCCCCAGTTTCCCTGGGATGATTAGTACTGAATAATGACCCGAGAGTGAGAACCCTGTGACAGCTCCACAAAGAAGGGGGTTGAGGTGTGGGCTTCTGACTAGTTGGTCTGCATGTGAGAAGCATGTTCCTGAGAAAGTTGTTTGCTTTCTTAAGAATTAGCTAAATAACCATAGGAGGGGAGACCACCCCAGTGTCAGGAAGGCCCCATGATGTCAAAGCATCAGAATGAAAAGACCTGTGGCATGAAAGGGCAGGAGGAACATTTTCAGGATAATAAAAATATTCTTTATATTTTCGGATGGTGATTACACAGATGTATGCAAGTATGAAAATACATTAAACTGAATATCTAAGATATGTGCATTGTACTATATACCAATTATACTCCAATCAAAACATATAATACAAATATAACTATAAATCAAGAGAAGTGATCTGACGTAGTATAGGGAGACCCCCTGAAACTATTGCTACAGAATAAAGGATGAAACGCTCCTGATTATTGTAAATACAAAATTGCATGCAGGATTGTGTAAAGACAGTGCCAGGTTGGGCTGCCAGAACGAGCCGACAGTGCGTGATGTGCTTCCCCCTGCAGAGAGCCTATGAATGGACGTGAAGTCAGGGAGGTTTCACATCACCAAGATTCCTATCCCAGAAACGCAGATGTTCATAGCTCTGGGAATGGAATGCAACCCTCATGGAGAGCCTATACACAGATGCATGGGGGGCGCCTGTCCGTATGGATAAGATAGGGCTATAAACGCCCTCATCTCACCACAGCTCTTCCAGACCTCTTTAGGGTTAAGGCATACTCCCTTCTGAGAAATTCTAGTCTAACTAGTTGTCTAGCTTCACGTCCTGTTTCTATGGATTGTTTGTAGCCGGTTTTTGCTGCAACTGTTACTGCTGATTAATATCTTGCTAATCATAGGTTATGGATAGATTGTGTTCCTGTTTTAAGGCTCTGTTAGAAATTGCTGATGCACACACTATATTGTAAATTCTTACCTCTGTATACTGTACTTCTGCATATAGATGTTATGTTAAAGAATTACTTCATCCCCATGTGACCATCTCACCTCCTAATCAAATGACCCTAAATCCCTCACTAACCTACCCCCACCCTCACTAAACTTAATAATAAATGCTGGTATATCCAGTGCATTGTTGGCACCGTGGGACCAGAAGGCGGTGACCCCCTGGACCCAGCTTTCACTATCTTGTGTGTGTCTCTTATTTCTCGACTGGCCAATCCACCTGGGAACAAAGAGAGAGCCCTGTTGCATTGTGGGCTGCTGGCCAGATCCCGCAAAAATATGCTATGATAAAAAAAATAAGATCTATAATGGGAAGTTATTATTAGGGTCAAATACCACATATTGAAAGTTTCGAGTAAAGCCTTTGATACATATTATGAGTTAATATTTTAGTGCCATTTCTATTACTTGGATTATCAACAAGACTTCTCTTTTGCACCACTTTTTCCTATTTAACATTAATCTGTAATTCAGACTTATGTTGATGATCTAAGGCTCAGAACATTACTAAATAATTAATCAGGACCAAGCATCAGGGCAATTTTATGATTCTCTAATATTCATAATTCATCTAGAACATGAATTAAACTCTTCTGTCAATTAAATTGACTCAGACATCCCCTTTCTCAAGCACTTGTGTGTGTATTTCACTTTTTACTTGCATTTGTTCTTAGTAGTTTCAAAAGTCCTTCTATTAAAACGGTCTCTTTTACTTTTTCAGCAAGCAGGTGGGTCTGTGATAGGACGACTGGAATCATTTCACTGAATGCAATTCCTGAGTCTCATTTCCTAGGCTTATACTAGATTTTAATGTTCTAGAATTTTTTCCAGCCACACATGACTTGCATTTAATCAAGGAAAGCTACAGAACTTGGAAGCCTGAGCCATCTTCTCACTGCTTGCAATGATGCTGTATCCTGGGTATTTTCTGTTGCAGGGATGACTTGACTTCGGGTCTCACAATTTAGACATATAGTCACCACTAGGTGTGTACACAGCATTGAGCTGACATGTCTGCACTTCTATTGAGTAAAATTAAACACTTTCCATTTGTTGAACAGATTATAATTAATTGGCAGAAAAATAGCAGAAGAAATCTATTGTGGAAAGTCCGTCGTGTAGTCCTTAATTGTAGCTTGTTTCTAAAGAAATATAGAAGAAGAGTCAATGAAAATATGAGTTGTTTGGCCTCCACCAACCTTCCACCACGGAATGCACCACTCTGCTTTGTGACACTATGAAAGTGAACATGGAATTTTGCTGTTATCATATACTTTGTTTTATTATATACAAGTTACTTTATTTTCAAGCTTTTAAGCACTTATTATAAAAAGATATACATTATTTTTTGGAATTAACACATTTGTCTGAAAATAAACAATGAAGAAAATGACATGCACATTTGTATAATGTTTCACACTCAGTGAGCTTTTACAAGGCAAAAGTCATTTTTTTTCTCCTTTAGACTTTTATCTCCTTCTCATAAACACTAGGTGACCCATGTTCTGGTTGAATTGACACTGTTGATCAGATGGCTGAAAATATTTCCTTTAATGTTGTATTTCACTGACAGCTTTTTTTAAGTAAGACAAATACTGGACTGGACAGAAGACTGGGAAACAAGCATACATCGGATTTGTTCTGGGAAACTAAATGAATGAATTTTCAGACAGGAAAACTGAGGCATAAATGAGTTGCCCAAAGCCACAGCCTAGACGTGCAGTCTCCTAGTTTCCATGGGGCATATCACAGGAGCCCAAAACAGGGCTCTATAAAAATAAGCATAGCCTACTTGGTGAACTAGATTCAACATGCGAAAGAATGGCCTTTGGTAATTTGATAGAAAAATAGAACAGACTTAATATTCTCATGACAAATAAGTAATAGTGCAAACTCAAAATTAAGGTACTATCCTCAGATGAAGACAGTTCCACCTTGGCTAGGGAAGATCTTAAAGACAGCATGGTCAGCTGTTTCCAGGGTTCAGTCCCCAGCGCATCAGCACAGCTCACAGACTTCTGGGCCGCTTTCTTCTCATCTCACTAGCCCCTTCATACAGAAGTGTTCTATCAGTCACTTTTCTTCTCCCTTCACTTACCCCTGGTGAGTTCATCCAGTTCGAGGCGTTAAAAGTCTGTTCCTTGCTGATGACTTCCAAATTTATATTTGAACCTCTGCACTGAATTTAGGATTAATATATCCAAGTACCCTCAACATTTTCCCAGTGATGTCTGCCAAACACTTCAACTCTTCCCCAAGCAGAGCTCCAGCTCTTCCCCTAATCGTTCCATCAAAACCAACTCCTCCCACGGTGGTCCTCATCTCTGTCAACAATAACTTGATACTATGACTCCTCTCTCTGCTCATACCACATATCCAGTCCCTCACCAAATAGTGTCCACTGTATGCTTAACATATCCAAAATCCAAAAGCACCCCATCCCTTCTGAAACACACTAGTGCAAACCACCATCATCTCTTCCTTCTGTTGGTCTCCCTGCATGTACTATTGTTCTCCTCCCATTTATTTTCCATACAACTGTCAGAGTAAACCTTTCAAAGCATGAATCAAGTCACTCCTCTTTTGTGTTCAAAGATCTCCAGTGGCTTCCATTTTCACTCTGAGTGAAAGCCATATGGTGCCCTCCAGCTGTTCCTTGACTCTTCTAAGTATTTTCTGCCTTAAAACTTTTACTTGTTTTTTCGTCTGCCCTGAAGGCTCTTGTCACTTAATTAACTTAGCTGTCACTGCCCTATTTCAAAGAGCCATCTCCTTTCACTGACATCTCAATATATATTCCCTAAATTTTTCTCCATACATCTTGTCTCCATCTGGTAGACTGTATATTTTACATGCTTGCTTTTAACTTTTATCTAACCTAGAATATGGCATGAACATGCAAGGAAGTTAGAAGTTTTTGGCTATTTGGTTTACTGCTATATTTTTAATGCCTGGAAGAGTATCTAGCACATGAGATACTCAATAAATTTGAAGTGAATGGAGTGTAGAAGCTTAGAGAAGGATCATCTAGCTGTTGCTTGATCTTTCATGAAGTTTTATGAATGCAACTCTAATTTCAAAAATCACAGAATATGGAAGCAATAATAATAACTACATTTAACATTTGATAAATTATGTTCTGAGATAACAAGTTCCTCATGCTACTCTTGTAATTGGGGCATGGGGAGGCAAGAGGCAGGTTTACACAGGTGAAAAGCTTATAAATTAATCATACTTCCATCCACTCAACACAAATTATGAACCCTGAAATTCATCTCAGCCTCCCATTCTCTCATCCCCACATCCAAGTAGACATACTGTTGAGGGAAAAAGTTGAAATCATCAGCTTGGATCCTACATATAAGAAAGTGTCAGGAAACAAAAAGGAGAAGGACTTCTGGTTTCCAGTCCTGACATATATGGAGTTGGAAAGTCTTCACTCTCATTCTCATAAGGAAAAACCTGAATCAACTGAAAAAGCAAAAACTCCTCTTAGATCCATCAAAGAATTCAGGTCACAAGGCAAATCACTGCTTCCAAAACTGGACAGACAGATAGGTAGATACAGAGAATCACAACTTACTGGAGCAGAAGCCCACAAGCAGGAAACTCTTCTGCAGCCAGCACTGGGGTGAGAAAACCTAAACGGCCATGGACAAATTGCAGGAGACTCAGTGGGGACAAAAACCTCAGAGTTAAAAACTCCAAGGAGTCCAGTCTTGGGGGAGTCCCCCTACTTTAGGAAGTTTACTTCCACAAGCTCTACATGGTTCTCACCGTAAAGATCAGAGAAAAATCCCATCACGCCCTAGGAAGGAGGAGGGAATAAGGAACCATTTTGAAATACGCCAAGAGCATTCTGTTCTTAACAAGGCCTACCCTCAAGTAAACTGTGTCACTATCATCTAACTGGCTGGGGCTTTATCAGAGCCAAACCAAGTTGGAGAAAGAGAAATACTCAACTCCAGCCCCTTCTAGCCTTCCTGTCTCATCTAAAGATTGGGGGGAACAATGGAGAATTGTTTGTGAAGGTCACAGTCCAGCAACACAGGCTCGATAAAAGACTGAGATCTACCAGTAAGACCACAGAGCACTTCTCCTCCCACGGCCCCTGACCACCACATCCTGTAAAAAAACAGAGGGATATGATGGAAGGAATTATATGACTCAGACCTTATTAAGAACCACTCTCTAGCGAAATCCAAAGACAACAGGGGAGACCAAACAAGGACGCCAGAGAAAATGTTAGCCTCTGACACCTATAGCTGCAGTTAACCACAAAAATAAAACCTAATTCCTAGCTAGGTAAACATAAAACCTCACAGTAAAGACGAATTTACTTCCACTCCTTTTACAAATACACCATATCTGTCTCTTAACAAAAAAAAAAATTATAAGGCATACTAAAAGACAAAGAAAACCCACACAGTTTAAATAAAGAGAAAAGTCAAACCAGACTCAAATAGAGTGGAGATGTTGGGATTATCAGACCATAAAGTTAAAACAATCGTGATTAATATGTTAAAGGATCTAACGGAAACAGTGGACAACATGTAAAAACTGATGGATAATGCAAACAGAAACCTGATAACTCTAAGACAGGATTAAAAGGAAAGGCTAGTGATCAAAAATACTGTATCAAAAATGGAAAATGTCCTTGATAGGTTCATTAATAGGCTGGACATGGCTGAGTAAACAGTCAGCTTGAAGAAATGTCAATAGAAATTTTCAAATCTGAAGTGCAGAGAAAAACAAAAGAGTTAAGAGGACAGAATATTAAAAAACCATTGGATAATTACAAAATGTATAACACACAAATGGGAATACCAGAAGTAAAAAAAGATTAAAAAACACAGGAGAAATATTTACAACTATAATAACTGAGAATTTTCCAAAACTAATGACAGACACCAAATCACAGACTCGGGAATCTCAGAGAACACTGAGCAGCAGGCCCATGATATTTAAACTGCAGTAAATCAAAGACACAAAGAATATCTTGAGAGGGAAAACCACCTTCACCACAGAGAAGCAAAGGGTAAGAGTTCCATTGGACTTCTCTTCAGAAATCAAGGCAGTAAGATGGGAATGGAGTCAAATATTTACAGTGTTGAAAGAAAAAATCCACCCATCTAGCATTCTGCATCCAGGAAAACTACCCTTCAAAAATGAAGGAGAAAAAAAGCCTTCAACGAAAATTAAGAAAATTTGTTGGCAACAGACCTGCCTTGCAGGAAATGTTAAAAGAACCTATTCAGAAAGAAGGAAAATGATATAGGTCAGAAACTCAAATCTACATGAAGGAAGGAAGACCACTAGAGAAGGAATGAATGAACATACAATAAAATATTTTATTTTTCTTATTCTTAACTGATCTGACAGATAATAGTTTGTTCAAACTAATAACAACAAAGAATTTGATGATTATAGCTTATGGATAAGTAAAATGAGTGACAGCAATGTAGTAACGGATGGGAAAGGAAAACTGGTAATACTGTTGTAAGGTACTCTCACTACCTGTGAAGTGGTACAGTGTTATGTGAAAGTGGATTTGGATTAGTTGTCACTGTATATTGCAAACTCCAGCACAACCCCTAACAAGGGGAAAAATAAGTATAATTGATATGCTGAAGGAATTAAAAAATGGAATCTTATACAATTCTCAAAACCAGAAAAGGCAGAAAAGAAAGGGTGGAAACGAAGAAGAGATGACATTCGAGAGACTGGGAAAGGTTGAATTCTTCTTCAGGAACTTCAGGATGAGTGGGCTTATTTAGAAAGAAACACAGTAAAAAATTCACACATACAAACATTCACATGTCCACACACACAGACATTCATACACACACATATTCACAGGGGAACAAAATAAAACAGCACTTCTCCTAACGCACACAACATGATTTGTTCTTTCTGAGGGCATTCAGAGAAGACCCACTTCGTCCAGTTCCCTTTCTTTTAATCCCATAATCCCCTCTCCAATCTGTTCACAAATAACTTTCTTTTCTTTACACATCAACTCCAGAGGACAGAGGTTTGCATGATCTGATTGCAGTTTTCCAGTGAAACGAGATCTCTTTTATTAAGAAAGTGAAATTGTTGCCCCGGCGCAAACATTACTAATTAGACTATGTATCATGACTTACATAAATCAATATTTAAGCCATCATACAAATGAACTATGGAGCCAAAACATCCATCAGAAATAACCAGACTTGAGCCTTTAAAATGCATGACATATTAGGTCACTTAGTTGCAAAACTATGAAATTTCGGAATCCATACCTGAATCATACCGTTGTAATAAAAATGCCTTCACTTACTCAAATCTGATTTATTCTCAGTGGGTAGATTTATCCATGCTAAATCCTGGATTATTAGCCACCATTGCCCACTCTGACAGATAGCAAAAGTCCTGATTATCTAAGCAAGAGGAGGTCAGAGAAGGTGATCAAGGCCCTGTCACTCCATATCTGGGCCTACTCTAGCCCACGGGAGAAGCAGAGGAGGAAATTGAGTGATTTGGGAAAGCAGGGAGAGGAAATATGTTGTTTATTTTTTAATTTTTTTAAATGTCAACTTTTATTCTAGATATGCCTGACATTAGTTGTTTAAAAGGAAACAGAAGAACTCCAGGCAATTTCACTAACTCGTAACTCTTACCTGGAGCCTACACTGATAAATCATGACATCAGCTAAAATGTTTTTTTTTGTTGCTTTCTGTAGGAAGGGATATCACACATAGTACAAGAGCTTACTACACACCACTGGGTATTGTGGGGCCAGTTAATCCTCTGTAAAGTTCAAAGTGTATTAAATGGTTTCCAAGTTCCCTTTCCCAGCTCTTAACAATTCAGAGCTTGTATGATCACTTACTTGCTATCTGAATTCCCCATATCTTGTTCTAGCACAAAAGCCTCAAAGGAGTTCACAACTGGGTAAAAGTCAACTAAAATTTGGTTGAATAAGACACGAAAAACCAGGAACAGGCATTATTCTAAAGACTCCATATATACAAGCTTTACAAAGAGTTATATTCACCAAAGGCACCTGTACAGATACATCCACGTAGATGGTGCTGCTCCCTTTGGCATTCATGGCCTGATACGATTTGGCGGTGTCCCTACTCAAATCTCATCTTGAATTCCAACGTGTTGTAGGAGGGACCCAGTGGGAGGTGGTTGAATCATGGGGGCAGGGCTTTCCTGTGCTGTTCTTGTGATAGTGAATAAGTCTCACAAGATCTGATGGTTTTAAAAACGGGAGTCTCCCTGCACAAGCACTCTTCTCTTGTCTGCCACCACCATAAGAGACATGCCTTTCACCTTGTGCCATGGTTGTGAGGCCTCCCCAGTCATGTGGAACTGTGAGTCCAATTAAACCTCTTTTTCTTCCCAGTCTCGGGTATGTCTTAATCAGCAGCATGAACACTGACTAAACAGTAAACTGGTACCAGCAGAGTGAGGCATTGCTGAAAAGATACCCGAAAAGGTGGAAGTGACTTTGGAACTGGGTTAAAAGGCAGAGTTTGTAACAGTTTGGAGGGCTCAGAAGATGACAGGAAAATGTTAAAAAGTTTGGAACTTCCTGGAAACTTGTTGAATGGCTTTGACAAAAATGCTTATAGTGATACGAATGATAAGGTCCAGGCTGAGGTGGTTTCAGATGGAGATGAGAAACTTGTTGGGAATTGGAGCAAACGTAACTCCTCTTATGTTTTAGCAAAGAGACTAGCAGCATTTTGCCCCTGCCCTAGAGATTTGTGGAACTCTGAACGTGAGAGATTATTTAGGGTATCTGGTGGAGAAATTTCTAAGCAGCAAAGCATTCAAGAGGTGAGTTGGGTTCTGTTAAAGGCATTCAATTTCAAAAGGGAAACAGAGCATAAAAGTTTGGAAAATTTGCAGCCTGACAATGCAATAGGAAATAAAATCCCATTTTCTGAGGAGAAATTCAACCCAGTGGCAGAAATTTGCATAAGTAATGAGGAGTCAAATGTTAATCCCCAAGACAATGGGGAAAATGTCTCCAGGGCATGTCAGAGACCTTTGAAGCAGCCCCTCCCATCATAGGCTTGGAAGTCTAGAGGGAAAAAGTGGTTTCATGGGCTGTGCCCAAGGTCTCCTTGTTGTGTGCAGCCTAGGGACTTGGTGCCCTGCATCCCAGCTGCTCCAGCCACGGCTGAAAGGGGCCAACATAAAGTTCAGGCCATGGCTTCAGAGGGTGCAAGCCTCAATCCTTGGCAGCTTCCATGTGGTGTTGAGCCTGTGAGGGCACAGAAGTAAAGAAATGAGGTTTGGAAACCTCTGCCTAGATTTTAGAAGATCTATGGAAACACCTGGATGCCCAAGCAGAAGTTGGGGCATCCTGTAGGGTTGGGGCCCTCATGGAGAACCTCTACTAGGGTAGTGCAGAAGGGAAATGTGGGGTTGGTCCCTACTGGGGCACTGCCTGTAGCTGTGAGAAGAGGGCCATCATCCTCCAAATCCCAGGATGGAAGATCTACTGACAGCTTGCACCATGCACCAGGAAAAGCCTCAGACACTTAATGCCAGTCTGTGAAGGCAACCGGGAGGGAGGCTGTATCCTGCAAAGCCACAGAGGCAGAACCGCCCAAGCCATGGGAGTCTACCTCTTGCATCAGCATGACCTGGATGTGAGACATGGAGTCAAAGGAGATTATTTTGGAGCTTTAAAGTTTGACTGCCCCATTGGACTTTGGGCTGCCCCACCTGCATAGGGCCTGTAGCCCCTTTGTTTTGGCCAATTTCTACCATTTGGAATGGCCGTATTTACCCAATGCCTGTGCCTCTGTTGTATCTAGGAAGTAACTAGTTTGCTTTTCATTTTACAGGCTCACAGGCAGAAGGAACTTGCCTTGTCTTGGATGAGATTTTGAACTGTGGACTTTTGAGTTAATGCTGAAATGAGTTGAGACTTTCAGGGACTGCTGGGAAGGCGTGATTGATTTTGAAATGTGAAGATATGAGATTCTGGAGGGGCTGGGGGTGGAATGATATGGTTTGGCTGTGTCCCCACCCAAATCTCAGTCTGAATTCCCACATGTTGTGAGAGGGACCCGGCAGGAGGTAACTGAATCATGGGGGCAGATCTTTCCCATGCTGTTCTCATGAATAAGTCTCACACGACCTGATGGTTTTAAAAATGGGAGTCTCCCTGCACAAGTTCTCTTCTTTTGTCTGCTCCCATGTGAGATGTGCCTTTCAGCTTCCACCACAATCGTGAGGCCTCCCCAGCCACGTGGATCTGTGAGTCCCATTAAATCTCTTTTTCTTCCCAGTCTCAGACATGTCTTTATCAGCAGCCTAAAAACAGACTAATACATGGCCCCAGGCCTTATGTCCTCAGCTGTCCCTGCAACTCTCCGTCTGATGCTTTGCTGGGACTTGTCAACCAATACCCCAAAGTATGGCGCTTTGACATACTGAACTGAAGAAGATACCTCAAGCTCTCTCTGACCTTCCCCTGCTCTCCTGTCTCTCAATCCTCTGTTTCTCCCAAACACAGGATGAAGTTATTCTCTGAAGTTCCCTTGTCTGCCTAAAGGCCAGGTCCCACAGAGAAGAAAAACAGTCATTTCTCGTCTCTACCCTGCATTTACAGTAACTGAACTCATATCTCGGGAAGGGAGACTGAATTCTGTCAATAGACCTACAGACTTTTGGTACAAATCACTGTCTGCTCTGCAGGCTCAACAGATTTTGTCCCAAGCCATTGTTTGTTCTTCAAGCCCATTGAATTCCCCTAAAAATCATTTACTACCCACCCCCCCCAAAATTATCCACCTTTCCCCATGTCCCTTTCCTCTAAGAGGGGTATATAACTATCTGCACCCCACTGTGTTGGGGGTCATCAGTCTATGATTGTCCCCAGGGCACGTTAATAAATGTGCATGCCATTTTTCCTATTCATCTGCCTTTTGTCAGGTGATGTTCATCAAACCTTCCAAGAGTAAAAGGGAAGTTTTCCCTTCTCTCCTGCAGTTTCCTCCCACTAGAAGTGTCAGGACCTCCGTCAATAATGAACTGAGTTGGAGGACAAACCGTCAGCATCCTCGTCCTCCATCAGGATAACTCTGAGGTTTGGTCCACAACATGGTAACCTGCTCCACACACACCTTGGCCTGGCTGTTTCATTTCCTCACTGTCTACCTCTGCTTCCTCGGTCACCTCCCAAATACACTAGTCGGACTCAGTGCTTGCTACAGGTTCTGCTCTGCACAAACTCACACTTAAACAATAGAAATGCATAGACAATACAACTAGGGTGTACGGATAAAATGTTAGTTTATGTGTAACAAGAACAAACTTGAAAACAGGCAAGTAAAATATTAGATAGATTCCTAAATTTCAAAATGGAGATATATCAATAGAAAATTCACTGGTGCCGCGTTGCACGCCTATAATCCCAGCACTTCGGAAGGCTGAGGCAAGAGGATTGCTTGAGTCTAGGAGTTTGAGACTAGCCTGGGCAACACTGTGAAACAGTCGCTACAAAAAATACAAAAATTAGCCAGGCATGGTGGTGCAAACCTGTAGTCTTAGTTACTTAGGAGGCTGATGTGGGAGGATCACCTGAGCCTGAGGAGGTCAAGGCTGCAATGAGCCACGTTCTTGCCACTGCACACCAGCCTGGGTGACACACTGAAAAAAAAAAAAAAGAAGAAGAAGAAAAGGAAACAAAAGAAAATTCTAGGATACATCAGAATTGAACTCCTTTTGACAAAGATAATTAAAATTGCATTTATAAAATCATAACAATTCTAAAAAAATCTAAAGGACTTGGGAATCTCCTCTGAGAAAATAAATAACAAAATAATGAAACATGAAGATATTATGTGGTATAGTAGATGGTAGCAGATTAGATGGAGATTGCGGCCAACACGTAACAGTGTTTCAGAAAAAACAAACAAAGAACATCAGCTGACTTGATCAGGAGAACTGATGAGACAAAACAAACAAACAAACAAAGAACATCAGCTGACCTGATCAGGAGAACTGATGAGGATTCTCCTTTATTGGTGTTTTCATGATAATCTGAATGTTTATAAATAAAATTATCCATGTTTTAATCATAAATCATTTGGAGAGAAAACTTGTTTTCTTGTAATATGAGGGTTAACAAAAACAAACACCAAAGTAAGGGCCAGAAGTTGCTAAAGGTCAGATTTTCAAAGAGACTTTTTTTAGTAACTGAATTACCATTAATATAATTAAGTACTAGTAATATTGATTCAGGGTTTTCTATAGTTGGAAATACCCTTTTAATAGACATTGTTAAAACTATTAATTCAACATTCCAAATACAGTGAAGTTACTTGCTAACTTGTAAATTTTTGCCTAGCAGAGATCCAAGTAATTTCTGTCTGGCAGAAAAGCTAGCCTGGAAGATTGTGGTTTATTTCCCCATAGGGATTTATTAGGTTTGTATCTAATACAGCAATCTTTTCTCCTAACTTATCTTTATTCAATTTTCTACAAATGCCTAGTTCCTCAAATGCTCCTTTAACTGGTATTGTCATTTTACTGAGTTCCTTATTTATTAATGAGTTGATAAAAACACTTGACATGTATTTATTTTATATTCCTAAGAAGCATCTTTTTAAATTTTTGAAAATTATAATTTAGAAGCATATAATTCAAGTTCATTATTTCCTAGGTAGAAATACACTCAGAAAGATTAAGCACCTTTTTCTTGACTAACAGTTGGAGCCCAAGCATCGTAAATCCCAGGCTAGGGTCTTTCCAGTACAGGTCATCCTTCTCTCACTATATTTGACGTGGCATTTGCGTGCTTTCTCTTTTACAATACCTTAAGGTAGGCAAGGGAAGTCATGATCATTTTGTAGGTGAAGAAAACTGAACCAGCTGGGAAAATATCTTGCTGGAGGACACCGCTGAAGTCATTGCCAAGTAATGTAGCTGAGAAGAGGCAAAGCTCACCACCCTATGGCTAATGCCCACAAGGAGTTCACAGGAACAGTGACAACCACTCAAGGGACAGCATTCTGGGACTGGGAGAGAGACAGAGGCACTGGGAGGGAAGTGAGTATGAAGAGGCCAGCGAAGGATTCAAAGAGGATACAGAGGCCGGGCGCGGTGGCTCACGCCTGTAATCCCAGGACTTTGGGAGGCCGAGGCAGGCGGATCACGAGGTCAGGAGATTGAGACCATCCTGGCCAACATGGTGAAACCTCGTCTCTACTAAAAATACAAAAAATCAGCCGGGCGAGGTGGCTGGCACCTGTAGTGCCAGTTACTCGGGAGGCTGAGGCAGGAGAATGGCGAGAACCCGGGAGGCGGAGCTTGCAGTAAGTGGAGATGGCACCACTGCACTCCAGCCTGGGCGACAGAGCGAGACTCTGTCTCACAAAAAAAAAAAGAAGAGGATACAGGGTTTGAGCTGGACCACTGAGGAACAGGCACAGTGGCAGTAACTCTTTACATCTGGTGGTGGACTTAAATTGTAAGAAGGGGACTAAAGCCAGGCACGGTGGCCTAGTACTTTGGAAGGCCAAGGCAAGAGGATCACTTGAGAACAGCTTGGGCAGCAAAGCGAGGCTCCATCTCTACAAAAATATGAAATGATTTGGACCTGGTGGCACGTGCCTGTAATCTCAGGTACTTGGGAGGCCGAAGTGAGAGGACTGCTTGACTCTGGGAGTTTGAGACTGCAGTAAGCTATGACTGCTCCCCTGCGCTCCAGCCTGGGTGACTGAGCGAGACCCTGTTTCTAAAAAATAAATAAATAAATGCAAAAAATTTAAATGAAAATAAAAGTGTTTCACGGCTGCAAGTAGCTCATTCTCGTAAATAATGTGTAGTTGTTGATCAAACTAGGTTATACTGATGAAACAGAGGAAAAACACATACAAATATTATCTTTATCCCTATCTAAGCTTCTGATATTATTTTAAATATTGGTTTTTCCTAAAATTAAAAATTAAGTAGAATAATAGTGATATATATATATATATATCATGTGAAATATCCACCACTTAAAGCTTAATGCTGAGTTAATATTTAAGTATAATTTTGTGCAATATGTGGTTTTTATTAACTTAATAAAATATTACTAATTATATTCTAAGTCAATTAAAGCAATTAATACTGAACAGTATATGTGTAAAAGCAATTAAAGCCCACATTGAAGTGATATTTCTAGGACTATTTTGTGCTGTTTTATAAAAAGATCCAGCATGTCACTTTGTTTTTAACCTATCTAAATGAATTAACATTATTAAATTGCAAGTTGCCCATCATGTTTATGTTCTAATTTTAAATAGTATGATACTTTTGAATATTCAGCATTACTTTGTGTTTTCTAAAATATGTTTGTATGAAATATCAATATATGTGAGATGACAAATTCATTAAAATTATTTGCACGGAACCGAGATTTAGGAAAATAGATCACCCCTCTCTAATCTTTTCTTCCCCCTCACATATACAGACTTGGATGCAAACAAGAAAAGTCAGAATCCATAGAAATGATTTGCCTTTACAGCGTGTCTGTGGCACCCAATTATTAACAGCCTTGGAAAATCATTTAACCTGAACTATAAATGGTGCCCTTGTATTGTGATTTGCATTATTAACTAGAGATGGCCACCGTCAATACCACAAACTACAAGGAAAGGAGAAGCAGTCATAAAAAGGGTCAGATTTTCCTTCTCACAAAATAGATTCCTGCTTCTCAAGAATCTTCTTTTTATAGAATGTGATCAGGAATTTCCTTTATGAATTTATATGCATCTCCCCACCAAGGCTGAAAGAGACTAGTGACACATTCACAACTGGGGAACTGCAGACAGGCTGGGAAAACATGACATACGATTCAGAAAAAAAAAAATGTTCACCGTCTCAGGGAAAAGAGGAGGAAAAATGGCGGCATATTCTATCGACGGTTGCTAATTCAGTTGGGGAGTAAACATGTTCAGAGTGTGTGGTCTAAACAGCATACCTTGTTCAGAGCGTGCGGTCTAAACAGCATACCTTGTTCAGAACGTGCGGTCTAAACAGCATACCTTGTTCAGAGCGTGCGGTCTAAACAGCATACCTTGTTCAGAGCGTGCGGTCTAAACAGCATACCTTGTTCAGAACGTGCGGTCTAAACAGCATACCTTGTTCAGAGCGTGTGGTCTAAACAGCATACCTCTTTTTTTTCACAAAATGTCGTTTTGAATTCTGGTAGGAATTTCCAACAATGGAACTTGGTGTACTGAGCATCAAAGTTGGTTACTATGGGATGATGGTGTAATTGTATAGATTAATGAGGGTACCCAACTCACTTTGAAATTCAACAGTGGATACAACCACGTTTGCATGTCTGTTTCCCCTATCATCTTGACCTTCAGTTTCAGAAGGAGCACGAGACAGTAGTGAGTGTCCCACTTGTGCAGTGCAATTTAAATCATAGCTTCGTCAGTTTTGATAAAGTGGACTTGGATCTACACCCGTATTTTGCCACTACTGGAAAAACAACCCACTGGGAAACCCAGATATTTTTCTATGTTAAATACAGCAAGAGAGGAATGTGCCAGAGTGCTCACTTCATGTGTCATTCCTGATTATTTTCCAGGAAACTAAAATTCATTGCAGGCTTATTTTATTGAAATGTAACTGATGGGGAAAAGACCATGTGATTTCTTTAAACAATCAGCTAGTGAAGCTGGAGGAACCTACTCCTCCTCTGAGGTGGTCTCCTGAGATTCCAGGGCAAAACAGGTGCATGTCACAGTGCCTCCCACTGACAGACCAAGTATGCTGGACCAGCCTCCTAGGCTGGTCCCAGACTCTGCCGCTCAGATCTCAAGTGGAGCCATTAACAAACTGGAGATGATCCAAACAGATAGGAGACTGGCAGCCTTAGGTTGTCTGATGTCGACAGCTGAAACAAAGCAAGCAAGAGCTGCAGAACAAGTACTCCAGGCTATTACATGAGCAGGCTAAGTGGCCAGCTGGCCATCTGGTGAGTGATTCTTTCCTGGCAACCTGTCCATTGTGCTACTCTCCTTAGATTCCCTTTCTACTCTGCTAAATGCCTCGCTCAAGCCTCATGGTTGTCAAAGCTGAAAGATACTTCAAGATCACCCAGGCAAATACTTCATTTGATAGATGTGGAAACAGAGGACCTGAGAAAAGTGAGTAACCCCAATATTCAATTCCATGGAAGCATGCTGCTTTCAATGCCTTTGCTGCTGAATTCCATTAAAGGCATATTTTAAAGAATGGCTTTGTTTTTCAAGAACTGAAAGTTTAATTGATTAGGATGTGCTAAAAGGGGTATGCAATCAGCATCCAACCTACTATGCTTCCACGTTGGAACTGATGGCCTCACACGAGACGCTGGTGAGTAAGGGGCAGAGGGTACATCTGTCCTCAGCCTCCACAAGGTGAGAAAAGAGGACCATGGAGATCTGGGTCTGTGCCCACATCTGAAGGGTTTTTCTTAGTATGATACCACACTTTTTTTTTTTTTTTTTTTTGAGACAGAGTCTCGCTCTGTCGCCCAGGCTGGAGTGCAGTGGTGCGACCTTGGCTCACTGGAAGCTCCGCCTCCCAGGTTCACACCATTCTCCTGCCTCCGCCTCCCGAGTATCTGGGACTACAGGCGCCCGCCACCACGCCCGGCTAATTTTTTGTATTTTTAGTAGAGATGGGGTTTCACCGTGTCAGCCAGGATGGTCTCGATCTCCTGATCTCGTGATCCACCCGCCTTGACCTCCCAAAGTGCTGGGATTAGAGGCATGAGCCATAGCATCTGGCTAATACTATAATTTCATAGTGGAGAGCCCATGTTTATACATGAAAGATATTCCTAGAATCCCATCCAATTTTTAGGCAGCATGGCTGCATCATTTCAGGTTGAAGCAGAACTGTCTACAATGGCATTGTTTACAGGCTGGTTCAACCATTGTTCCCAACAGAGCTTTTTGGTCAGGCAATTTTCCTCCGTATGCTGCATGGGCTCATTAATTGAAAGGTCATTTGCATGGCATTTGCTCTGGGAGATCTTGTTTTTGTATTCTTTCACCATTCTGTTATTTTGCTGAACACATTTGCATTATCTAGAACTTTCTGCTAACTAGCACTCTGAACATCTATGGTATAAAGCTTATGATTTGGATCAAGTGACTTCCGAAGCTTTCTAAAATTCAGAAATCCTTTAAATCATCCATGTAATTAAGTTGCTTAGTGCATTTTTAGTATTACACATAAGCAAAGTAAAACTAAAAAGCAAAAATGCCAGAGGGGAGGGTGAACACATAACACTTTTCAAAACCAAGAATGAGAAAGCATGACTTAAACTCAAGTTTCAGAAAAGACAGATGACTTATTACTTGGCCCTTGACTATCTGTCCAAGGTTGTTTCAGAATGTGGGGTTCCTTCGACTTGGAGCTTCATCGGGAGGGGCATCAAGCTTTCCTCTCAGTGCCTTCCATTCCCCCATACCTTGTACCTCCCCACACCCAGCAAACTCCACTTACACAGTGTCTCCACCATAAAGCCTCCCAGATCCCCATGCAGATGGATTTCTTTCTTCCCAAGCATGTCTACTTGTCATTTTCAGTAACTGAAGGATGATGCCCCAGGTTCAGAGTGAGCCTGGTTTCCACTGTGTGTGCCCCTGAGGAAGTGACTGCACCCCTGTGCTCAGCGTCCTGCAGAACCGGAGTTAACAATAATGGAACCTACCCTGTACGGTGTTGTGAGGGTCTATGAAATGCTGCAGAAAACGCCAACAATGACCAGGACAGGGACAGTGCCACACTATGCACCTCGGATAGAATTACTATTATTGTCTTCTTATTGTAATTATTCATGCTATGCAGTAACTTTATAGAGATGTAATTGTCTTAAGAGGGAGAGCACAGGTTCTGTGAGGACAGCTCATACCCCACTCCATATTCCTCATATCTAGACCTTCTACCCTGCAACAGTTTTGACCAACCGCCCTAGTACTCCGTGAGTGCATGTATGTGTGCATGTCCACCTGTTTTGCCCACACACCTCCACCTGTTTTGCCCACACACCTCCATCAGGTTTCCTGGTGACAAGCTTTAGGAACGAGCTCAAACTCTAGATGACAGGTACCCATACTATTTGTCCTGGTCTCCATTACCTGAAACTCACACCTTGATCTTGACCATTGAGCTCTAACCATTCTCCATTGTGGAAGAAGTTAAATGAAGAAAAGAAACAGTCCTTCTCTACGAGACCAACAGCTGGACAGCCCATCCCAGCAGTGCTTTCCCGTCCCATTCTTGGCCATTCTGGCACTGCAGTGGGAGGTTAGAGTCCCAATCCTGAAAGCACCCCAATGGGATGGAGGGGAGATGAGAAGAACAGCATGCTTAGAAAGGAAACACAGCAGAGAAAGAGATTTCAGAAGCGGACCCTACATCTCCCCTGGGCCCTTTTGATTTTTCCTTCTGTGAAAACACACCTTATCACAGTGGTCCAATTTGTCTTGTCTCACATGGAGACTTTTTGCATCAGTTAACAGAAGGAAAACGGGCAGCTATCAAGGTTAGTCAGCAAGGACCACATGGCACAGAGTAGATACTATAATTAATGCATAATTAGGTGACAGATTTAAATAATCAACCATATAAAGTTTAGAAAAGCCACCACATATATTATATGCAGTGTTATTTAATTTCACTTTAATATTTACAGATACTCCCTTTGTATATGAAGCATTTCGAAGGCTGTTTGAAAGCACAGTCCTTTCCCAATCCTGAAATATTCTCTCTCTCTCGCACTATGCAATGGCCAACGCACTGTGTTAAAAGAGAATTGTAAAACTGTAGACTCTATGAAGCAATAGAAAACACCTTTTAGGAAAAAAAAGTGGTATTCTCCCTCCCTAACCTCATCAAGATTTAGTCAATTGTTTTAAATAATGCAGCTACTATTTTTTGTTTTTTTTTGCTTTTGGGCACCACATACCTTTATTGGTAGGCTGGTTTCTTTTATTATGACTTTGGTTCATCCAGGATAGGTCAAGAGGTGTGCTGGCCTAGAGATGAAGGAGGACTGGGATCTTCCACTTACATGATTAAAATAAATATCTAGGACAACTAGGTCCCAGGTGTTCTCACCAGACAGGAAGAGTGCAGGGTGTCCTTGTCGGGGGGGGAGGGTAGCGTGCAGCCCCAGGAGAGTAAGAGGATGGAAACTCCACCTCCGGGAAGGAATCCCGGGGCAGTGGGTCCTGGCTAGTCAGGGAGACCCACGGAAAGCAGTGGATGTGAGGATGCTTAGTCCTCATTGGTGGAAGGGACACACGGGAGCCTCCTTGGTGCCTTTGGAGGACCCACTGTCTGAGCCACCAGGGGACAGGGAAGTGAGCCGACAGAGGGTCCCGATGCTCCCATGGCAGGAAGTAGGGGCATCACACAGGTGACACTGAGGAGCAGGCTGCTGCAGGTGCAGATTTGCAGAGACACTGGAATGCGCAGAAACAGTGAGGCCAGGTCAGGGTCCGAGTAGGCAGGGGAACATGGACACAAGGTTCCATTATTGCCCATAGCAAACTCCAAGTTTTAGCAGCCATGCAGGTCTACAGTGGATGCAGGAGAAGCTTATGATGAGGGGAGAAAAGGGTGGTTGTTGCAGAGATGAGCAGAGACATCCTGAACCTGGACCTGTGAGAGGACCAGGACTCCTCTCATCCCCGTGAAGACACAGTCTGGGTTCCTTCTTACCCGAGGATGTTCATAGATGTATCCTAGCCAGAAGAACAGGGCTGAGGCTGGGAGGAGAGCCTCAAAAGACCTACCCCACAGACAGGGAGCTAAGCCAGATCATGGGATTGGATACTTTTAATTATTGGCAGATCAAAGGCCTGTTCCTACCACACAAGAATCCATGAGAATGATGCCCTGTGAAGTTTAGACCAGTCGTGGAAATCAAAGATAATGGGATTCCTTTTTCTTTCATTATGTTCACCCAAGAGCTTTAGGGAATATGCCTTTATCCCGCTCCGAAGGATTTTCTCCATATGATGCAGGAAAGAGCCTGGAGTTGGTAGTCTGGAGCCCAGCTGGCTGCACGACCGTGGGCTCATCATGGTCTCGGGGCTCCTTCTGCCATCTCCCAAGCCCACATGCCTGCGTGTCCACGATTTAAACTAGAAGAGAAATCAGTGTCTCATGATAGTGCTTCCATGGATGTCTTTGGATTCTGATACCTAAACCTGAAAGAAGTTTCATGTCTTTGTTTCCATAAACTACAGATGGAAACGAGACCACTTCATGTTGCAAGTTTTGTTTTTCTTCCTCTTCTCACCTGATGCTACTGAAAAGGAATTCCCATAAAGGGGAACCTTCTTCCATTTATTCCTAGAAAAATCAGAATCTGTACATGTAAGGAATAATAGCAAGCCCTATAAATCAATTCAAAAATGAATTATTTTTATTTTTTATTTTTTTGCATTTGATGCTACTGTCTTTCACAGTGTAGTGAAAGCAGCTTAAACTTTAGCATGAGACATGAATTTGATTCTTGGCTCCATCTCCAACAGAAGACACGACTTTGGACTCTGGTTCTTTATTTTTTAATGAGAGTAATAATTCCATCCTCACAGGAATGGTTTGCACACAACAGAGAGGAAAATAATGGTAGGGGGGAAATTGGGCCACCTCCCTAATGAGT
The DNA here is from genome assembly GCF_000951035.1 of Colobus angolensis palliatus. Lineage (NCBI taxonomy): Eukaryota > Metazoa > Chordata > Mammalia > Primates > Cercopithecidae > Colobus > Colobus angolensis. Next base: position 3,094,206 of record NW_012115278.1, on the reverse strand, counting down.
CATCAAAGTTAACATCACCAGTTAGGGGATGAGTCGTGTCACCTGTGCCCTGATATGAGCACTGCCAACCTCTCCTCTGGGGTGTTCCTGCTAAAAATGCACAGCCCAGCTCTGACCGTGAGGAAATATCAAGAAAATCCTGCAAAATATCTGGTGTGCCCACTATGAAATGTCAGTGTCTTAAAGAGATCGAAGAACCAGTCCAGATTAAAGGACATTTAAAAGAAAGGCAACATACTGACTGACTTGTTATCCCAGTCTGAATCTTGCACTGGAGACAGGGAACAGTGGAAGGTTAATGTGTGTGTGTGTGTGGGAGAAAGAGAGAGACAGACGTAGCTATAAACGCCATAATTGGGACAAATCGTGAAATTTAAATAACATCTATAGAATGCTTAGTAGTATTGTATCAGTATAGTTCCCTGATCATTTGTAAATGTATTCGGATTACACAGAAGAATATTCTGGCTTTGGGAAATATATGCTAAAGAATTTAGGGGTAAAGAGGTACCCTGTCTGCAACTTGCTCTCAAATGGATCAGCAAGAACAAAAATTAAACCAAACCTTATCTGTCTGAGTGTGTGTAGAGAGAGAGGGAACTCCCAAGTTCTCTCACCATCTTTGGGTGGTAAAATATCAACATCTGAGGAATATAAGTGTCTACAAATTCTTTGTCCTAGTCTTGCAAGTTTCTTGCAAACCTGAAATTAAAACAAAAAGGCTAAAAAAGTCACAACACATCTGAAATAAGTAGCAATACTATGTATTATAGGATAACCTTTCTTGTGTAGCAGGCTGGCTGCTTTGTGCTAGTTGCATTACTCCTTTATTATTACCTTGTAGACCAGTAAACCTTCAGTAATGTGTTAGTGATTATGATGTAGCCAGGTTATACAAATCTTTTTAATAATTTGCCCCAAACCAAGCCTACTCCAGGAAAGCTGACAAAAACCAGTCTGCTCTCCTCCCCTCCACTGACTGCTGTGCCTTACTATGAAGACTACTCTCAGGGTTGGTGAAAAACAAAGAGACACAAAACCACTCAGCCACTTAGAGCAGAGAGGATGTATGTAACTTTCTTATCTGCGGAGCTGTGCCTTTCCAAATGATCTTTGAACAGTATCTCCATTTACTGTCCTGTCTAAATGTTTCAATGTGCCATCCTGTCCTCAAAGAAGAAACACTTTTGCCTCCTGTAATTGAACCAGCTGTTATCAGGCAACATAAGAAAGCCCGTCATTACCCAGAGTCCAGCCTGGAGTCAGGTAGAGGTGCACCTGTCCTGTGGGGTCCCATTAATGCCCAGTGAGGTACACAGTGCGTAAGCATAATGTGGCCATGTGACTGCTGCACAAATTAGATTTTAGAGACAAAAACTGCTGCCTTTCATTTGAAGCAATTTGTCTGTTTCACTTCTGTTTTGAAATATATAAAACCAGAAGGTTTACATAATGCAAGCTTGATGTAACAACAAAAATGTGAGTTTTAAAATGTTTACTGAAGTCACTGCACAATTACATGTACCTACCATGATACCCTGTGTTTCAGCAGTGACTGTCCTCTGTCACAAACCCACTCTTTTTTGGTACAAACATTAGTTCTCTGCTCTTCTAAAGGAAGGTCCACTTTGGTTATTTGGACCCAACATATGTGCCCATCAGATCTCACACTCCTGGACCAAAACTCAATGGCTCCAGAAGGGAGGCCACGGATCAGCATGGCCAGAGGGTCAAACACTGCCATAAACTGGCTGTCTCTCCATTTGCTCACATCTGAAATTTCAAAGACAGCGCCACTCCTGCAATTTCAGTCTAGGTCAGAGCTTTCCATGCTGATATCCCCTAGAATAACGCTAATAACTCACGCATGGCTGTTTTGAGAGGTGCATGGTTAGATAAGCGCAGAGGGGAGGGGAGAAAATGCTCCTCCCGGGTGGAGGTGGGTACAGACCTGCCCACTGCCTCCACTTTGGTCTCTTCGGAAGGGCCGTCACGGCTCCTGGTGGCAGGCATGCCATGGATCAGTTTTTCCCTTTGCTGAATCCCGCATCCTCACTTCCCTCAGCGGGTGACTCCTGAGGGAGATCTCCGGCAGGCCTCTCCATCTAGCCCAGCAGCTCGGTCCATTAATATTTCCAGGGAACTCAGTCTCAGTAGCTTCCGTCCCTCTGGCCACACCCTGTCCTTCCTTCCATTGTTGATCTTGATGAGTTTCCTTTCTTTGCTCTCCATTCTAGTCTGAAGACTTTTGTGACTCCTGTGGCCAGTTGCACCTGGAATCCTCCTGGGTGGGACTTCCTGGTGGCAGGGACTGGCCTCCTTCCCTATGTCTCATCCCTTAACTATATGTTAACTATATAAAGATCTTGCCCAACTTAGACCATGAGAAACTCATGATATTCCTGCTTATTTCATCTGCAAGAAGGAGGGCAGACTCCTCCACGACAGACAGAAATGTGCCTTTGCAGTGTTTGTGGAGGAGGTCTGAAATGTGGAGATGTGGAGTCCCCTTCCATCAAACAGGGACAGCCTCTTTTGGGGGCCAGAAAGAGCACAGACTCAGGAGGATACAAATTGTAATGAATTATGTACCAGTTTCTAAGCCCTTAAAATTGAAGTTATTGCAAATGTTTCTATAATTTATATCAATTTACAGTATGGTATTCTTTTCCTAAGTGGTTGTTTATCAATATAATTGCTTGTTTTTCTCCTATGTACTTTCTCGTCCCTGGGAATCCTGAAGAATGAAGTATTATGTTTGGCAGATGAACAACTTCTGATGCACCATTGTTTGGAGGGATGCTCCCTTGAAGAACCGATATCTGGCTCTAAAATCTCAGGTGGACAGGTAAGCCCTAGAGAGTTGGAAGCCATGAGAATAACTTAAACCTGAGCATAATGTTGCCTCTGAGTGAAAGGCTCCTGGTGGAGCATCGCAGCATGCTGAGCGGAGCACTCCTGGTGAAAAAAAATCCCATTTCCTTTCATATGTTGAAATCACAGAGAAAAACATTTTTACCGTGTGCATATTTTTCATGTTTTGAAACACTAGATACAAAGCCAAAATGCTACATCAAAGGGCTTTCAATGTAGTTTTTTGCTGAAAACGAGTCCTTTGGAAACCTCTGCTTTTGCAGAATTATAAGGTCACAGCATTTTGATTTTCATTCTGGTATCTTCCAAAGAACATCTTCACAGGCTGATTCAAACCTGAGCACCATGTTTAATTAGACAACTGAACCTCCCAGACAAATCCTGCTGCATGCAGAAATTCACTCCTCATAGAACCTACCATCCAGATTCCACATGGCCACCTAATCCTGTCACTGAAGCGAAATCAGCTTCCTGGTATGCCCGATCATGAGCAAAACAGACAGACGATAGTAGAAGGTGTCATTTTGCTACCTTTGCTCCTGTGCTTTTAACATTCTGTTCATACATTTTAATTGAGCCAATTTGAGCTCCTGAAAGCATTCAATAGCTTGGGAGAACATTCAGTCTAGCACGAAATTCATGCAAGCAAATAACAAATCATTCTGAATGATTAACGTGTGTGGTTATCATCATTAAATACATTGAGTCCAGAACTAGGAAAACGTCATGAGCATGTGTGGGCAAGATATACATGTATATATTAATTTTTACCTCGGTCTTTTCTCAAAAGTGAATAAAAAGGAGGTTTGTCAGATTATCTTTAAAGGGACTATTGAAAATCAGCTAAATAAATCCTAATATTTAAAGACACGGATTATAATCATTTCAGAAATGTTGAAATTACAGACCAAATGGGAAATCTTGTAATGTGGCTTAATTGACACGTCGTGTTCTGTTAGTCTGACTCCAGCTGACAGCCAGATTCAGAAACATACCAGAAAGCAAGTGACATTTCTATGAGAACAGATTAGCCTGAAATAGCTGCTTGTCCTCTCATCCTTACAGACTGCTGACCACCCGCCCTCATTAAATGTTAGTGTGCTGATGCCCGGTCCTGGGAAACTTCCCCCTGGACTCGGAGCCAAGAGGCGAGGTCTCCAGTCTTCTGTGGCAGGGGAGCTCCAGGGGATGAAAGGCATCGCATCTTACTCCTCTGGTGGTTGCTAAATTCAATTTCAAGGGAAGTTTACCCAGGAACATAATACTATTCCTTTCATGCTGTCCTCTGGAATAGAATGGGGTTTGAGGAGAGTACCAGGGCAGTCCTGAGTCTCAAGGCCTTAGCATCATCCTGGGAAGAAGTTAATTCAGAATCCCAAGGCCACATTGGCCTGCTCCTGCCTCCAAGGTGCCACTGGGTAAAGAGACCACAGCACCCAAGACCCAGAAATGTGTTATGGCGGGTCACTCGAGAAGGTCTGGAAAAGGTCTGCTCCAGTGACCACTGCATGGACAACTCCAAGTGCTCTGCTAAATCCTCCAGCTCGAAGTGCCACAAAGACCCCCTCCCTTCACAGCCCCACTGTCACTAAGAAGCACCCTGCTCTCTTGCGCCCCATTCAGCCAGGAAAGCTAAACGCCACAGCCAGGATGGATGGACCACAGGCACTGAGGGCCTGCCCCTTGCCAGGGCTGTGCTGTGTGTGGTCATGGCTGACTATATCTCGGCCTCACACGGGCCCCTCAGTCCTTTACCATCTCCCTTTCTCAGCTGGGGAAACTAAGTCCTCCAGTCAGTCCCAGAATAAGTCTGCCAGGCTCACACTGCTCCTGAGAGGTGGGGCTCAGCTGTGAATGTGAGAGCTGGAACTCAAGTCCCCCACTCATGGCCACACGGTGCCATCTGAAAGGCACCGTTTCACAGGAATGCAGACAGCATCCCATAAACTCATCTGGGAGCCAAGGTTCCCGGGCTGAGAACCTGCCCGAGGCAGACAGGTTAACACTGATGTGGGAACCCTCGAGCTTCTCAGGGTCATCTTTGCAGCAGGAGTCCAGTTTCGGCAGAAAGAGGCTGCCCTTGCAGATCTTACATAGTGGCTGCCGGGGAGCAGGACTAGGCTGGAAGGGGAGTGTCCAACCCAAGGACGCACCCAAGGGCAATGGCCCAGAGGTTGGGCACCTCATCCCGGCCCATCTCAGACTGGGGGATGCTCTTGAGGTCTTTGGACAGCTAGGAGTTGTCTATTAGGAATTATTCTCCATTGGCGATTCATGCTGATAAAATCTCCATCTCCTGCAGTCTCATTAAAGCAAGCACACATTCAGAGAAGTGTGCTTCTGGTGGCCCATGAGTTTCCCAGGTAAAATACAGGTTCTGTAACTCCCAGATGGAGAGTGGCTGGTTCTCTTTGCCCTGGGGATCTCCAACACAGGCCGGGGTCGTGGCCCATTCCACCACACCTTGCCAAGTCCTCCCTTCTGTCCATGCTTGGAACCCAATGCTTCAGGCAGAGTGGGGCCACCTGAGAGGGCTACTCGTGCTGGATGAACACTGTGTGGGTCTAAGTCTGTTTACAGGGGCTCCCCAGCCATAGCCCTTGGAGAAGCTTCCCTGTCCTCCGCAGGGCCTGGATGTCACCGCCTCCCTGTTGGGAGTATCTAGTGAGTCCTCAGTATTTGCTTCTCTTCCTGTAGCACTCCTGACCCAGTGCACTGTGGCCTGAAAATGCTCCATTCTGACTCCTGGAGGCTGGGCTCAGTGTCCCTGTGTCCCCAAACCTTCACCCAGGGCTCCATGTGTAGTTGGCACTCAAAAACCACATGTTCAACTGAGGAACAAAGTAGGTAAGTTAAAAAAACAAACAAAAAACAGAAGAAAAACATACAAGGAAATATTTATATCAGAACTAAAGCAGAGAACTCAAAGGTTTTAAAAAGATGTTCAGATAAACTTGGCATGACTTCTCTGGGTTATGTAAGCTTCTGCTTTGAATCTGTTTTACAGCAAGGAACATGCATGAAAATAGAAGATATCTATGAAACGTTCAAAAACCGCAACATGCCATTTGCCCACAGCGACTTTACAGAAACGTTTACAAAAACATTTTGATGGGAATGTATACAGTGAGTATGCCAGTCATAAAGGTGCTTTTCTTTTTATTTAATTTTATGATCTGTTATGTTCTTAATCTTGGGGCTAAATTGCAAATGTTTGTTTCCTTAACTTCAAATCAGAATTTATATCCTGGATGATATATAATTGTGCTGTTCATCCTAGCTTTGTTTTATGTTTAACTCAATCACTTGCAAAATAAAGAACTGAATAAATATATCTGTTTTCATTAAATTAAGTTTTAGTCACAGACCATTGTGGAAAACACTAAAATCTGAATAAAATCAAACACACCACAAAAAAGAGGGACATAGAACAATGAGCAATAAAAGGAATATATTTCATTTTTAATGACATAACATTTTAAGCAAAGCAGCTTATGCCTGCAAGAGAGCTGGAGGAGCAGAGACAGGGCAGGTCTCCCCACTGCAGCAGGGAGGGCACCCCTCGTGCCCACCTGGCCTCAGGGAGCTCAGCTGCACTGCATGTAGTCAACCTTGGTGCAGCGGGAGAGCTGACAGGGGCCTGAGGCTGGGTGGCCTCTGGAATAACCTGGATAGGAGAAGGGAGAGGCCTCTTTAGGGGTACCCCTCTGCAGCTTCACCCCCAAACTTGTGTCCATAAAAGGAGCCTGCAGTACCTGCAGCCACCAGAAGGTGTCACTGCGGCTCTTGCACTGAGCCTGTGTTGGCCCCGCGGGTCCTCCCCAGGGAAAGCCCAGCGCAGCAGCATCTGGATGCTCTCACCAGGACCCCGGGAGAAGCGGGCCCTGCACTGCTGGGGCCCAGGGAGCGGGCCTTGCACGGAGCTTCAGGGCGCTCAAACCAACAAGCTCCCAGAGCACGCAGCAACCAGGCGCTCCTACGTAGGGAGAAAGGCAGAAAAGCCAAAAGCCCTTGCTGTTGGGGGGCACACCACTTAGCCCATAGGAAGAGCTTGATCTGTGTGTTTGAATACGGAACGCACCATTTCTCTGGGCGTTCCTTAAATGTTTGACCCGTCTCTCATGGATCACATAGCATGGCTCCTACACAGCATTCCTTTTTGGATCTCGGTGGAACCTGGCAGGAAGGACGGAGGAAGGGGCTTCCATCAGACCTGCTAGGTGAGGGCAGAGCCTTCTCCTACGGTGGCAAGTTGAGAGTGTGTCACCCCTAATCTCACCCTCATGACTTACTGACCATGCCACCAGCCCTTCTGTCTGCACTTCCCTCCCGCTCTTGACTCAGCAGCATTTGCACAGGAATAACATTTCTGAGAGCTGGGAAGGAGAGCCCTTCTGACAGAGAAGCCCCCAGAGTAGATTTGCCAAATGAATCCATTTAAAACGAGTCCATGATATTCATCCATAATTATCCTTAAATTTTGGGTGCTGAAGGACAAAGCTTCGTGTATGAAATAGCATTTTCACTTGTAAGAGCAACAAGCTACGGTTATTTTCAGACTGGCATGTTTGGTAGCCGTTTTCTTGAAAATGAACGGAGTCTGCCACTTCTAAGAAAACAACCGGCAGTATTCGTTGCCAATACTAAAAGTCGAGATTTCCAGTGCAAATTGGAATTTTGGAAAACTTGTGTCCACCTTCGTGAGTCTGGTTGCTTCTCAATAGTTAAATAGTTTTCTAACATGATTGGCTGGGAGACTAATCCATGTGGTTTTGTAATATCGTGCCAACATTTGGATGATCAGTGTAACTCTGTGAACCAATATTTTCCAATGCCTGAAGTTACAAAGCCATGCATGGGTAAAAGGTCCATTTAAAGTACAAGATACACCAATGTTCTGGAAGGTAACGAGGTATGAATAGTTCCTTGATATCGTTTCAGGTTCCACATTAGAACTAAACTCCAAGAAACTGCTAGTTATTGAGTTTGATGAGATGTCAAGGAAGAGTATGCATGATTATCTCAAAAGTCTAATAAAATCCCCATCCATGTTCAAACTACATATATCCATCTCAGGGTAAATTTCCTTCACAGAAATTACACGTCGCCACAGATTGAATGTGGAAGTAGATATGAAAATCATCTGTCTTTTATTGAGCCAGACATCAAAGATATTTGCAGAAATGTAAAACAATGTCACTGTCCTTCCTAAATTTTCTTTTTGGGGGGTATAATAGAGTTATTTTTATAGAAATGTGTCACTTATGCAGGCTTTTTATTATTTTTAAATTAATCAGTAATACATATTTTTAAACATCTCAGTTGAAAATTTTAATATAGTGAATAATGATAGAGATAATCCACATAAATAAAAGTTTTGGGTGGTGTTCCATAATGTTTAAGAGTCTTGTGTAGGACTGAGAGCATTTCCGCAGTATTTGTGTGCCCATAGACCAGTAGCTTTATATCCAACACTACGTCAATTTACCCACTTGAATTTCATGGCTGCTAACGTAGATTCTATTGAGACTCAGTGGATCTTAAGAAATTCAGTTACTCACTAAGAATGGTTCCACTGGCAGAACGGGGAGAAAGTGCATGAAGGGCCAGTCTCTTCTCAGTGTTGGGGAAGACAGAGTGACAGGATGGGTGTTAAACACAATAAGAGATTCCCTGATCACAAGGGTAATTTTTATATTGGAGTGCAGCCCAGTGCAGTCCCCTTTTAGGAGTCTAAAAAACTGGGCAAACTTCCTACTGTTGGTGATCATTTATTTTTATGACATTCTATTATGAAAATTCCAAATGTACACAAAAGGTTGAAAGGATTTTATACTGAACACTCATTATAGAACGAACATCACCTAGAATTCATGTGGTGCAATATTTACTTCATCACTTACCTGCAGACATTAAATAAACCCATGGGGTTATGTGACTCTTGCTGTGGTCTAATTGCTTGCATCACTCAACCCTCTATCAAGAAACCCCTTCCATTTCAATGAAATGCAAATCCTAAGCATCGTGTTCAAAGTGGGCAGCCTATTGTTTTTGTGTGGGTACGCCAGGACTTATTTAACCCATTTCTGACTGTTGACTACTTGGGTTGGTTAAACTCTACTGATTTGATAAACATTGAGAAGGACCTGTTTTTCCATAACAATGATCCTTTATTTTCCTTCTAGACTTATAGGATTAAATCTAAGAAGCAGAATTCTTCTAGAGCTTCTCCTGTGTATTGTGGCAAGTTTCATCAACAGCTTTTCCTTTGCAAACTGAGCCCATATGTAGATGTTGGGGAAAAGATGGAGATTAGTCTGAAGAGAAAAGCCGAGGGACTGTGTTAGCTCCTTTCTGATATCCTGCCATATAGTACATTCTCAAAAAATAGCTGTCAAAGGAATGAATAACGAATGTTGAGGCACAGTGGGAGATGCAGGCTTCTCCCTGGAATCACTGATTGGAAGAGTGAGAATCAGAGTTGGGAGAGGTCAGCTTTGGTTACATGAAGACATCCCTCCCCACCTCCTCGCTTTCCATCATATCTGTATTTTTTCTTCCAGGTGACACTTTTTTTTTTGAAATTATCATGGAAATCAAAGGTGAAGTGTAATTTGTTATAGGACTATAATGTTAATTATGATTAATACAGTTTCTGAATCACTGATACTCTTTTTAAAAATAGCAGCTTTGTTGAACTGAAATTCACATACTATAAAGCTCACCCTTTAAAAGCAGACAATTCGGTGGGTTTCGGTAACAATCTAATTCCAGACCTTTTTCGTCACTCCCAAAAGCAACCCTATCTGTGCCTTTTAGGTATCATTCCCCATTCCCTAATCCCAACCCCCGGCATTCACTAATATATTTTTTTCTCTATTAATTTGTCTATTGTAGACATTTCATATAAGTGGAATAATGCAATAGCTGTCCTTTTGTGTCTGGCTTTTTCACTTTGCATGGTTTCCAAGTTTATCTATGTTGTAGCCTCTGTTTGAATCTCCTTCCTTTTTAAGGCTGAATAATAGTCATTGTATATCCAGACCACATTCTATTTACCCATTCATTAGCGACAGACACCTGGGTTTCCCCCCACTTTTTGTATATTATGAATAATGCTGCTATGCACATTCATGTATGAGTTTCTGTGTAAATATGTTTTCATGTTTTTCCCTGCTATATACCTAGCATTTGAATTGCTAGATTACATGGTAACTCTATGCTTTACTGTTTGAGGAATTGTCAAACTGTTTTCCCTAGTGAATAGAATCACCTTACATTTCCACCAGCAAAGTGCAAGGGTCCTACTTGCTCTCTATCATCACCAGCACTTGTTGTTATGATACCTTTTGTGTTACAGCCCTCCTAGTGGTGGGAAGTGGCATCTCATGTGGGTTTGATTTTACATTTCCCTCATGACCTATGGTGTTGGACATTTTTGCTTGTGCTGATTGGTCACTTGTATAACTTCTTTGGAGAAATGTCAATTCAAACCCTTTGCCTATTTTTAATTAGCTTATATTTGTTTTTATTGTTCAGTTGCACACTCACAAGCTTTAATTCTCCCTCTTTCCGTGGTCTGTTCATTTACAGGAAACAGATCCATTTGAAGTTACAGACTAAAGATCACTAAGCAGCTCTCATCTGGTGGTACATATTGAGACATGCACAGTCTAAGAGATAAGCAGGTGTGGCTCCTCAGAAGGCAGCTGAGACAGACCTTTACCTGCCGGCAAGTGGCCAAACAACCTGGGTCTTCCTGGCACCACACAGAGTTTTGTTGTCCTCTCATAATTATTGGCAGAGCTCTCTCCTTCTCAATGATCCTCTGATTAGAACCAGAAAGCACATATCACATAGGTCCTGGGCATGAGAATAGCCTGACATCAAATGTTCATTTAGGAATCTTTAAAAAATCACCCAGACTTCGCACAGAGCATGTGGTGCTGAATGCAGCAGGTGCAGTCAGTGACCTTTGGGAGCTTTTTGTCTAGTTAATGAGATTCTTCCACAAAACTGTGAAAGACATTGAGCTTGTGGGAACTGAATCATACCTTAAACGCATGTGAGATATTCACTCACATAACAGAACCTTACAGTAAACCTGCTTGTTGAGTTCCTACAGTAGTCTCTCTGGTTGTGGCATACTGCTATTGCAACCCATAAAAATCAGAAAATGCATCAACATTTCTTAAATCTCCTCCTGGTGCTTCTCAGTGCAGCTAAGTGCTCCCATCCTTCCTCAGGCCCCTGGTGAATGGTCAGCTTTCAAGCCCTGCATCCACACACAGGCAGTGCCGCCCACACGGGGACTTGGACTGTTAAGATTGGGGATGGGTGGTGTCCTTGCAGTTCCATAGCCATGTAGGCATGGGTCAAGTCATATTCCACTAAGCATAGTCAAAATATTGGAGAAGGATTTGCTTTTGTTGATTAGAAATGATTCAGGGTGTGGCAAGCCTTGCGCTCCACTGAATTCCATCCTGCTCTTCTGAGAAGGTGAGGAGGTACGTGGGGGCTTGCAGCATTCCCAGCGTGAATAATTGCACAAACGTTAACTCACAAATGCTGTCAGTTTGCTATGTGTGAAGAGTATCTCACCATGCTACCTGGGCTTGATCAACTTCATCCTCCTAGTATTACCATAGTTTTTCAGGCTATGAGACGAAGGCTTAAAAGGTAAATTCCCCAAAGGCATCCAGCTTCTCAGTCGGTACAAGCCTGGATCTGAGCCAAAGCGATCTGACTGTGCAATCAGCCAGCTTCCTCATCAAACCCCTCCTCCCTCCGTTTTTTCTTCCCTCCTGAGCCTTTCCAGAGCCAGGCATTGTCCCAAGGGCTGGAAGTGCAGGAGGCAGCAAAGAAAACTCCTTGTCCTTACGGTGCCCCGTGGGGTGAGAGAGGCAATGAGCACGGAAACTAGACCACGCACAGCATCTCAGAGAAAATGAGGTCCGGGGCTGAGGAGGGGGTACTAGTTTACACAGAACAATCTGGGAAGACTTCCTGGATATGGTTACTTTGAAGGCAAGATCTGGAGAATGATTGAAAACTATGCAAATGTCAGCTGGGCACCATGGCTCACCCCTGTAATCCCAGTGCTTTAGGAGGTGAGGTGGGTGGATCACTTAAGGTCAGGAGTTCGAGACCAGCCTGGCCAATATGGCAAAACCCCATCTCTAATAAAAATACGAAAATTAGCCAGATGTGGTGGTGCACACCTGTGTTTCAGCTACTCGGGAGGCTGAGGCAGGAAAACTGCTTGAACTCCGGAGGCAGGGGTTGCAGTGAGCTGAGATCGTGCCATTGCACTCCAGCCTGGGCAACAGAGCAAAACTCCATCTCGAAAAATAAATAAATAAAAAAGAAAGAAAGAAAGAAAGAA
>NW_012115278.1:3064627-3081392 GCF_000951035.1 Colobus angolensis palliatus | reverse complement strand
AAAAAAAAAAAAAAAGAAGAAAGAAAGAAAGAAAGAGAAAGAAACTATGCACACGGCTGTGGGAAGAGGATTCCATCGGTATAAGAGAAGAGTTGCTGCAGGGTCCTGAGGCAGGCATGCCCAGCAAGTGTGGCACACACACGGGGCCATGGTTAGGACTGGCCTTTTGTTCCCAGTGAGATGGAGATTGGTTGCAGGGACACAGCTGACCAGTCTGGCTGCTCTGAGGAGAACAGTGTGTAGGTGTCCAGGAAGGGGCAAGAGGGAACTGCCAGGGTCCCTATAAAGACAGTGGGGGAGGGGAGGAAAAACATCAAGGACAATTCACAGGTCCGCAAAGGAGGAGCTTTTGTGTAAGAAGCAGGGAAAAGAACATGAAGGAACACAGAAGTTGGGAGGTTTGTAGACGTGACACTTCAAATACCTAATGGACACCTGACCATCAAATGATCCACTCTCTTTCAATGGCTCGTTGTCAGCGACTGTGATAATAAGATAATGCAGACAGCAGTGACTTACCAACTGAGCATGTGCTGGATTCCTACTTTACGCCCCCCCACAGTCCTCCAAGTTAGGTGTTGCTTTCCCTGGGTCCCATATTGCACCCTCCGCCTTGTGTCATATCACCCCCTGCATCTGTGTGAAACGTGGGGTGTGGGGAAGACACGGAGCTCCTTTCTCAAGCTCAATCCTGGGGACCAATGGCCACGACCAATGTCACCCAACGGTTTGGTATATGGCTGCTGCCTTGGGCAGGGGGCTTCCTCAGTCTGCCTCCCCCGGGCAGTGTGGGGTGGTGTGAGCGCCTGTCCCACAGGTTGGACAGAAATAGCATCTGAACAGCAGGTGGCACAGTTCCTCATCCAGACACACTCGCCGGCCCATGTTCTCATTTCTAGGATCCAATTCTCAAATCTTTTTAGTACTAATTAGAAGACTATCAATCTGCTTGGCTCACCCTGGATTTACATCTTGCAGGATTTCCTGGGTTATTTTTCTAAGCTTCAGCTAAATGAATAAGAGAAATTGGCAGAGATCCTACCCCATCACCCCTTGAAGTGTGCGAGAGATAAACGTGCTTTCCCTGGGTCCTCTTCCTCCCACTGTGGGTCTGGATTCACGCTGCGAACAGCGACTGCGAGACGGAAATTAGCTGAATGGTCCGGCAGAATCTCTACATGCCACGCAGTCTTAAAAGGATCCAAGATACACACAAACACACGCAACCATAAACAAGCACACAAACTATACACACATACACCATACATACACACCATACACACACACAGATCATATATACAGACACACACACCACACACACACTATACACACATACACCATAAACACACTCATCAAACACACATACACAGAAATGCACTATACACACACAAACACACATACCATACACGCATACACAATACACACACAAACACCATACACACACCAACACACACAAACATACACAAATACACCATACACACAAACACCACACACACACACACCATACACACACACCACTCACACACACACACCATACCCACACACCATACACACACACACACCACACTCACACCACACACACACACCATACACACAAACACCATACACACACACCACACACACACATACACACACACCATACCCACACACCATGCTCAAACACACGCACCTTACACACACACCATACATACACACCAAACACACACCATACACACACACACCATACACACATACACCATACACACACACCATGCTCAAACACACGCACCATACACACACACCATACACACCAAACACACACCATACACACATACACCATACACACATACACCATACACACACACCATACACACAAACACACGCACCATACACACCATCCAAACACAATATACACACAAACACACACACCATCCACACACACCATCCACACAAACACAATATACACACAAACACGCACACCGTACGCACATATGCCATACACACAAACACACCATACACACAAGCAAATGCATTCACACACCATACACACATACACCATACACACACACGCTACACGCACACAAACACACACGATACACACACACACCATTCACAAGGACAAATACCTGGCTACTTGGCTTGATAAAGGGCTGTGGAGACCCTTTGTCCGCCCAGGCCACAGAGCCTGTCTGTCCCCATCTCAGCACTCGCCCCGGGCCAGCGCCAAGCGCCTGCCAGGTCTGGGGCTGCCTTCCTTCCCCACGGCTCTGGGGACTTCCTCACCAGGCTCTCTCCCTCTCCTGGGCCCATCATGCACCGTCCATCCTCCAGCACTGGCCCCGGTGGTGTTGACGCCCTGGACTTCCTCCAGGCTCCCTGGATGCAGAGAGGAGGGGTTTCCACACCCATCGGGTCATCGGGGGGTAGCTGCTCTCCCACGCCCTCCCCATCTGTCCTGCCTGCAACCGCACTGCGAACGCCCTGAGGGCAGCAGGCTTCTGCTTCTATTCAATGTGTCCGTTTTTAGTTACTGACACCCATTTGAAAAAACAAACAAAGAAAAAATTGGAAAATATCAAGTTGACTCTGAACTTTTAATTCAATAGTTCCTCCCAGTGTTGAGTAGTGAGAACACGGGATGAGAAGTCAGAAGATGTGGTTTCCCAACTCGCAGTAACCAGCGGCCAGCTCTGTGGGCCCCGTGGAGGCACATGCAGCCTCTCTGGGCCTTCATTTCCCCACGAATGGAAGCTGTCTCTGAGGAGGTGATCTGTAAGACACCATCCAGGTGGAAATTTTTTTTTTTTTTTTTTTTTTTTTTTTGAGACGGAGTCTCACTCTGTCACCCAGGCTGGAGTGCAGGGACGCGATCTCGGCTCACTGCAAACTCCACCTCCCGCGTTCATGCCATTCTCCTGCCTCAGCCTCCGGAGTAGCTGGGACTACAGGTGCCCGCCACCACGCCCGGCTAATTTTTTTGTATTTTTATTAGAGACAGGGTTTCACCGTGTCAGTCAGGAGTGTCTCGATCTCCTGACCTCGTGATCCGCCTGCCTCGGCCTCTCAAAGTGCTGGGATTACAGGTGTGAGCCACCGCGCCCGGCCACCAAGCATGAAACTTTTAAACGCCAGCGATATGCATGAAGAGACAATCTGAAGGCCAAGATGGTGTCTGGGAAAGTGAGCAGGGAAGAAAAACACGTGATAAGAGTGACAGTTTCTCTAAATAGAGACTTCGTGTTTACAAAGGGGAAAACTGCAGCCCTAACCTGGTAATCTTTTGGCTACAGTTTAAGTTGCCAAAAATAAGTACTGATGGGAAAGTTTTTTTTGTTGTTGTTGTTACTGTCACTGAAGAAAAAAAAAATATTTAGGGCAGTAAAGGATACAGTCAGGTATGACAAAAGGATAAACATGGTTCTGCAACTTTACAGAGAGACAGAAAGAACATGTTCTGGGGAGAGAGGATCCCAAAGTCTAGGTGTCTCTAAATTCACAGGCTCTAGAGGCCTCTCAGTTCTCCTCTGTAAGTATTTGATAAACTGTGGCTGTGGAAGCAGACAGGATTCTGTTATCCTAGCGAAACAGCAGAGAGATGCCCTTAGGAGGTTTGCAAGGGGAAGGAGATAAGCAGATGCTTGGCGAGCATGTTCTCCTGCTGGAAGGTTCAAAGACAGGGTCGACCCCAGCAGCTTCTGCAATGTCCCATTGAGAGTGGAAGCCAAGGACACCATCCTTTGTGACTTCTGTGGTTTTCTGTATTTGAGTTAAATAAATTCCCTCTAGATTTTAACCCTGGTAGAAGTGTGTCTCTTCGAAGAAATGGCATAATCCCAACCCAGGAGCAGCAGTTAAGGCAGACATCACTTCCCCTTGTTCTCTGGCTACTGGGAAATTCAAGCTACGTCTTACTTTCAAGCTCAACTAATTATAACAATCCAGAAGCCTGGAATATCTTACGGGTTCTTCTTCACAAGCCCCTATTTAATTTTTTAATTCGATTATATATAATTTATACATATTTTTATAAATAATATACATAAAATGTGTATAAAAAAGATACATACGTATAAATTTGGTCATTAGCAATTTATTTTATCATTATCCAATCATACGAATGTCAAATACTGGAGTCATTTTAACTCCTTCCTCTTCCTTGATTCCTATTCTGTGGCTCACGATTCCTTGTCAATTCCTGCCCATGCTCCCCCTCTCATTCCCATTACAAACACCACCTGACACCAACCATCTAACAGGTCGATCTGGCTCTACACAGTCCCTCTCCAGGTCCTCCTGTGTTCCACTACACGCTGGTTTTTCTCAAACACATCTGTGATCCCATCACTTCTTAATTCAAAAGCGCTCCACATTTTGCCTTTCCTCTATGTTCCACTGCATACTGCTTAGGAGTTCCTGGGCCTGCCTATCATTTTCTTGCCTCCAAAAACCCCTGCCACCATTCCTGTGCATCCAATCCTGACTTAAATAACTTAAAATGTCAGCTCTTCCCTGATTTCTCATGACAGGAGTAATACCTCCCATCTGAAATGTCAGAGGAAATTTTATTTCCCTTGTCATGGTTTGCATTATTATGTGTTAGGATTAGTAGATTATCTGCACTTAATCATTGGAAAGAGGCAAAGTACAGTGGTTAAAAGAATGAGGTCTGGAGTTTGTTTTAGAATTTTGACTACACCCCATGACTCACATAGCCTTGAACGAGTTACTTATACACCCTGAACCTCAGTATCTCTATCTGAAAAAATGAAGAGAATCACAGTCCTGTCACAGTGGGTTGTTTTAAAGGCTAAATTAATTCATCAATCCACGAATATAGCACTTAAAACTGTCTCACACTAGTAAGTGTTCAATAAATGCTAGATACCGTTCTTAACTCTCGGTTAGGTACGTGACTCTCTTGACCCTGCTTGGTCCTTGAAGTCAAAGAGCAAGCAGCCTGGTTCCTTCATTGCACCAACATGAGATTCTTACTGCTTTCAGTAATGAGTAGAGTGTATGACACCAATTTCAGGCAGTAGTCTTTGGTTTCAAGTTTTAATGACACCTGCCTTTGAAAATCTCCAACTCTTTTTTTTTTTTTTGAGATGGAGTCTCACTCTGTCACCCAGGTTGGAGTGCAATGGCATGATCTCGGCCCATTGCAACCTCCGCCTCCCGAAATCCCCAGCTCTTAAACATTAACTGTGACTGAAGTGGCATATGCAAGGACTTATGGCATCAAATCCAGTATGAAAAAAGCTTGAAAGCTGTCACACTCATCCTTACAATGAGAAAAAGCTCCACTAAATGAAAATCAATGACTTTTGTTGAACCCATCAGAGAACTGCAACCACAGGGCAAACCCCCCTGAAATCTGCAGAGGCAGGTTAACAGAGAGTCACAGCAGGTATCTGTTTACCTGGAACAGAAGCTGCAGGAGTCATAAGCTGGTAGGAATACTGAAATGATCACTCTGATGAATAGTGGAGGCTGAGTGTGAAGGGGCATGAGACTGAGAAGCTTTTGGGGGACAACCGCCTCAAGGGGTCCCCCAACACTTTCCTGAGCTTTACCTCCAGGAATCCTACAAGGTTCTCAAAGTGAAAAGGCAAGAAAGATCCCATATTTTCTCTGGCAGGGCTATATCAGAATTAATCATTGTGAAATACACGAGAGCATTTGCCATAAAAGTGACCTACTCTAGCAGAGAAAGATCTTACCAGAGGCTTATCCCTCCCAGTCAAATCTCCTCTAGCCTTCCTGTTCCACTTAAGGAAGTGGGTACAGTAAGCAGGGATTAGGGCTTCTGGGAAATAGACTGGGGGGCACTGTAGCTGGGAAAGGGAAAAGGAGTAAGGGAGGGAAACTATGCCACTGAAGAAACTTCTGAAGGCCACAGCCCAGGAAAACAGCTCCACTTAAAGATCAAGGTGCAGCTGTAAGATTACAGAACAATCCTCCATTGGCTCCACCCTAAACCACCACAGCCACAGGACTCCAGGATAATAAAGCGGATTAATGCTGGAAGCACTGCAAGATGCAGACTCTATGTGAGGAGAAGTACCTAGGGAAGCCCAAAGTCAAAAGAAGAGACAAACATAAGGATGCTAGAAAAATTTTAAGCCTCTGGCACCCAAAGCTACAGTAGACATTAACCACAGTCCAATTCCTAGTCAGACCAACATGAATTCTCATTCTAATGGCCTATTTACCCAAGGTGTGTCTAGCTTTAAAAAAAAACTACAAGGCATGCCAGAAAGACAAAAACAAATGAATAAAAATCAATGTAAAGAGACACAGCAATCATTAGAGTCACATTCCTATATGCCACAGTTGTTGGAATTATTAGACAACCAATTTAAAATTACTGTGATTAATATGTCAAGGGTTCTAATGGAAATAGTAAATAACATGCAAGAACAGTTAGATAATGTAAACAAGAAGAAGGAAATGAGATAAATGAAAAACACCGTAACATAAAAGACGAATGTCCTTGAGCAAGGGTGCTCATCAGGAGAATTGACACAGCCAAGGAAACAACAGGGAACGTAAAAATAGGTCAGTTAAACTTCTCAAACAAATAAGAAAAAAAAAGCATCAAAAAAAGCAAGACTAGAACATCCATGAACCAGGGGACAATCACAAAAAGTGTAACATACACATAACTGAAATACCAAAAGGAGAGAAAAAAGCAGAAGAAATATTTAAAGTATAAAAATAATGGCCAAGAACCTTCCAAAATTAATGACAGACAAAAAACTGCAAAACAGGAAGCCCAGATAACACCAAGATTAAAGTAAATAAAGAGACAAATGTAAAATGCAATTAAAAAGATCACTTGGGCATACCCGATTCACACTGCAGGAAGCTAAAACAGTCAATTTTGGAAAAAGCTGGGGAATGAAGGATGTAAATTTTAACATTTGAGAAAGAAGAACAAGAATTCAAATGTACTTCTCTTCAAAAACTATGCAAGAAGAGTGAGTGAAATATTTTAAATGTTGAAAGAATAAAACTTCAGACTAGAATTCAATATGCCGATAAATTATCCTTCAAAAGTGAAAGACAGAATTTCTTTTTCTTTCTTTTCTTTTTTTTTCTTCTTTCTCTCTCTCTTTCTTTATTCCTCTCTCTCTCTCTTTTTCCTTTTTTTTTTTTTTTTTTTTTGAGAGGGAATCTGTCACCCAGGTTGAAGTGCAGCAGTGCAATCTTGGCCCACTGAAACCTCCACCTCCTGGGTTCCAAGTGATTCTTGTGCCTCAGCCTCCTGGGTAGCTGGGACTACTGAGTGCGCCATCATGCCCTACTAATTCTTGCATTTTTAGTAGAGATGGGGTTTTACCATGCTGGTCAGGCTGGTCTTGAACTCCAGACCTCAGGGGATCTGCCTGCCTCAGTCTTCCAAAGTGCTGGGATTACAGGCGTGAGCCACGGTGCCCAGCTAAGAGTTTCTCATACAAACAAAAACTAAGGGAATTCGCAAAAAACAGACCTACCCTGCAAGAAATGTTAAAAGAATTTAATCAAGCAGAAGAAAAGTGGTATGCCAGAAACTCAGATCTATATAGAGAAGAAAGGAGTATTAGAGATAGTATAAAGGAAACAAAATATTGTATTTCTTCTTTTTCTTAATTTTTATAAAGGATAACTGTGTAAAGTAATAATGATAACAGTGTGATTATAACACATGGATAAGTAAAATAAAGGGCAGTAATGTTGCAGGACACAGGATAAAATAATTAAGAATTCTCTATCCAGGTTTCTGTACTACATAAGAAGCAGTATCATATTATTTGCAAGAAGTCTTTGCTTTGTTAAAAATGAACTTTAAAGCAACTACTAATATTTTTATAAGAAGTACAACTGATATGCAAAGAGAGAGGTTAAAATGGAATCACATAAAATGCTCAATTAAAACCAGAAAAGGTTAAAAAATGGAGAGGAAAACAAAGAACAAATGGAAGCAACAGAAAACATGGTAGATATTAATCCAGCTACGTTAATAATCACTTTAAATGTAAATGCTCTAAATATGGCAAGTAAAAGGCAGAGCTTGTCAGAGTAGATTAAAATCTTAAAAAGCACCAACTCTATGTTGTCTAAAGAAACTCATTTTAAACATAAAGATGCAGGCAAGTTAGAATGAAAGGGATGGATAAATATATACCATGCTAACACTAATCAAAAGTAACTTAGAAAGCTACATTAATTTCAGACAAAGTGGACATCAGAACAAGGAAGTCTGTCAAGAATAGATAGTGGCCTTGTACAATAATAGAGGTGCTAATTCTCCAAGAAGTCAAAATAATCCTCATTGTGCATGTACCTAACCAAAGAACATTAAAAGACGCGAGGCAAAACTGAAATAATTGAAGGAGAAATATATATACCCACTGTTAGAGGCTTAAACACCCCTCCGAGTAAACACAAAAATTTACTCAGCTACCAA
Organism: Colobus angolensis palliatus; assembly: GCF_000951035.1. Taxonomy (NCBI): domain Eukaryota; kingdom Metazoa; phylum Chordata; class Mammalia; order Primates; family Cercopithecidae; genus Colobus; species Colobus angolensis. Next base: position 3,072,964 of record NW_012115278.1, on the reverse strand, counting down.
ATGGCAGAGACGAGACTCAAATTTAAATAAAAGAAAAGGTTTATCAATTGGCAGTTTCCCAATTAGTTAATCAACCTACAATCAAAAAGAAGCATATACTAATTTACAGTTTGGGATGCTTAATGTTGGTATGCAAATTTCCTAATTTTTATAGAATTTGATACAATGATCAAAATAATTTTATTATAAAAATTACGTATCCTTACAAAGGTTCTAAGTATTTAATGCAGCTAAATTGAGAGAATGTTTCAGATACTAATTTCCATACAATATTAACTTTTCACTGCAGTGAGACTTTAATGAAACTTCTTCAGAAAGACAAGTCAACAGAATGAGCTCGCCTACACACTAAATAGCCAAAAAATATTTATATTGACCTTTACCGCCTGCATCACGTCTACAGAGACAAAAATAAAAACAGGTCACCACCTCACAGTGCTAAGGTATTAAGATGACCAAGGAAATCCCTCCTCTAAACCAGGCCTTGGCCCCAATGTCTCTGATATCCCATATATGCTAATACAAGAAAGGGTGTGGGGTCAGAATAAACCTAACTAGGGGGAAAATTCATGCTGTTCCTCACTCCCCAGACTCCTCAGAACAGATCTCATTATTCATAAGATGAGGATCGAGAGGCTACCCTCGCTAGTTTCTCTGGAAATACAGCCTTCCACATGAGCTGAATGTCCTCCTTTTTATGCAAGCATCGTCCTCAAAGCCATCGTCTCTGCCTTGCTGGCATGGCTCCAACACAAGGGGTGAAAATGCATAAAGTTGTCTGAATTTTTTCCAGATCCTGGTCATCCAAAAAAAAAGGAAAGGTGCCTATAAGGATAGAAGGCAGTCCATCTGGCACATTTAAACATTACCCAAGTCCTCTGTTCACGCTCCCATAAAAAATAATAATTGGATTGTTTGGCTGTATTCCCAGATAATCACAATCAGTCTAGAATGTGCCTCAAGTATGCCATTTTTATTTTTGTATTTTGTTTTGTTTTCTTTGAGACACAGCTTTAGAATTTGTTGATGTACCGTGTTCCAAACAGGTAACAGCACACGTCCTCATTAATGAGCTAACCACCCAGTTAGTTAAATTGCATTTCCCAAAATGAAGCATTGCATGAGCTGCATCATCTTAAGCTATTAATGCAAATGGTTTACCTTAGACAGCCACCTACACAGATACATATCTGTTAGGCACCTACTGTGACCTAAGCGTTTAGTAGCCCACGGGAGACATGCTCCCTCACCTCCACAATCAACAGGGCCAAACTTCTTTGAAAATATTGATTGAGTGCAAGTAGCAACTTACAATCAAAATACATTGACAGGCTTTCTTCCCGATTACAGTAAGGCTGCAGCGGCCCAGCAGGGAAAACTATTTCGCTTCCAGATTTCTTATTTCTACCATTTCATGCTGTTAAATCGGCAACTAAGAACAGGTCTGTATGAGACACTCCTGGCTCATGACTGAGGCACTGCAGGGCCAGCCACAGGGACTTCTGCACACCAAGACAGTCTCGCCCTGCTAGAGCAGGTCCATCAGCTGCCACGTGGGAGGAGGCTCTGGCTCCCAGTCCCCCTTCCTCCCTCCCCTCTCTGTTTCTAACTGTTAATGGTCAGGTGAGCCTGACGCACTGAGCAGTACCATCCATGAGCCACTGTGAAGGGCAGGGGAGCTTAAAGGAGAAAAATGTCAAGTTTTAGAAAAGACAGGTAGGGTCTTGGAGAGTTTTGGTAGCAAATCTGTTTTGAGAGGTAATTTTCTGTATCTCGTTGTCACTTGCTGAGCGCATGCCCTTGGCACTGCCCAGGTGATCCTGGAACCAGCCCTATACCTTGTGCTTTAAGCTCTGAGCAGAATGGGCAGCAACGTGAAGCTTCTCAGGAGCCCAGACTGGGAGGCAGCAGCAGGGGAGGCGGGAGCAGGGGAGGTGGCGGCAGGGGAGGCGGCGGCAGGGGAGGCGGGAGCAACGCTCTGCGTCCAGGAGCCCCTGATCCAGGTAGAAACGAAGGAGTCAGGACCCAGGAGGCAGCCTCCCCACCTTGGTTCACACAGTGGATCAAAGACAAAGCAGAGGGGAAAGGAGCTCCAAGTAATCCTACTGCAATTAAATAAGCTGTTTCCAAATAATGTCCACAATGCTCTGATGAAGAATGCTGCAGCTTCTCCCCTTGCAAGAGACATCCTTCCTGTCCCTTAGGAACGCCCCGAGAATCTGTGAACCCTTGCATTTCCACGTTTCTTTTTTCTTTTAATCCCATGTTTCCTGCAGGTCTGTGGGAATGGAAGCAGCAGTGCTGTCCTGTCTGGCCTGTGGGTCCATGTTTGTCACTCCTTCATTGAGAAGGCAGTGACCTGAGTCTGAATGGAGATGATAGAGCACGCTGTGGAAGGGGTGATGTGCTAGCAGCAGCCAGAGACACAGGCGGGGGTAGTGGAGAGAACCCTGCCCTTGGAGAAGGAGAGCTGAGTTCACACTGTCGCTCAGCCACACACCAGCTGTGTGACCCTGCACCAGCGTTTGAATTCCTTCCCTAAGACTCGGTTTTTACCTCTGTAAAAGGAAATTAGTAGGTGGGGACCGGGGTCAGAATGTGCCTCCCTGAAGACAGCAGAAAAAACACATGCACAGAAGAGGGATCCTCACTGTTCTCCGGCCACTGCTTGGTGCTGGGCCTGTGTCAGCCCAGTGGGAAAGAGGACATGGCCTTGGGACTGCGGTGACATGGCAGCGGCAGGACTCCGACATGCTCTCAGTGAGCTTCCCTCGCTGGCATTTACTCCTCTTCCAAATTAATTACCCTGGGAGAATGGAACATCGTCTCTTAAAACTCAGAAAGCCAGTCAACATTCTCAGACATCTCCGACAGCTCTGCAACAGCAGTGACATGTTCCTAATAACGTTTCTGGCTCTAATATGGCTGCAGCCAACACAGTTGTCAGAGATAAACAGCACCACATTTTTTGTTTTTTATTTTCATCCCAAGTGGCGAGCCAGGGCAGAGCATGCTGCAGCTGTGTACCTCTCACACCCCATGGCCTGAGTGTCTTTTGGCTCTGACTGTCCTCCACCAATAACAACAACAATGGTGGTAACAAAAACTGCGAACCCCTTTCTGGTGCGTGATATATTGATCCTGAGAGCACAGACTTGCTGGCCACTCTGCTCCACTCAAAGCCTTGCCCCCTGCGTGATAGGGGCAGATGACCTCATCGCTTCCTGCCTGATGTTCCTCAGCTGTGAAGGGTGCTGAAAAAGAACAGGGACATCAAAGTCCAGGTAAGGATGAAACGGTCTGATGGGCTGAATGTACCTCCGAAAGTGTGCAGGCTCCATGTTCCAGCACTGAGCTCCTTGCAGTTCAGGTGCAGTCATTGGGCTGACCCAGGGCTTCCCTGACACTCAGCTTGGTTCAAGTTTGATTTTTGAAGTTTATAAAAGTTTTCTAAACTTTATTTGAGTGAATACATGCATCATAAACTACAACAAAAACATAGGAAGCTAGTGGTTAGCTTTTTCACTCTCTACCCCCAAATAATGCTAACTCTTAAGACTTTGACTAGGGCAAAAAAGAAAAACATACTTAAAAAGGCAAATAATACTTTTATCACAAAAAAGTAACCTATCATTAAATGTCTTCTCCTACACCATTGCACTGGTAAAATTAATTCTGGAAAGCCACATATGAAAACAAAACAAAACAAAAATCCAGAATTAGATAACAAATACTCAGGAGAGTTGCTGACCTGGCTAACTCTTCAGTAGTTTGAAGAGGCTTTCAGGCCTCTGAAGTCTGTTTATTTCTCAGCACAGTGTTCCAGCCATCTTGCCTTTCCTTCCCTCCAAAACACACCCCAAAACGAAAGCATGCATCATTGAGTCTCTGTTCTTAAAACACAGCTTTCAAAAAGCAAATGCTGCACAAAAATACGTAACGGAACCATAAAAGATGTAGCATAGGACCTTTTCCTTCTTAGCAAAGTTGTCCTTGCTTTACGTGGTTTCTTTCGTACACTCTCCAGGGTTTGCCTGCCCCATGAGTAAGACAACACTTTCAGATTATGTTGCATGAAAAACAGAAAACGTCTGACTAGTATAAACCAAGGAGGCGATAACCATGTGATTAGAATTACAATTGTTGCTGAAGCTTTGGTTCCATTTTTATTGACTTCAGTTTTTCCTTTATGGAAGATGTAAGAAACATGAAGCTTTTCTGACCTTGTTATTTTTGCAAAATTTGCCTTTGACAGAGCAAACATCTCAATAATGCCAAGAACTCTCAGTGGCTCCTTCAAGTTGTTTGTACTATGGAGAGGAGAGTATGGATCATATTCCTGGTTGCATTTTTAACTCAACAGAGAGCTTGGTGTTTGCAAGCAGTCTTTGCAGACACACGTACGTTGTTGGGCAGATTATTTACAATGGAGAAGTAAGAAACTCAGTATGAAAGGCTGATGGCTTCGCGAGGGTTTGGCTATTTTCTCTGCCCTTGAAGACCTTGCCTGTGTAGAGTGTGTCTACCACAACTGAGCTTTCTTTCCCTTGGGAATTCCAGAGGCCACAGAGAAACTGTGCAATTATCCCTCACACCCACTCCTGCCCATGTAGCCACAACACTCCCATGGTTGTGTGCTTTCTGGGTTAACTCAAGTGGGAATCTCTAATACCTGCACCTAGAGTCTCTTCCATCATTGTATAACTTGCTGTCATTCCCACCTTGCAGATGGGGAAAGGGAGGTTTAGAGGGGTTTAGAGAGATGAAGAAGGTTCCCTGACACAAGAGAGGCTAGTTGCTGTGTGATGGAACCTGAGACATCCTGAAAGTCACCCTCACTGTTGGCCTCCCCAGCCTTCATGCCCCAGCGCCTCCTCCCTCCATCAGCTCTGGGATGTTTGAGAAAGGGGCACAATGCCTCCAGGTTCACTGTTACAAGTCATGCAGGGTGACCCAAATGGAATGAGAAGGCCATGACCTTCAAAACGAGAAGTCCTCTTCTTATCCTCAGAAGCTGGCCTCTCTTATCAATGCTATGATCATGTTCTCAACCTTACTGAACAAATTACATTACTAAAGCTGAAATAAAATAACCCACCTTCAAGACTGGGCAGAAGGAACCAGCGCGATCCTGTGCACCAGTGGTTTGCCCACTGTAGTGAGTTTCCACCAAAGTGAGGATGTCAGTTACTGGGGGACCACACTCAAGCCCTGTTACTTCACTGTCACCTTAGCAGGAATGCACAGCCAGCCTGACTGGCTGCATCCAGCAGCCTCCCGTTCCACAAGGTGTGCAAGTCTACAGGAATGGGAAGCAAGCAAGGCAAGGAGTGGAGCATATGAAACAGGAAAAGCAGGAGATGATAAAGGTCCACCTCACCTGTGGCAGAGGCCTGCCTGGCCTGGTCCTTGATGGGAAACCTGGTTCCCAGGGCAACAGCTTGATTCTTCCTTACAGGTCCAGGATGCTGGACACGTCGCACAGCTCCCTCTAGCTGCTTCCAGAGTTTGTGGATTTAAGAGGATGCTTGAGCATTTAGGACCTTGAAGTCTACATGTCTGGTAGGCTCCTCCCTCATCTGGGAAGGTGGGCTTCCTTTTGGATGTCCACACCTCTTACCTCTGTGTGACACGACACGGGGCTCTGTGGACACCTTGCAGAAGCTGCCATTTAGAGATTAACTCCTCCAACTAGAAGACAGGACTCTTCTAGTTGGAGTCTCCTAAAGGAGCAGTATGCCCCTTTCCTGCCACAGCAAAAGGCATGGGGGAAGGCCCCACGTGTTGGGATGCCCCATCTGGCAGTGGCCCGCCTCAATAGTGCACCTGGGCAGCAGGCAGAAGACAAGGAGATTTTGACCTGGCTTATTTTAATACACACACACACTAGATACAAAGCATTTGGATGAGTAAAGAGTGGTTGATTCTCTCCTCAGGTCACATCAACAAGGGTTTAGAATGAAACACAGCTTGCTGTACTCTATATGCTCTGCAAACATGAAGAAAGGAGGTATTAGCGCCTCCTAAAAACATACATTTGCTGGTTTGTTGGTACCTCTGCACGGCCAGTCAATATTGCAAAGCCTGATAGCAACATAGATAAATGCAGTTGTCCTGTCCAGTTCAGGCACCTTACTGTCTGGACGGTACAAAGCTGACCACGAAATGCACATGGTGCCACTCTGAGGGCACTGAGCACCTAACTAGGAGCATGGTCCTCCTGTGATGCAGGGAGAATCTTTCCCCACGTCAACTCTTCGCACAGACCTGTGGCCTGGAAGGATGCGAGTGCCGTGAACCAGCATCTGAATCAGACTCAGTAGCAATGAACTTAACCTCGGGGCCACAGAACCACCGCATCGGGGAACTGGATCATCTTGAATTGGTTTCCATTGCCCTTTGGTTTTCTGGCATCTCCTTATAGCAAGTATGTTTAAAACTAAAGATGGAAAGGATGCCTGGGGTGGGGGGCATCACTGCAGGGAGAAGGAACAACCAAAGTTCTTTCCAGCACATTCCTGGTTAACAGCACATCCACAAGAATTGTGTTGATGGATAACTTTTAAGATACCGGTATCAAAAGCAGCAGGTGACACGGACATGTGTTTCCATTTCCCAAGGCGGACAGGGCTTGTTTTCAGACTGGCTCCACTCAAGGGCAGCCTGAAGCGCTAAGCCCACGTTCCCAACCAGCTGGAGAACATGAATTGATAGCGGAATCTCCCTTGAGGAGGAGCCGAACAGTAACAAACAATGACTAGTATTTCTTAGCTTTAAGACTCCCCTCGCTCCGTATTTAGTGCTGATTTATCTATTAATAGCATCTATTAATAACAGTCCTATTTGATTCAGAGAACACCATAGTACAGCGCTGCGTTTGAAGGTATTTTCCTCCCCTTCTCTAGCCTGTGTTCCAATAGGGAATGTATAGGCAGGGGTTTAGAGAAGCATGGGTGATTTGGAACTTTTTAAATCACAAGGCTTATTTGTGTGTGAGAGAGGTTTAGTTTCTGCACGTACAAATACATGCATATTTGCATAGATTTTATGGCTTTTTTTTAGGTTAGTCAAGACATCTCATAGTTGGATTTCAAATTCGGAACTGAGAGACTAGAGAATGCAGAGCATGTATCAAGAAAGGTGCTGGAAATAAACAGCGAGAAAAAAATGGGAAAAGAGGAATGAAGAACATGACTAATACTAAACAAAACCTAGGGTTTTGGAGATGTGCCTCTTGTTTGAAGACCTCTGTGTAGGTCTGACCGTGCTTTCCAACAGCACGGTGGCCTTGAGCCGCAACAGGCTCCTGAGCTGCGAAATGTGGCTACTCCACGCTGAAGTGTGCTGTCACAAAATGCACACTGGTGTCTATGACTTCGCATAAGAAACCTCAGGCTATTTTATTAAAATAGCTCATTGATAATTTTTCGTATTGATTGCACAGCAAAACAATATTCTGTATAGACTGTATTGAATAAAATGTAGTAGTAAAATTAACTCCACCTGTTTCTTTTTTGCTTTTTAAAATGAGACTCCTAAAAAAATCTAAAATTATATCAGTGGTTTGCATTGTATTTCGATCAGACAGCTCTGATTTAAGAAATATCATAAAAGGTACAAGAAGTGTTCATCTGAACATGAAGACATTCAGAACTAAGTAGACCATGATGCTGCTCAGGGAATAAGAGCAAAGTGTCTGCAAGTTTGAAAGAGAAGCAGAACAATGGAAAATCAATATAGATCACCTTGTGGAGTTTTGTCATTTTAATAATATTTAGTATTTCAGTTCAAAAACACAAAATGCTCTTCTACTTATTTAGGTCTTCTTTCATGTTTTTAATAATAAAAGACAGTTAACAACTCCACCTTAGCTCTCACTTCCTGCTTATTTTGAGAATGTTATATAAATGGGATCTCACATATGTGACCTTTGGAGACTGGCATTCTTCACTCAGCTTCGAATGCTGTTGCAGACCAAGTTGTTGCATTTATGAGTAATCTGTTGGTTTTTCTTGCTGAGTAGTCGTCCATTTTAAAGATGTACCAACAGTTTGCTTAACCATTAACCACTGAAGAACATGAGGGCTGTTTCTGGTTTGAGGCTATTAAGAATGGTGCTACTATGAATATTTACAGACAGATTTTCTTGTCAACATAACTATTCATTTCTCCAAGACAAATGCCCAAGCTTGCAATCACTAGGTCACATGATAAGTACAGTTTTAAGACACACATGATAAGACACTTCTGTACTATTTTCTATAGTGACTGTGTCATTCTACATTCCCACCAGCAGGGTATCCAGGTTTTCCACATCCTGGCCAGGATTTCCTGTTC
>NW_012115278.1:3024399-3063897 GCF_000951035.1 Colobus angolensis palliatus | reverse complement strand
TAGACACCTCATGGAGGTGCAAGCATAGAGTACTCATTCCTTTTTCATTGGCCTTATTCGACTTAAATGATGTTTCCAAAGGCATAGCATGCATCTGAACATCCTTGGTATGGCATGTATTAAAACATCCTTAGTCATTAGGGAAATGCAAATCAAAACCATAATGAGCTACAACTTGTCATCCACTAGGATGGCTGTTATCAATAAAAAGGGAAGAGAGAACAAGTGTTGGTGAGGATGTGAAGAAACTAAAATCTTTGTGCATTGCTGGTGAAAATGTAAAGTGGTACAGCTGCTGTGAAAAACAGGCTGTCATTTCCTCAGAGAATTAAATACAGAATTATTATATGGTCCAGCAATTCCACTTCTAGGTATATACCCATAAGAACTGAAAGCTGAGACTCAAGCAGGGTCCTGTCTACCAATGGGTGCAGCAGTCACAACAGTCAAAAGGTGAAAGCAACCCAAGTTCCCATCAGAAAATGAAGAGACAAATCATGGTACTGCATATGATATAATACTGTTCAATCATAAAAAGAAATGAAATGATTTAAGATTTTTAAATCACAGATTCAAGCCTTATCAGATTTGTGGTTTGCAAAGTGTTCTCTCCCAGCCTAATTTGCCTTTTCGACCTCATGACAAGTTCTTGGTAGACCAATGTTTTCACTTTTGACAAGGTCCCATTGATCACTTTTTCTTTTGGGGATCATGCTTTCAGTATCAAGTATAAACACTCTTCATTAGCCTTAGTTCATGAAGATTTTTTCCTACGTATTTTTTCTAATACATTGTGTGTTTATGTTTATTTTATTTAAGGCCTCAATTCCTTTGGAATTAACTATTGTATAAAGTCAAGCTTTTTTTTTTGCCCATAGAGTTCCAATTGAACTTCAGAAATCAATTACCATTTTACTTGTTGTTTGACAGAGTAATGATATATGCTACTTGCATACTTCTCATAATATAGCAATTTAAAGATAAGGTTCAAGACATGCTAACAGCAGCAGTGCCATGCATTAGTGTGACGGGTGTCCCAGGATTTAATGTTGCACAAATAAAGAGTCAACAGTGGGGTACTAATTATTTTATTATTGAAAGTTTAATTAAAGGAATGGCATCTCAACTTTCAGATTTGATTCTAGTACATAATTTAAACAATTGCGAATGAACATTTATTTTGCATATATAATATTCTACATCTCAAACTAAGCAACAGAAAGAGAGTATGTCGAGGTCCGGTGCACCCCTATATTAGTTTACAGAAGTGTATATGCATGTGTGTGCCTGTGTGTATATGTGTGTGAAGAGATCCCTCTCTTCAGAAAAAATAATAGCATAGAGTTGTACCACTGGCATTCTTAACATTTTTGTCATTAATTTTGTATTTGACTTAAAACAGATTAGGACATCTATGTATATTGCATTGTTTAGTTAAAGATATGTACTGTAGCTACACTAAGCTAGACACATTAATTTTTCAAACACAATATAACTTTTGGAAGTGAAATCATGAGTAAAATAAAGCTCATACTAACATATATTAACCAATCAACTGGACAAAAAGAAACATTTATTTCATAATGCTGATATTTAATCAAAAGAAAACCAAGAAGAAAACAAATTATTTTCAAAACAACTTAAGAAATAAGGAATTAAATGCCCAAAATTTATATTTTGCCTTTTAAAAAAATTTTTTTCATAAAAATATATTAAGACACTACTGGGGGAACCCGCCCTCAATATTTCAATGTAGGTTCTTTCTATTTTCCATAAGTGTCAGCCAGCTGAGAAATAAAGAGAAAGAGTACAAAGAGAGGAATTTTACAGCTGGGCTACTGGGGGTGATATTGTCTTGATAAACATCTGAACAGAAAACAGGGTTCGAGAGCGGAGAACTCGTCTGACCTCAAATTTATCAGGGCGGGGTTTTTCCCCACCCGAGTAAGCCTGAGGGTACTGCAGGAGACCAGGGCATATTTCAGTCCTTATCTCAACCACATAAGACAGACATTCCCAGAGTGGCCGTTTATAGACCTCCCCCCAGGAATGCATTCCTTCCCCAGGGTATTAATTATTAATATTCCTTGCTAGGAAAAGAACTTAGTGATGCACGTCCATTTATAGGCTCTCTGCAAGAAGAAAAATATGGCTGTATTTTGCCCGACCCCACAGGCGGTCAGACCTTAAGGTTGTCTTCCCTTGTTCCCTGAAAATCGCTGTTATTCTGTTCCTTTTCAAGGTGCACTGATTTCATATTCTTCAAACACACATGTTTTACAATCAATTTGTACAGTTAACACAATTATAGTAGTAGCCCTGAGGTAACGTACATCCTCAGCTTACGAAGATAACAGGATTAAGAGATTCAAGTAAGACAGGCATAAGAAATTATGAAAGTATTATTTGGGAAGTGACAAATGTCCATGAAATATTCACAATTTATGTTCCTCTGCCATGGCTCCAGCCGGTCCCTCCATTCAGAGCCCCTGACTTCCCGAAACAAGACACAGATTAAACAAGACAGTTTGTCATAATTCACGGGAGATGATTTTTCCTTTTAGTGAAATGTATTTTGGGCTTGTTCTGCTGTGTAGATTCTCCCCACAATCTGAGACTTGTGAATGGCACATCTACCAGGTAGGTTCCCAGGTCTTGGAATGCTCTGAGTCACTAGTAATTATGGCAGGCAAGCTAGTAACCAGCAAGGATGTTCACACTCTGAACCCCAGAATCTGCTACTATGTCACTTTATGTGGCAGAAGGGACTTCAAAGATGTGATTAAGTGAAAGATCTTAGATGGGAGATCATCTTGGCCCACGTGGGTGAGCCCAACCTAATCACACAGGTCTTCAAAACCCAGGGAGCTCTCCTGTCTGGTGGTCTAAGAGAGATATGATGACAAAAGTGGGATGAGAGAGAGGTGCTGTTGTTGGCTCCAAAGATAGAGGAAGGGGACCCACGTCAAGGAATGTGGGCAGCCTCTAGGGGCTTGAAAAAAGCCAGGACACAGATTCTCCCCCAGAGCTTCCAGGTGGCAAAGCTGCCCTGCCCACACCCTGATTTTAGCCCAGTTCAGCTTTCTAATCTACAGAAATGTAAGATATTAAATTTACGTTGTTTCAAGCCACTAAGGTTACAGTAATGTGTTGCCGGAGTAATAGGAAATGAATAAAACAATCAATGCTGTTTGCAATTGAATATTCTTTATGGTTCAATTTCTATGAGTGTGCACTAACTACACAATTATGGCCAAGTTCTGGACACCAAAAATGTTTGTCCAAGAGTCTATATCAAATTCACTTTTAATTCATCCATATAAGTAATTTAAAATGTAGTTTTAATAATTTTAACAAGTTTAAATAAACTTATAATATTACCTCTTAAAGTAAATTTTAGGAATTTTTAAAATGTGATCCTTAACCTCAATGACTACAGAAAGTGCTATAGGAAATTTTTAATTAATTAAAATATTATTTCAAAAATTTCAACTATTTAAAAATAAAAATTAAAGCCATTACCCAAACATGTTATATAGCAAATGTTATTGCCTCATCTCTGTGCATATATTGGAAAATCTTACATACTTGTCATTATTTGAGAGGTTTTGCTTCTGCTACTCAGAGAGTCATGACCAGCCTAACAGTTGTTAGTCAATTTTATGATCACTTTATATCTTTCTGTACATTTTGGGCAGTTTTTCTAACTTTATTTGTATGATAGTGAATATAACTCGTTGTTCAACTTTGTTATTGTAAAATTTTTAAGTGGAAAAATACAGCTTCTGAGTGTATTTAACCAAAAAATACCAGGACACTGCAAGGTTAACTGTTCACAAACATGGACACCACTTCACTTTCTTTCCTTTCTTTTTTTTTGAGACGGAGTCTCACTCTATTGCCCAGGCTGCAGTGCAGTGGCATGATCTCGATTCACTGCAACCTCTGCCTCCTGGGTTCAAGCCATTCTCCTGCCTCAGCCTCCCACGTAGCTGGGATTACAGGTACACGCCACCACACCCGGCTAATTTTTGTATTTTTAGTAGAGATGCACCATATTGGCCAGGCTGGTCTTGAACTCCTGACCTCGTGATCTGCTTGCCTCGGCCTCCCAAAGTGCTGGGATTACAGGCATGAGCCACTGCACCCGGCCCACTTCACTTTCAGTTGCTTATTGGTATTAGAATTGGCGTCTTCCTGGAAGTGGACACCCATCATGTGGAAACAACTTAGACACCAAAATGATGTAGATGCAAGTATCCTCCACCACTCCAAGTTACCAATGAGTGTCTTCATTAGGAGAGTGTTGTTATTCTCATTTATGAATAGTGAATCCTATGCATACAAATTAATGCTACACATGTAAAGTGGTTCAGAAACTTATACTTTAAAGCACTCTTTTGTATTTTGGGAAACCAAGTTTTTTCTTTAATTTGTTATTTTTTTAATTTGATATTTTTTTAATTTGATATTATGGAACATTGTGGTTTATGACAGCCATAGATTCCTAATTGATTTCTGTACCTCCAATAATTTTTTTTTTACTGACTTTAAAAAACGAAGCAGGTTTAGGTTCACAGAAAAATTGAGCAGAAAGTACAGGGCTCCCAAGTACTCTTTTCCCCAGCTATCAACATCCCCCACCAGAGCAGTCCATTGGTTACAATCAATGAACCTACATTGACACGTTGTCATCACCTGAAGTCCAGCGACTGATTTTAGCATTCATTCTTAGCATTGTACATTCTATGTGTTTGACAAATATGTCCAACATGACAGTATCATATATAATAGTTTCACTGTCCTAAAAATCCTCCCTCTGCCCACAACCCCGGGCAACCACTGACCTTTCTATTGTTTTTACAGTTTTGCCTTTTCAAGAATGTCATATAGTTGGAATCAGAGTATGCAGCCTTTTCAGATTGGTTTCTTTTACTTAGTAAATATGCATTTAAGTTTCCTACATGTCTCTTTATGGCTTGGTAGCTCCTTTCTTTGTAGTGCTGAATAATATTCCATTGCATGAATGTGCCGTGGTCTGTTTATCCATTCTCCTACCTAAGGACATCTTGGTTCCTTCCAAATTTGGGCAATTATGAATAAAGCTGCTGTAAACACCTGTATGCAGGTTTGGTGTGGATATAAGTTTTAACTCATTTGGGTAAATGCCAAGGAGTACAAATTCTGGATCATCTAGTACCAGCATGTCTAACTCTGTAAGGGACGAACCAGCTGTCCTCCAAAGGGCTGTGACATTGTGCATTCCCCCAGCGGTGGGTGAGAGTTCCTGTTGCCCCACATCCCCGCCACATTTAAGGTTGCCAGTGTTTCAGATTTTCTGCCATATAACCGTGTACATCCAGTTTTGCTCTTATAAGATCTTATACGGTTGCTGAACATAAATTTGATCCTGCCACTCCCTGATTTTCAGATATAATAACCTTTCTTTGCTCACGCATTGGAAGCGCCACTTTCTGACACTATATATAAGACTGTCCACCCCTGGCTCCTACATTCACTCTGACCACCCATCATTACCACGACACACCAGAAATAGGGAAAGAGATGTGGCTGGTCTCACAAACCATTTCTACTACTACGCCAGATTTCTTCCTAGTACTTTATGCTCATTGCCAACTAATTCCAGAAAGGCATTCACTTTTACGTATTTCCCCGAGTGTGTGTGAATTGTCTTCAAGAATTTATGTTATTGCTATAAATATCTTTTTAAAACAATTTATACAAGCACTTTTCTTTCTGGCAGTATTGTGTAAGTCCATGTGCACACAATCCCCTCCTGGAATTGAGCACTTAAAAGGCCCTGTGAATGATTTAAACACATTTTTACAGCATGACAGAATGAGGGAAGCCATTACAGAAAGAAATAAGGTTTCCGGTGAGAACACGTGCATAGTGTGCAGAGCTCTGCTGGTCTCTGCAGACCTGGACCTGGGCCTCCACGGGCCCCACACATGCAAGGAACAGAAGCAAAAGTAAAATAAAGGATGAACATATTTTACAGTTCATTTGAAGGTTCAGGGAAAGATCAATAATGTTCAAAGAAGAAAGCCACAAAAACTTCTACATGAGATTTCATCAGATTTGTTTGTCATGTTCCATATGCAATTTATTTATTTATTTATTTATTTATTTATTTAGAGACAGAGTCGCACTCTGTCAAACAGGCCGGAGTGCAGTGGTACAATCTCAGCTCACTGCAACCTCTGCCTCCCGGGTTCAAGCGATTCTCCTGCCTCAGCCTCCAGAGTAGCTGGGACTATAGGCGCCCGCCAGCACGCTCAGCTGATTTTTTGTATTTTTAGTAGAGACGGGGTTTCACTGTGTTAGCCAGGATGGTCTCGATCTCCTGACCTTGTGAGCCACATGCCTCAGCCTCCCAAAGTGCTGGGATTACAGGCATGAGCCACCGCGCCTGGCCCCATATGCAATTTTAAAGAAAGCCAGTACAATAAACTGAATTCTTATGAGTCATACATAAGTACTTGTGATTAATTCATTTAAAATGCCCCATTATAAATTCATTCACCAGATATCTTTCCATTTTGATTTTAACTTAAAAATTGTATAGATTTGATATTTGATATTCCTTTTATATTTACTCTTATACTTAGCAGTAGATGTTGTCTTTAAGAACTTGTAAAGGATTACTTGATAACTATGATATCTACCACAAGTAAAACGTTGGAAGATAAAATACTATGAAAAATTAAATCATCTTACAATGGTTCAATGAGACAAATGTAAGTAAAATCAAAGAAAAATTTGTATCTTTCTACTTAGTAGACAAATCACCTTGCTTTAAGGTAATGTTAAATTGGCCGGGCACGGTGGCTCACGCCTGTAATCCCAGCACTTTGGGAGGTCGAGGTGGGTGGATCACCTGAGGTCAGGAGTTCGAGATCAGCCTGACCAACATGGTGAAACCCCAACTAAAAATATAAAAATACAAATATACTAAAATACAAAATACAAAAATAGCTGGGCGTGGTGGCACGTGCCTATAGTCTCAGCTACTCAGGAGGCTGAGGTAGGTGAATCACTTGAACCCCGGGAGGCAGAGGTTGCAGTGAGCTAAGACCGTGCTACTGCACTCCAGCCTGGGCGAAAAGAGCAAAACTCAGTCTCAATAAATAAACAAATAAATAAAAATTAAAAATAAATTTTAAAAAGGTTAAATCTAAAATATTACATAGGAATTTTGTATACTTCCGAATAGTATGCACAGCTCATTAGCATAAGGGTTTTTGATAAATCAACTGTTCATCAGTTTCTGAATGTTACCATGTTATGGATGGTCAAGTTGCTCACAGCCTTATCGAGATCACCTATTTTGTAACGTGGCTCTTATGCGACAAGGTCTAGAGTGAAAATGCCCAGGTAGTCAATACCAAAACCATCATCAGTTTTATCTGTGTGTGCAGGGACGCTGTGATCAATCGCACGGCTGTTTGACAGAGCAGCACCAGGCTAGGCATCCCTCACACAGCATGCACACCCCGGGCCGGGACTGGTACTCACAGCTGGAGAAAATCAGCGGGCAGGAGTGCTCGTCCATGGGGAAGTTGTGCAGCTGCAGCTGGCACTCAGCATTGATGGTGAGCCTGCGGAAGAGCCAAGCGTCAGTCCAGGTCAGCAAACAGCACAGGGCAAGGCAAGGCTGGCGGCTGCTATAGCACCCCGTGTGGGGATCGGGAGGGCCGTTCCGTCACCCAGGGCAGCACACGCGGCGCACTCTTGGCCAGGGAACCATTCACGGTGAGACTGTGCTGCGTTGCTTTCATGTTGGGTTATTTTGTTTTGCTTTTAACTATCAGTGGCACAGGGAATTCCAGTTAGTAAAATTCCAACTGTGTCTAGAAATACACGCCAAGTCAGAGAGGAGACAAAACCAACTGTTGTTTTATAAGTTGTTGTTGTCAATCTGTTTGAATTAAATCCTTCCTCCATTTGGAAACTGGTGTGTTTATCTAAACAGCTATTATGTCAAATTAATGCACGCATCGGGGGATTTCCTGTTTGGACAACTGCCCCCCCTATTTCACTGGCAGGGGGTGGCTCTGCCACATGAGGGCGCTGCCTCCTCCCCGGGCAGCAGTCTCATTCTTTAGTGTCTACACGGGGTCCCAGAACTGGCTGGGTCTTGGCCCTGGCTTGCTGAGGCTTTATGTCATGTCAGAGTCTCCGGTGCATGGCGTACAACTGACGAGGAGACAACTTCTACAAACCCCAGCTCTCAACGTATTGCATCAGCACAGTTTCCAGCTGTGGCTTTTTTCTTTGCTGTAATCGTTCCCTCCCTGGCAAAATGAGGATTTCCCTGAAACTGTAACGCTCTCTCACTGTCTGCTTATTTTAAAGTCCATCTGGGCCTATATGTGTGCTGTGGACATTTATTTAATGTTAGGAGTCAGATTTCTCCTTGTGGAAATCTCAGTACGCACACTGCCTTCATTCTCAGGATGGATGAGCTAAGCCAGTAAGGATGGGTAAGGAGAGGAAAGTGACGGGGTCAAGCCCTGAGGCAGAAAGAGCAGAGCGGGGAGATGTAGCCACAGAGCAGGTGCAAGAAGGAGCCCTGTGCCCTGGGCCAGTGAGAGCCAGCCCGTGAGAACAAAGGCTAGATGCACCCCGGGCTTCTGAGCCATCAGGAAGAAGGGAGTGCAGTGCCCTCTGGAGCAGCACCAACCGCTCAAAGGACACTGCTGGAGGGAGCGTCCAGTCCCTGTGCTGGGCGAGCAGACAGGAGTGCGGAGGGCCCGTCATTGCAGGTGCTGTGTTGCTGTGTGTTCAGTTAGACTCTGACCATCCCAGCAGAAAGACCTGGGAGAGACAGGCTCCCAGTGGTGACTGTGGGCGAGTCAGTTCCCTTCTTGGAAGTTCAGTTTCCCTTCCCTCTCTGGGTTTCTTCGAAGACTTCCCTGCCTCTGGGGGGACACACTCCAGGGAGCTGCCACTTCCCTCAGGGATGTGCTTGGGAGAGGGGCCCACTCTCCCCATCTTCCTTGTGGGCTCAGATTCACTCAAACTGCACTTGTTGATCAGGGCGCCGACATCTGTCTTTTCCTAGGTAAGAGGACCCACGGTGTAAATGTATTAAGAATAACTTTCACAGCCTACTTCCAGCAGAAATGGACTCTGAAGAAATGAGCTTATATTCTCTGTCTGTGGATCACCTGTATGCTTTTTTTTTTTTTTTTGAGACGGAGTCTCGCTCTGTCGCCCAAGCTGGAGTGCAGTGGCCGGATCTCAGCTCACTGCAAGCTCTGCCTCCCAGGTTCACACCATTCTCCTGCCTCAGCCTCCCGAGTAGCTGGGACTACAGGCGCCCGCCACCTCGCCCGGCTAGTTTTTTGTATTTTTTAGTAGAGACGGGGTTTCACCGTGTTAGCCAGGATGGTCTCCATCTCCTGACCTTGTGATCCACCCACCTCGGCCTCCCAAAGTGCTGGGATTACAGGCCTGAGCCACCGCACCCGGCCACCTGTATGCTTTTATTTTTACACGTGTGGCATGAGGGCCAACTTTCTCAGGATGCTGTAGCATGTCTCACGTGAAAGAGAATAGACTTAGAGATGAAAATCGGGTCTCATTCCTACAACGATTCAAATTAAGGATCCCATTTTAAATCAGGAGTAATCAAAGATCGACGCAGCATCTTACCTCAAAGTGTAAAGGATTTTCCCGTCATTCCAAATCCGGAGGAGCTGGTTGGGGGTGGTGATCCAGTGGGCCTCTGCGGTTTTCGAATTGCGGAAGATGGTGTCTGGAATCCAGATCAACCCCACCATGTTGCTGTTCAGAGTGAGGATTTTCATTGTGCTGTTGAATCGAAGGCGACTATCTGTCCAGGTCTGAGCAAAAAATATGTCAATTTGGTATTCCTGAAACAGAGCAGAAGGAGAGGCAAGGCAGTTCTATTAATAAATGTTCTGCATAATTTGTTCTCTTTGTCAAACGTTCTGTGTTATCTCCATGTTGACATCCTCACCTCCCCGTTCTCTTTCTGATAGAGACTGACTGCTTCAACATGGCAAGCACTCAGTGAATGATGACCAACATTATTCGTCAACAGTATAGTAACATCATGTGACTTAATGTAAATCTTAAGTTGCAATAAATATATGAAGTCTGAAGAAGAGCTAAGGGAGACAGTTGAATCTGTTTCAGGGTGTGGAGGCAAACCCTAAGCTCACAAGTCCAAGCCCTGACAGGTAGCAGGACCTACTGGAGCCTCGATTCTCTGATCTATAAAGTGGGGGACACAATAGCGTCCACCTCCTCAAGGTGTTATGAAGATAAAAGGAAGTGATTACATGAGCACCCTTAGTGCCTGGCAGAGAGCAAGTGATCCATGCATATTCGGTCATATAATAGTTATGACTATTTGTACTTGAGTCTTCTCAAACAACAAAAAGCAAAACAAAAAGAAAAGTAAGAAATAAAATACAACCAAGAACTGTAGAGAGGACAGCCACCCGAGCCAAGTGCCGATTCCAAGTGCAGGCTGAAGAGGTACAAATTACAGAGGCAAAGGCCCAGGACTGAAGCCACGGCAGTGTTCACGGTGCCCGGTAAGACTTTACTGCAGCCATCAGATAGTTAAGGCTGATTCTATCCTGGGGCACTCTAGGAGACCCAAAGAAGTGCCTGTAGACTGGGCTGCCTCAGAGGCCACTCCCCTCATCACAGTTTAAAGAATTATTTTAGGTTCATGGTAAGAGGGATGTAGAGGCTGGCTGTAAGGGATTTTTATACCTTTCATAATTTTTGTTATGCATTAGATATTATAAATGTATCACTTTTGCAGAATCTGAATTTTGTGATTCTCAACAAATCTCATATTTACCGTTTCCATTGAGTTTCCCATTTTAGAATCTTTCCGCGATAGGCAATTCAATTTCAGGTTATAATTCAACTGGTCTTTCATTAACTAATGCATTCATTCATCATTTCTTTGCTTCACTGAGTATGCCACGCTTTTCAAACCAAGGAAGACCCAGCCCTGTGCCAACAAGAAACCCCCTCCCTCCCAGAGTTTATATTCTATTCAGGGAAGACAGGCCTTAAATAAACAGGCTGGTGGTCATTCACGCCACACACAAAAATAAGGCTGGTGCATTACTAAGGATTCAAGTTAGAGGAAACAAAAGGTATCCAGGCATCCGGCACAGAGGGAATTATGGAACAGGCAATGTGAGTCTTGCGTAAGCATTTGCGCAGTTGGGGGAGCAAACGGCAGGAAAGCAGCAGCTGGGAGCAGGTTCTCGGCGACCTTTTCCAGAAGCCTCTCGAGGCTCAGCAGCCATGGCAGGTCATGTGTGGCATCTCAGCAACCAGACGGACCCTCCCAAGTCCATGTGTCTGTCTGAATGTGCCCTTGGGGATGAATGGCCTCAGCCCCGTTCCCACCTTCCAAAATGTGGCCTGCCTCTCGCCGACAGACTCTGCACCCAGTGAAGGTGTGTGTGTTAGCGTGCGTGAGTGTGTGCATGTGTGCTTCTGTCATATAACCTAGCATGTGCTGACTGAGACAAAAATGGGGTTCAAAGAGTGGTGAAGCGAAACAAAAGCAGGTAGCATTGATGCTTAGGGCTCACGAATGTGGGACTGGAGGCCAGACGCCTGGTGTCTCAAATGGGCGAAACCTCTAATGAGACAGAACCCGTCTAAGGAGCGGGTAGCTCTCTGGGCAGAGGTGGGAAAAGGAAGGGTAATTAGAATGCGTCGGCCGGGCGCGGTGGCTCAAGCCTGTAATCCCAGCACTTTGGGAGGCCGAGGTGGGCAGATCACAAGGTCAGGAGATCGAGACCATCCTGGCTAACACGGTGAAACCCCGTCTCTACTAAAAAATACAAAAAACTAGCTGGGCGACGTGGCGGGCGCCTGTAGTCCCAGCTACTCGGGAGGCTGAGGCATGAGAATGGCGTGAACCTGGGAGGTGGAGCTTGCAGTGAGCTGAGATCCGGCCAGTGCACTCCAGCTTGGGTGACAGAGCGAGACTCCATCTCAAAAAAAAAAAAGAATGCGTCGAGTGCTATTCTCTGTGCTTGGTAAGTTATCACAGGAAGGAAATTATCTCCAAAAGAACCCGGTGATTTGAAAGCTGTTATAAAAGAGGAAAGAAAGACAAAGCGCACTTGGGGTCTGGCGGGGCTGGGAGAGGCAAGTGCCTCTCGTCCTCATCTCTACAGCAGAACATGGAGCACAGCTTGCAGTGCCAAAGCCTACTGAAACAACGTGGCAGAAATAATCACACCCATTGCTGAAGCCTCTAAATGGGTTAGGTTGCCACCCTGTAACGTCTTTAACTATGCAAATATGGCTCAAGGGAAAGAAACTAGGTGTGGCCCTTCCACTGAAGGCTGTAGGGCCAGATACCTATACTTCAGAGAGAAAGGGCGAGAGTGAAGCCGGGGACAGGGAGTGGTGCTGGCCTGCAGAAGCAAAGATGCACAGCAGCTCTTGGCATTGCCCGGAGAAAAGAACTCAGATGCGGCTGTGCACATGTGAGGCTGGCCTCAGGTAGAAAGTTGGCTCAGTTTTAAGGAAGTTCTGCCAAAGGAACCACAAGTCAGGAAGAAAAATGACTACCTGAGATTGAATGGTACTGCTGCCTGCCTGTCTTCCATGGGCAAACGGCAGCCTCTGCTTGGACCCCAAAGCAGGTGTATTATCCAACGCCCACTTTACCATGGCAAAAATGGTTAATGGAAAAAGAATACATTCCCAGACAATGGAGGCAAGAGTCCGAGAGAAAACATGCCTCGGGGCCCTGCCCTAGGGAAAGAATTAGAGCTGAATCTAAGAAAAACCTCACCTCCGGGAACCCAGCCCATCAGGATCTGCCCAGTGGGGACTCAGGCTGGCCCTTTCCACCTCAGTACACACACTGCGTGCTTGGAGTGGGAGGGAGGTCAGACAGGTCTTCTGCGTTGACAGGTCAGTGGATCAAAGAAAACCACATCCAGACTTGATGTCTCTCCCAGGACAGGTATATAGATGGATACACAACCTTGACCTTGGGCCAGGACAAGGCTGACCTTTTGAGTTGCCTCCCTTGAAGATGGGAGAAGGCATTTTTCTCTGATGAGAAAGAGACAGGCTAATATTCAGCGGCTAGATACAGATCATGACAATCATTGGTGCTGTTTGCCAAATACCGCAGCTTCCCTGCTTGAGGCGTGTGATAGGACTGTTCCCCGTTTGGGGCTGGGTGTGGCCACCTCACTCATGAGAAGGTGAAACACAGGTAGAGTGGTGTGTGCCACTCCTAGGAGGGCCCTGGAAGAGCCCATGTGGGACCTGCTCACCCGTTCAGGCCCTGAGGGACCGTGTGGAGCAGAGCTCTGCTGACTCACGTGAACCACGGGCCCTGGGTGAGAAGCATCCAGAGCAGTTTGTCAGAGGAGCCCATCCAGACTGAGAGTGGGAAAGGAGGGAAAGGGTGCTGGGCTGTGCAGGTGCTGGGGACATGGGAAGGCCATACAGAAGCCAAGACCTCAGTGAGGTGTGGCGTGGGCCAGGCATATAGATGGTGAAGCAGCAAGTTCAAAGGCTTCCCTGCAGAACAGACTGTGAGCTGACAGCCACCTTCCCTCCATCCTGGTGGGATTTGGACTTAACGATGATTTCTGACTGAAATGTTAACAGGCTATATTGGCACAGAGAACATATTCAATACTGTAAAATTCAGTATGTGAGAATGGTCAGGGAGGCATATGTGGGCATTTTTAAGTTTTACTTCCTTCTTTCTTTGAACACAGGTTTACTGGATTGAGGAATGAGAAGAGAAGGATGAAAATGTTCTCCCAAGCACATCCAGGGCCCGCCAATGTGATCAATAATGTCAAAGTAACCAATATTCTCTATAAAAGCCCCATTGGAATTTTGGAAAGAATCTGAAATTGTTCAAAGCTTTTTGCTTGTTTAACCTAAGTGTAACAGAGAAACTGAAACTCAGAAAACTTGAAGAATTTTGCCAACATTACTCAATATATCAAAAGTATTTTGAATTACCGGACCCTCCACTAACAATTTCGGAATGGGCCTTTTCATTCTACACACAAGGTAAGACAAAGAGTGACCAGCAAACGGGGACCCGCTTGTTTGCCCTTTTCCTCCTTATCTTCTCTCTCCATCCCCATTAAGGAGCATTTTGTGCCCCTTCCCCATAAAGCACTTTAAGATGTAGTTTGAGATCGGGACAGCACAGGGCTGGATGGAAGGCGTGTTCCAGCATCCCTCCCAGGAGGCACAGGCGCCTGGGTTCCTGACACAGAGACAACGACCACCCTTCCTTCCAAGGGTACACTGAGGCCTAAGACATTGAGTAACCTTCATCCAGTCACACAGCTACTAAGTACCAATTATTCTAAACTCACAGCCCAAATCCACTTCCCTGGATGCGACTGAGAGGGGCCGCAGCAGCTGAGCCTGGGTGTTAGACTCAGGACGTGTGGAAGAACATCAGTGCAGAAGTGTCCTCCACATGCACCTTGTTCACAAACTGTGTGACACGCTTTACCTTCCTGTGCCTCAGTTTCCTCATACGTACAATGCAAGTGTCAGATTCCATCAAATGTAAGGAACCTTCCGACTCTGAAATTTTACATTTCCGTATCCCTGCCTAGAGTTAGCCTTTCCCTCTTGAAACTAACTTTCCTTTTTTTTCTCATTTCTCTATCTTACTTTTGCAAGAAGAACATGATGGGATGACTTCTTCCTGTGTCCCATCTTCCATTATTGGAAGGACTTTCACAGGTCTGAATTCTGCATGACGTATTCGAGAACCATCCACGAGGTGGAAGCTTGCAGAGCAAGGCGGGAATCCCCACCCCCATCCCACACACGGCCGTGCTCTTTCCCTGTAGCAGAGGGGAGCGTCCTCTGGTGCTGGGGGTGCAAGCTCCTCTTCTTCATTCTGAAATCCTACCACAAACGCCACTTTAACGCAGAGTGAGGCTGTGCGTGGTGTGGATGTTTTATTGTGTCTACATTTGACTAAATGTTGAAGAAACACTTCCCACCCACAGGGAAATATTTTTATTTCTCTCATAAACTTTCTTTGTAATGGCATTAATCATCCTTCCTTTTGGCAAAGAAAAAAAATTTCTACAATGTCTATCTGAAAATAAAGATTCTATATAATTCCTTAATGCTATGAAAGTAATGTGTCTGAAATACTAATGGATGAAACTCGTGTGGACCCTCCAATGTAAACCATCAGGTTTGAACAGCCCAAGTTCATGATTTGTTTCAGTCACTGCAGAGCTCAATAATTTCCAAATAAGCCATGAATTACTGCGACACGCGGAGCATTTTGACAAAACAGAAGAAAAATTATGCTTCTTCACAATATCCATCTGTAGCTTCTAGAAAATGTGGAAATTATTTCCTCACACTTTTGCCCCTTCCTTTGTTAAAGAGGGCCAAATGACAAAAAGGAGATTAGCGCAGGATGGGACCCTTGAGATTCTGGTTGCAGGAGACACTTGTTGGGGACGGAGCCTCTTTCCCCCTATTGGGCCTCAGCTCGTTAGCTTGAGTTAGATAAACAAATCAGGAAAAGAAGCCACTGGCTGTTTTCTTTACAAAATGGTAGCAATAGGCCCTTGCCAATTTAAGGTTGTTCAGATTTCTTCTCTAACAATGTATAATGCAGTGATTAGAGTAAAATGACTTTTATTTCTTCCTTCTCACGTATGGAAGTATAACTCAAATACATGTTTTTTGTTTCTTTCATGTGTTATTTATTTGGATTTGTCCTGGGAAACATGGTTTTGACGCTGGGCCTCCCTCTCTCCCTGGGGCCCTGTCCCTGCTTCACGGGCACAAGGGTTTTCCCAAGGTCTGGCCACCTGGTTGAGCATTCTCCCCAGCTTAGCCCAGGTGCCTCCCTTATTAAGAGTCCTTTATGGGGCACTGTGCTAGATTTATATAAAGACTAACACCCCGAGGACAGGTACACCGTGGGGTCTGGGGTGCCCTGTGAAGGCCCCGTACCAGTGGAGGGCAGACACCTGCAGACAAGAAGGCCCTGCTGGCAAGACGGGAGCTCTGTGTTGGCCGGGCGAGATCTGGTCCCCAGACCACCAGGCTGAAGTGGGAAAGGTGAGGGGTGCAGCAGTCAGAGAGCCACATCAGAGCCCAGAGGACCAAGGCTGCTCCAAGCAGGGCAGATTGTGAAGGGTTAGTGACAGGCCCAGGGAAGCATAGCGGGGAGTGACGCCCTGATGCCACAGAGGGGCACGTGGCTCCCCTAAGGAGGCCATGTCAGTCACCTGATGTGAATGCAACCCAGGCCATTTTTAGGAAAAGAATGCAAAATTATAACATTAATATAAATTAATATGAATTATGAAAAAATCTATTTGTTTCTAATAAGAAAAATGTCATAAATATTTTAAAACTGCAAATACCACAAAAATCACGTCTAAAAGGAATAGATCTTATTTTTATTAATCTGATCACTGGCCCTCCTTCATCATACTCACCTGCCCTGCATCTTTTGGCTGCAAGCTCTTTGATCATGACTCTCCATGACAAGGATTTAATAACATTAGTTTTTAGGAGCAAGGCTCAGAATATATTTATTTCCTCCAGCACGGGGAAGCAGAATTACATTATAAACAGTCTTTAGATGTTTACTTAAACTTGTAGCATTATTGGAAATAGGACTTGCATTTTAGGATTCTGCAGTGTGGAAAAAGCCTCAGGCTGCTTTCGTGTCAAGTCTGAGGCTCCCATACACGAGCCGTGAGCTCCAGGTTTCTCCTTCATGCCACCCACACCTCGGGAGCCCTGGACCTTTGAGAGCAATAACATCGGGGTGCACTTCATCCTAGACAGAAGTCGCCATGCACCATATTCCACTAACCTTGTTCGGAAAGCGTCCCCTTAAGCCGGGTGATAATGACCTGCCCTTAATAAAAGGAGCGGGTGACAGGGGACGTCAGAGGAGTGAAAGACAGCAGCCTTGTAGAAAACATCTTGCACTTGTAAATATCACAGGCAGTAAAAGGCCAAGTGAACACACAGCTACGACCTCCCCCAGGACCTGGGAGAAGGCTTCTGTTAGTGAGGGGTCCTCGGGCTTAACCTTTACAGGCTCTGCGATAAGTTCGCCTCTGGCTAGGAGGCCCTGGGGACTGGGTGATGCTGGCAGATCCGGGCCAGGACCCCCGGTGGAAGCAGGTGCCCCCTCGAACATTGCTGTAGACATCCAGCCTTTTCTCGGTTTCCTTTCTTGCCTAGCAGTTCTCCCTCTGCCCTCCCGCACCCACTGACTGCTTTCAGATTCGCATCCCATCGGATGCTATATTCTCCAACTACTACTGTTACTCAAAAATGTATCATGGCTACCCAGAGCCTACAGAATTAGGGTTAATATTATTTGCATGAAACTCAAGGCTGTATGTACCGTGCTTGCTTACAAACCAACCCGTGACTGTACCCCCGTGGTGCACGCACTGGCGCAATATCCGGGCACAGACCTCCCTTCCTCCCCGTCCCGTTCGTGCTCTGCCCACGCCTGGACGCCCTCTTATCCAGCCTCCTCCAGTCCTCTCCGCCCTTCTGGCTCCCATCTTCCCGTGGCATTGGCACATTTGCCGACAGCCTGCCCCTCCTCGTGGTATATTACTCATTATTTTTTCTCCTTATGTTAACACTCTATGTCTTCAACTGCCGTATCACAACTATCTGCATATTCTGCACAGAGACTGCCCCGCCACAGTGCCGGCCAGCAGTGACCTGTGTTGGTAATAACTTACACTTATTACAAATTACTAGGAGCCAGTCCACATTCCAAATAACTGACATATCCCCACTCTACCCGATGTTCACAACAATATGAATATATCCCCATTCTACAGATAGGAACTAAGAAGCATTATCCATCCACATCATCAAGAGAGCACTGACCGAGGCTCACTGGACCCCAGGTTGGTTTCAGACATTTTTTTTTCCCCCTGGCTTTATTGAGCTATAATTGACAAATAAAAATTCTCTATGTTCAAAGTGTATGATGTGATTTGACATTCATGTGCAAGCTAATTAACACATCCATCACCTCACAGTTGCCTTTTTTTTTTTTTTTGGTGGTGAAAACATTTATGATCCACCTTCTTAGCCAGTTACAAGTATACAATATTGTTAGCAGATTTCAAGTACACAACACAGTATTATCCACAGGCTCCCTGCTGTACGTTAGACCTGCAGAACTGAACTGCAAGTCTGGACCACTGACCAACATCTCCTCATTTCCTGTGTTCCCAGGTCCTGGCCACCACGCCTCTGTGCTCTGGTCCAAATGGTTTCTAACGACTGCATTCAGCAATAGTGAGAGGCTAGCCTTGGACCCTCAGACCCCCAGAGAGGAGGAGGGAGGCAGAGGCGGAGCTCTGCCCTTAGTACCAGCCCCCATTCCTGTAACTACTCTTCTGGGATCCACAGCTAGAAACAGTGTGAAGAGGACATACTGCAAACATTTGAATACCCTCCAGGATTTAAAAAAAAAAAAAAAAAAAACACAGTAAATGCACTGATTCAAAACCTGACTTGAGGATCCGCAACATTCCCTGGGCACAGTCGGCTCAGGATGTGAGCCAGGGATGGGGTGGAATTTCTGACTGTCTCAGAAGCAGGTGTTTTAGCTACTGGACCCAGGCCTCCCCTTAGTGATGCAGAGCATAATCACACGGTGTCCCAGGTAGCTCTACTGGAAGGAGGTGGGACTCACAGTCTTTGCCCCACCTTCCCAGCAGGTGCAAGTCCCATCTGAGGGGACCCTTTGTATTAATGGTGAATATTACTGATGAGGTTAAAGAAGTAAATCTCCTCTTTGGGACACAGTTTTACACAAGGCCTTATAAAGGTAATAGTGGAAGGAGAAAAAAAAAGATGTGGCTTTCCTGTGCCTGAAGAAAATGATTCCAATTCCACACTGGGTCATATTTTAATATGTAAACACACAGGCTCCCAGGAGCTCCTGCTTTCAGTGCCCTTCCAGAGTGCTCATAGGTGTGCACGGCCACCCAGAAGGGAATCATGAGAGCATTAGAACTAACGGGGCTGGTTTACTCTAATACTCTGTAAGGGAAGCTGTAGCAGCTGCTTGACAGGAGCACGGTTTTGTATTGTAAGTAATTTAGGGTTTTTGTAGCCTTGAAGAATGGGCACGGGTTCTTCATCCCACCAACAACGGCAAAAGCTCCAGATTCCACACTTTAGTGCTTCGTGTTTTGAACGCAGTGAGCGTTGCTGTGTTGCAGATGTGTTAACAGTGGCCGACTGAAACTGCGTGAGCTAAGGATGTGCAGACGTCTTTCCGTGCCTTTCTTGCTCACAGGGTCTAAATCAGGAAAATGATGCCCTGTCTGGGATTTCTTGAAAAAAACCTCTTAATCACTTTTTAATTTTTTTAGCTCCAAAAGGTTTCGTTTTTCCATTAGAAAATGATTTAGGTCATTCTAAATGCTTCACCAGCGTGAAGTGGGTCACAGTCGGTGACCATCCCAAGTGAAATCACATTGCAAATCACGTTTTACCCTCGGACTGAAATGTTCTTTTTAAAAAATATTTAGACTGAACATTCTTAGCCTTGCCTTGTGACAGCTGCCAGTTCTCCAAAGATGAGGATGGGCCTCCTAGCGAGGCCTCTCAAACACAAAGCCCCTCTGAAGGAAGTCTGGCTGAGTCTGGCTGATGAAGAAGAAACTGAGATAAAATGAAACAGTGGCCATCACAGGAAATGGCAGCAGCAGATTCCCAGGCTTGCATACTAGCAGACCACGACTACATTGGTAAAAACAAACAGGATTAGCTTGAGCTGGTCATCAGAGGAGATGCCGTTGACGTTTCTTCCCAGCAGTCCCTGCCACGGAATTGGGGGGCAGTGCCAACTCGCTGCAAGACTATAGGGAGATGGCACCCTCGGAAGGTCACCATGGAGAGGGTGGAGAAGTCAGAGTTGCCATGCCAGTCTAAGAGGACAGAAACATAGAAGAAATGCGAGCTGGCATGGACTGAAAGGAAGAGGGGTGGAAATACACAAGGAGAGGCCAGGAAAATTATTATCAAGATGGGCAGGGGATCCAAAGGGCACCAGAATTCAACACCTCTGACCTAGAAAGACAAATAAATCAATCAAAGCAGTGCAAACCATAAATTCAGGGATTAGGCTTAGCAAAAGTGAGAAGGTTTTTCTGTACAGACAATAGACAGTACTTCGTAACCTCATAAGACACTGCTGATACTTTGTTAATCTTTCTCTCACTAAAATTTTCAGACTCTCTGCAAATATTTAAGAAGGGCATTTAATTTGGAAACTGAAAGGAAACTGGAATGAAAAAAGAAAAAACAAAATCCACCACTTTCTCACATAAACTAATGCAGATTAAAAGCACCATTTAATGAAACCACACTCTTCGTTTCACAGCCATAGCCTTGATAGAAATTGAACGGCATGCTGGAAACCCCATCCACCTAAAATGAACCAAATTCCTCATCATTCAGGGGAATTTCTCCCACATAAAAAAAAATGTTCAAAAGTTAAAAGCATAGAGTATACTATTGGACTACAATCTTCAACATTTTAAATCATGAGCCGTTCACATTTATTGTGCAGTTACTATATTATTTGACAAGTATTATTTCTTTAATCTGACCAATGACCTTGCGAGGTAGTCTTTGTGATTTCCCAATTTTCTATCCAAAGGTGGTGTCAAGAAAGATGCATTTTCTTTTCAACTTGAAGACAGTTTAACCATTTTTGCATTTTTTATGCTTGCTGAAATAGCATTTAATTATAAAGCAGAATAAGGAAATGAAATTTACAAGTACAATAGAAGGAAAATAGCATTCAGAGTTGTCAAGATGTATCAGACAAACGCTTACAAAAAGAACTCTTCCCAGGTTATGTTAATAATGTGGAATGCTGCATCTACAAAGACCAAAAGATAGATATTTTCAAAGATATAAAGTAGCTTGAGCTACAAAAGGAGAAATGAACATCAAAAAACAGAAGTAAATGAATATATACTTGTATAAGCTACATATAGACTTCATAGGAAATCAGCTCATAAATCTAAGAACATTTTAATTATTTGCAAAGTGAACAGTTGTATAATGAATGCATCTTATAAAAATGGTATTACCAAAATTATTTTAAAGTGCAATATTTCATAGGGTATCCATACTGTGAATAAAAATAATGTTGCTTGTATGTGTCACCGTAAGAGGAAGAAGGCCTTTGAAGAAAATTCTTAAGTGTTCAGGGTCCAATTTGCCAAGGTCCAATTACCCAACATTCATGGTAATGGGAATATGTCTATATAATACCTTTTTCCAAAGTGTCTCCAACACATCACTATATTTTGCACCAGGACCTTCTATTGCAATGGTTACGTATACATGAAAGATCATACATTTTGAAAACTGCAATGAGTCTTCCAGATTTGTAGTTCTGTATTTAATATGTAGATTTTGTCCCTCTCAAGAGAGTTCTGGCTTCTCTGATTGCTAAAGGCATTAAATTATTTAACCTATGATTTATCTAGACACTCTAAAGTAAACACTCAGCACAAGTTTGTAGTTCACTAAAAGAAAGGTCTCAATGACGTGCTAATCTGTTGTCATGCTAATCTGTTGTCACTTACAGATGTTGCACATAACTTCACCTTGTAGTTTCCTTTTCTCCCTTTCCCTTTTAATTCTTTTTAAAATAAGACTATTGATTTTAATGTCCAATTTCTCACTCATTCACTTTATAGGTAGTGGTTTTGAAAAATTTTATTTTACGTGGTAAGTACACTTAACATGAGGTCTACTGTCTTAACAAATTTGAAGCGTACAATACACTTTTTAAGTGTTGTTAAATACAATGACAGTGTTGTACAGTAGATCTAGAGAACTTATTCATCTTTTATAATTGAGACATTATGCTCATTGATTAGAAATTTTCCATTTCTCCCTCCCTACAGTCCCTGGCAACAACCATTGTACTCTCTGATTACATGAGTTTAATTATTTTCAATAACTCATATAAGTGGAATCATGCTATAACTATTTTTCTGTGACTGTGTTATTTAGATGATGTTCTTAAGGCTCACTGTGTTGTCACATAGTGCAGAATTTTCTTCTTTTTTAAAGGCTAAATAATTCCATTGAATGTATATACCACATTTTCTTTAGCCATGTGCCAATGGACATTACGTTGTTTTCATATCTTGGTTATTCCTACTGGTGCCACAACCACTGGAGTGCGAAGATATCTTTGAAAGACCCTCATTTCAATGCTTCTGGATAAATACCCAAAACTGGAATTGCTGGATTATATGGTAGTTCTATTTTTAACTTTTGAGGAATCTCCATACTGGTTTCCGCAGTGGCTGTATTATTCTGCCTTCCCCCAACGGTGTAGAAGGGCTCCAATTTCTCCAAATCCTTGCCAACGCTTGCTGACTTCTGAATTTTTGATAATAGCCATTGTAAGATGTGAAGCGATAACTCCTTGCGGTCTTGATTTGCATTTCCCTGATAATTAGTGACGTTGAACATCTTTTCATATACCTGTTGGCGATGTGTATGTCTTCTTGGGAGACATGTACAGTCAAGCCTTTAGCCCATTTTTAAATCAGTTCATTAATACTGTACGTATTAAATTGTAGGACTTTGCTAAAGGTTGCCTTTTCACTCTGTTGATCATTTCCTTCGTTGCGCAAAAGCTTTTTAGTTTAATGTAATCCCACTTACCTATTTCTGATTTTCATTATTTCTTTTTTCTTTCTTTTCTTAGTCTAGCTAAAGGTTTGCCAATTTTGTTTATCTTTTTAAAACACTCTTAGTTTTGTGGATTTTTTCCCATTGTTTTTCTATTCTTTGTTTATCCTCTCATCTTTATTTCCTTCCTTCTACTATTTTTGGGCCTAGTTCTTCTTCTAGTGTCTTGAGATGTAAAGTTAGGTTGTTTACTTCAGATATTTCTTCCTTTTTA
This sequence comes from Colobus angolensis palliatus, assembly GCF_000951035.1. Lineage (NCBI taxonomy): Eukaryota > Metazoa > Chordata > Mammalia > Primates > Cercopithecidae > Colobus > Colobus angolensis. The sequence goes on along the minus strand of NW_012115278.1, from coordinate 3,040,883 downwards.
ATGCAGGTGTTTATTTGTTTATTACTATAAACTTCCCTCACAGTATTGCTTTCCCCAGATCTCATAAGTATTGGCATGTTATACTTTCATTTTCATTGGTCTCAAGATAGTTTTGACCTATTGGTTGTTCAAAGTTATTCATTTTAATATATTTATGATTTTACATTTTCTTTTTTTTTGAGACAGAGTCTCACTCTGTCGCCCAGGCTGGAGTGCAGTGGCCGGATCTCAGCTCACTGCAAGCTCCGCCTCCTGGGTTCACGCCATTGTCCTGCCTCAGCCTCCTGAGTAGCTGGGACTACAGGTGCCCGCCACCTCGCCTGGCTAGTTTTTTGTATTTTTTAGTAGAGACGGGGTTTCACTGTGTTAGCCAGGATGGTCTCGATCTCCTGACCTCGTGATCCGCCCGTCTCAGCCTCCCAAAGTGCTGGGATTACAGGCTTGAGCCACCGCGCCCGGCCTGATTTTACATTTTCTTTCTGCTACTGATACCACTTCATTTCATTATGGTTGGAAAATATATTTGGTATGATTTCATTCTTCTTAATTTGTTGAGACTTGCTTTGTGATCTAACATGTGATCTATCCTGGGGAATATTTTATGTGCACCTGAGAAAAATGTAGATTCTGCTGCCGTTGGGTGGAACATTGTATACATTTGTGTTAGGTCCATTTGATTTACAGTGTTCAAGTCTACTATTCCTTTGCTGATTTTCTGTCCGGTTGGTCTCTCCAGTATTGAAAATGGGGTGCTGAAGTCTCCTACTACTCTACTATGTATTTCTAACGGTGTCTCCCTTCAGTTCCATCAATGTTTGCTTCATGTATTTCGGTGCTCTGATGTTGGGTGTACATATTACAAATTTCTGATGAATTGACTCTTTTATCGTTACATTAACGGCCATCTTTGTGTCTTGCAGCCATTTTTGAATTAGCCTGTTTTGCTTGATATAAAGGTAGCCACCCCTCCTCTCTTTTGGTTGTCATTGGCATGGAGGTTTTTTTTTTTTTTCCATCCTTCATTCTTAGCCTATATGTATGTCTTTAAATATGAAGTGAGTCCATTACATTCATTTATATTGTGCATGCATTAACACAATTTTAGTTATAGTTATTTTATACTCTTTTAACTTTTAGACTAGAATTAAAAGTGATTTACTCACCATTATTACAATAATAGTCTATACTTGTCTATATATTTACTTATACTAATGAGATTTTTTTACTTTCTTATATTATAATGTTGCTGTTTAGTCTTCTTTGGTTTCATCTTGAAGGTATTAACACTTTCGGTAAGGCAGGCCTAGTAGTGATGAGCTTTCTCAGCTTTTGAACATCTTTACCGCCCCCTCATTTTTAAAGGGCAGTTTTGCCAGGCATAGAATTCTTGGTTTCCAGTTCTTTTAGTACTCTGAATATATCATCTGAATCCCTTTTGGCCTGTAAGGATTCTGCTGGAAACGCCACTCAGTTTTGTGGGGGTTTCCTTGTGTGTGACAACTTGCTTTTCTCTTGCTGCTTTTCAAAATGCTTTTTGACTTTTGGCAATTTGAGTATAATGTATCTCAGTATGCATTTTTGGGATTCATTTTATTTAGTGTTACTCAGGCTTCCTGGATCTAGACCATGTCCATCTTCAGATTTAGAAAAAAATTAGCTACTGTTTCTTTGAATATGCTTTCTGGTCTTTCTCTTTCTCTCTTCTTCCAGGATTCCCATAATCCATGATCTGCTTGATAATGTCTTTTAAATCTTTGAAGCTTTACTCTTCTTTATTCTTATTTTTGCTCCTGTGACTGGATAATCTCCAGTGACCCGTCTTCACGTTCACTGATTCTATCTTCTGCTCGATCTAGTCTGCTGGTAAACCCCTCCAGTGAATTTCTCAGCTCAGTTATTGTTCTTCAGCTCTATAATGTCTGTTTGATACTTTATATTTTCTGTGTGCTGAAATTCTCACTTTATTCATTAGTTGTTTTCCTTACCCTTGTGAGCATCTTTATGACAGTTACTCTAAATTTTTTTCAGGCAAATCATATGCCTCCATTTCATTAAGGTCAATTTTTTGAAATTTATTTTGTTCCATTGTATGGGAAATATGACCCTGCTTCTTCATTTTCCTTGACTCTCTGTGTTGTCTGCACATTAGATGAAACAGCTACCTCTCCCAATATTCAGAGACTAGCCTCATACAGAAGACCCTTATAATCAGCCCAAGCAGAGATTTCGGGAGCCTCTCCGACCTTTGTGTTAGTCCAACCTGTATTCTGGGTTTTAAGCAGCCCCCAGGCATCTAGAATACACCGTGTCCCATCAGTGCTCTGAGAACAAGCAAGACGTTAAGTCAGTTCCTCAGGCTGCCTCCAGAAATGCTGAATCATTGAATTCCTTGTCTAAGTTTTTTCCCCTCTCCAGGGAGAAACTGACATTTGGGTTTTTGTGTGTGTGTGTTTTCATTGTTGTTTTTTGCTTTGTGTTTTAGCTATTTGGTCTGCATCGAGCTGCAGGGAGGGCTGTGCGACTAGCTGCATATTAGATCAAACTCTCATCTCTGTTTGCACTGACTTGCGGGTGACTAGATTATGCAGGTGCATCAGCACTCCGAGACAGGCTAGACAGAAGCCCGTCCTCCAGGTATCTCCCAGCAAAGTGGGGTTCTGGATGCACAGTCCATCTCTTTCCCTCCCCAAGGAAAATCTGGGAGCTGGGGGTTTCCTTGCAATTATAAGGCACAGTGTCAAGGGCAGGGATTATGGCAAGAGGGTGTCTTAAATTTCCCTACTGACTTTGACGTGGGTAGTTTTGTGCAGGAGCCTCTCAGCTCGTTTCCGCATTCTGGATATCACAGGAAATTTGTCCATGCTTTGTTGCTGAATTGGTGAGATCACAGGGTGGAAGGAGGCTTCCTATTCTGTCATCTTGCTCAGGAAAGACTCATGTGAACAGTGCTTTTAAAATCCTATTAAATTCTATCTCAGAAGTCAGGAAAATAGCCCTGCTTATTTATGTTCAGAAGTTTTATTCTCTTATAATCTACTACAATTGGGTGTTGTGTGAAGTAGAGGACAAGTTTTCTTTTCTTCTCATATGAGCATCCAATGACTCCAACACTACTCATTCACAAGACTATGCTTCCTCACTGCTCCGCCTGCCATGCTTGTCACCAACCTAATGTGTATATATGCTTGGCTTTGTTCTAGACTCTAATCAGTTACACTGACTTTTACTGTACCCGTGTTTCAATACCACTATCCTTCTCATTGTAGCTTTCCAATAAACATTGATACCCAGTGAAGGGAGTTCTTCAAACTTCTTTTTATTTAGAAGTGCATTAGCCATTTCTGGTCATGTACATATTATATTCATTTTAGGATCAGGTTGTAAATTTCACAAAAAATAAAAACCATTGAAATTTTGATAGGGAGTTGCATTGACTCTGCAGGTCAGTTTATGGATAATTGTCTTGTTTCCAATACAGAGGCTTCTAAACCATAAATACAGATATGCTGACCTTTATTTAGGTCTCTTTTAATTCTCTCATTAGTGGTCTATAGTTAACTGTATAGAATAATATGCATCTTTTATTAGATTTATCTTAGACATTTAATGTTTTTGATGCTAGTGAAAATAGTGTCTTTTAAGTTTCATTTTTATATCATACATTAACTTTTTCCATTGACGTATCATGCATGACATTCCATGAATTTTAGACACATGTATATTTTGTGTAGCTATCAACATCATCAGGACACACAATAGTTCCATCACCCCCTGCCCAAAACTCCCTTCTGCTATCTTTCTGTCACTGCCCCTTACCTACCCTCCTTCTGTCACTGCCCCTTCCCTACCCTCCTTCTGTCACTGCCCCTTCCCTACCCATAACTGCCGCCAACCACTGATCAGTTCTCCATCCTTGTCCTTTTCTGTGTGCGAGTGGATTCTTTGTGTTGGGAGGGAACAGAATATACATGGAATACTATAGTATCAACCTTTTGCATGTGGCTTCATTCCCGAGCTTAATGCCTCTGATATTTGTCCAAGTTCTTAACATATATTAAAAGTTCATTGTTTTTTATAAATATTATGCCATTGTTTAGATGTGTCACAGTTTGTTTATCCATCCATCACTTATTAGTAAAGCCACTATAAATATTAATGTACAGGCTTTTAGGTGGAAATAAATTTTCATCTCTCCAGCGTGAATATCCAGAAATGGACACAGGGTTATATTTATCCAGAAATGGACACTGGGTTATATTTTAGAACAAATCAGCATTTATAAGAAACTGCCAAACTGTTTCCCACAGTGATTGTACAATTTTGTATTTCAACCTGCAATTTACAAAATTTCAAGTTATTCCACATCTGTTACTTTCCTTGCTCTTGTCAACAATTTTAATTGAAGTTAAAATAGGAGGGTAGCACTATCATGTCATGGTTTTAATTTGCATTTCCCTAATAGCTAAGAATGTTAAGCATCTTTTAATGTGCCTATTTCTCATCCTTGTACCCCCTTTAGTGAAGTGTTTGTTCATGCCTTTTACCGAGTTATGAAAATTCTAACTTTTGGTGCATCAAAGGACATATAATAAATGAAAAAACAACCCACAGAATGGGAGAAAAAAATTGCAAATCATACACCTTGTCAGGTTCTAGCATTCATAGTATCAGAATATGTAAAGAACTCTTTCAACTTGTGGTAGACAGAATAATGGTCCCTCAAGACGTCTGTGTCCTAATCCCTGGAATCTGAATACTTTACATCACTTGGCAAATAGGATACGATTACGTTGAAGACCATGAGATGGGAAGATTATCTTGAATTATCTGGGTGGGCCCAATGTAATCACTGAGGCCCATGTAAGAGAAAAACAGTAAGATCAGAGGCAGAGAGGGAGACTATACAAGGAAGCAGAGGTCAGACTCATGTAGTCATAGATCAGGGAATGTGGGTGGCTTTAAGAGGCAGAAAATGCCTAGGAATGAATTCTCTCTTTGAGCCTCCAGAACCTCTTCAAGCATCCATTCTAGAACGAATTCTGCTCCACTGACACACTGACTAGAGTCTAGTAAGACCCATTTTGAACTTAGGACCTTCACAACTATAAGGTAATAAATCAATTTCTTTTAAAAAAGAAATACACTTGATTAACGAGTGCTGATCTTGTATCCTGTGATTTACTAACTTCATTTATTAGTTTTGGGAGACTTCTTGTAGATTTCTTGCGATTTTTATGTAGAGTGTTATATCTTCCACAAATGGCACTTTTATGTCTTCCTCTCCAATTTGTACACTTTTTATTTTCTTCTTGCCTTTTCCACTGACCAGAACTTCTACTAGGTTAACAGGAATGTTGAGTTTGCCACTAAGCTTAAGAGAAAAGCATTCAATACTGCACAGTAACTAAGTATACTCTTAGGTATAAGATTTTCCTAGATGCCAAATTTTAGGTTGAGGATGTTCCCTTCAGTCCTAGTTTGTTGTGAGTTTTTATCATGAACAGACGCTGTTTGTCAAATGTTTTTTCTGCTTAAATTTCTATGACCATGCAGCTTTCCTTCTTTAGGTTATTAATATGGTCAATTACATTAATTATCTTCAGAGTATTGAACTAGTCTTGTATTTCTAGTGTAAATTCCACGTGGTGCTTTGTATTATGCTTTTTATATATTGCTGGAATCACTTTGTTAATATAGTTTGTATTTGTGTATATATACACACACTATGTATGTGTATATATATACACACACACACACAGATATATATATACACATACACACGGATATTCCATATATATATATTCCATATATATATTCCATATATATGGAATATCCGTGTGTATATATATAGCCGTGTGTATATATATGGAATATCCGCGTGTGTGTATATATATATGTGTGTGTATATATGTGTGTGTGTGTGTATATATATAGCCGTGTGTATATATATGGAATATCTGTGTGTGTGTATATATATAGCTGTGTGTATATATATGGAATATCTGTGTATGTGTATATATATATGTGTGTGTATATATGTGTGTGTGTGTGTGTGTATATATATATGGAATATTGTGTAGTTTTTTTTTTCCTTGTCAGATTATGGTATCAGGTTGATGTCAGCCTCATAAAATAAGTTGGGATACGTTTCCTTTTCTTCCATTTTCTAGAAAAGATTCTATGGAATTAGTCTAATGTCTTTAAATATTTAATTCAATTAGCCAGTGAAACCATATTTAGGCCTGCAAGTTGATTTTTCAGATTTTGGGGTAGGTTTGTAAAACATTTTTTTAAACTATTAAATCAATGACTTTAATGGTCATAAGACCATTCTTACGATTTATTTCATCTTGGGTAGGCTTTGATGGTTTATGTTTCTGGAAGAATTGGTCCGTTACATCTAAGCTGTTGAAGTTATTCCCACAGAGTTGTTTCTAGTGCTCCCTTATTATCCTGGAAGGCCTTGTAGTCCCATTTCTTTTCAATTCCTGATACTGGTAATTTGTGTCTTTTTTTTTTTTTTTTTTTTTTTTTTTTTTTTTTTTTTTTTTTTTTTTTTTTTTTTACTCTGTCAGTCTTGAATGCATTTTACAAATATTTTCAAAGAATTAGATTTGATTTCACTAATTTCATCTGTTTTTGGTTTTCAATTTCATTGCATTTTACTCTTTATTATTTCCTTAATTTGGCTCAATTCGAGTTTGTTTTACTCTTAGCTTTCCAGTCCTAAAGGTGGAAGCTTAGGTTAGTGATTTGAGGTCTTCCTTCTTTTCTAACGTAAACACTTAATGCTATACATTCCTCTCTAAGCAGTCTTTTAGCTGAATTCTACAATTTTCATCATGTCGTATTTTTTAGTTTTACTCATTTCAAAATATTTTCTAATTTCCCTTGAGACTTCCTTTGTGGTTCATGGCATATTTAAAGGTATGTTGTTTAACTTCCATGGATTTGGATATTTTTTTGTTGTCTTTCTGATATTGATTTCCAGTTTCATTGCATTATGATCTGAGATGACACTTTGATTAATTCCAAATGATTTAAACTTTGTAGTTTGTTTTATGACCCAGAATATATTTTTGTTATGAATGAACTATGTGCACTTGTGCCTTCTGCTGCTTTTAGGTGGAATGTTCTGTAAACATCAGTTAAATCTGGTTGGTTCATGGCACTGACTAGTTTTTCTATATCTTTGTTGATTTTCTACCTGGCAGATTCATGTATTACTGAGGTGTGCATGTTGAAGTCATCAACTTTAACTGTGGAGATATCTATTTGTTTTCAGTTTTGTCTGGTTTTGCTTCATGTATGTTGCATCTCTGTTGTTTGGTATATATGTATTTAGAACTCTTATATCTTCTTGGAAAGTTTACCCTATTTCTCATTATGTAGTGTAACTCTGTCTCTGGTAATTTTTTATGCTGTGAAGTTTACTTTTCTGATAAAGCAAGTCAACTCTTCACAATCGCTTAGAGTGAGTATTCTGCCATTTCATTTGGAATGTATAGCTGTTAATATCTTAGATTCCTTTACCCTCTCCACTTTATTCCATAGCTTGCTTATACATACATGGAGAATTCAATCAGACACTTTTATGTACTTTTTCCTTTTATATATCAAACATATTTTTAAGAATTTAAATAGAGAATAGTCTATACGTTTTAACATTTTTCCTTGTATATACCAAACATATTTTGAAGAATTTAAGTATAAGAGAATATTCTATTTTCTAATACATTTACTATTTCTTTTGCTTTTCCTTCATTTCTGATGCTCCAAGTTTCCTTCTGATTATCATTCTCTTTCTGTTTTAACAGCTTCCTTGAGTAATTTTTAAGGATGGCCAGTGGGCAGCAGATTCCTAGTTTTCCTTCATCTCAGAGTGCCTTTATCCCTGAAGGATATTCTTATTGAATGTAGAAGTCTCGACTGGCAGTTCTTTCCTCTCAGCACTTGAAAAATCCCATGCCTCTTCTTTCTGGCCTCCATGATTTCCGATGAGAAAGCCGCCATTATTGAATCACTGTTCCACTAGAGGTTATGTGTCATTTTTATCTGACTGCTTTTATATTTTTTGTAAAAAATGTAATGTGGAATCACCCTATTGAAGTTTGCTTAGCTTCTGAAATCTTCAGGTTTTAGTAATCTGCCAAAGTTTGGGAGTTTTCAGCTATAATTACTTCAGTTTCTTTAGCATCACATTCACTTATCCTTCTTCAATGACAAGCATTTTAGATTGTCATTTTCCCTTAGGTTCCTCTACCTCTGTTCTTTTTCCTTCAATATTTTTCTCTCTGTTGTCACTTTTGATAATTTCTACTCATCCATCTTAAAGTTCACTGAACTTGATCATATGTCATATGTCATCTCCATTCCCCTACTGATGTCACTGATGTTATCCTGCAAGTTTTTTTCTGAGATGGAGTTTCCCTCTTGTTGCCTGGGCTGGAGTACAATGGTGCGATCTCGCTCACCGCAACCTCCGCCTCCCAGGTTCAAGCGATTCTCCTGCCTCAGTCTCCCCAGTAGCTGGGATTATAGGTGTGAGCCACCGCGCCCAGCATACCCTACAAGTTTTTGTTGTAGTTACTTCTCATTTCTAAAATTTCCAGCTGCTTTTTTACTTAATCTCAATTTCTTTGCTGATAACTTCTGTTTTTAACATTTGTTGAAATAATAATCCAGGTTGTTTTGTTGCTTGCTTATTTATTTATTTTATTTATTTTGAGATGGAGTTTCGCTCTTGTTGCCCAGATTGGAATGCAATGGTGTGACCTCGGCTCACTGCAACTTCCACCTCCCAGGTTCAAGCGATTCTCCTGCCTCAGCCTCCCAAGTAGCTGGGATTACAGGCATGCATCACCACTAATTTTTGTATTTTTAGTAGAGATGGGGTTTCACCATGTTGGTCAGGCTGGACTCCAACTCCTGACCTCAAGTCATCTGCTGGTCTCAGCTTCCCAAACTGCTGATATTACAGGTGTGAGTGACCGTGCCTGGCCTGCATGGTTTTAAAAATACATACCTTCATTCTTTGTAAGATAATTCAAACATATATTTCATGTTGGCATGGGTGTCTGTTGATTGTCTGTTCTCATAGGAGTTGAAATGTCCACGGTCTTCATATGCCAAGTAATTTTGGATTGTATTCTTCACATTTTAAGTATTATAAGACTGTGTTTTTCTTAAATTCTGTAGAAAATGTTGATATTTTCGTTTTCAGCCAACAACTAACTGATCTGGTTCACACTGCAGGTTCAGTGGTGTTCTGTGGTTCCAATAGAAGAGTTTGAAAGCTTTGCGTGCTCCTCAGATTTATTCCAAGTTTCTGGAACCCAGGCAGCTGTCTATCAATTATGTTAGTTCTCAAAGTCTTTGATATGCTAAGTATAACTAGATCTAGACATACACAAGCCAAGATAAACCTGGAATATATAAACAATTTTTATGGAGTCATTTTCTTCATCTCTTTTCTTTCTGCAAGCTACTTAGTACTTTTTGATTCTCTGGCATGTGTTTTTTTGGACCTCTGGCTAGAAACTTGGGGTTCTGGTTACTCCTTCTCTGTCACACACTCCCATATCCTTTCTCAAGTGAGGAAAGATGCAGAGAGAAAAGCCAGAATGCAGTCCTAGGAATGCAGCCCCACCTACTGGAGAGGAGGTCCCTCTGTCTCAGAGTTTCATGCTTCTGGGTTCCAGATGCAGCAACAGTTATCACCTGAGTGGAACTGATTCCTTGGGGACTCTTGGGGACTCAACTTTCACAGCATGGAGGAAATGGGAGATTTAAATATCCTCTAAGCATTAGGAGTGTTCGGTTCCAACTCCCCAGCCAGAACTAGAGGGCTTACATTAGAACTCTCACTGCTTGCAAAACAGTGCCAACTTTTAGATTTCAAGCTGTGTTGAGTTCAAATCCAGAAGTAATGAAGGAGAAACAATGTAAATTCATTGATAATTTGGCAGTACTTCAATTTCTGGTGTTCTTCCCCAATCCACCTGCTACTGTTTTATTTTTAGTGTCTTCAAATAGCTTTTCCAGGCATTATGGCCATGGGCCATGCTTTTCTTTCTTTCTTTTTTTTTTTTTCCCTGAGGTAGTTTCGCTCTTGTCGCCCAGGGTGGAATGCAGTGGTGCCACCTTGGCTCACTGCAACCTGTGCCTCCTGGGTTCAAGTGATTCTCCTACCTCAGCCTCCTGAGTAGCTGGGACTACAGGCACCTGCCGCCACACCCAGCTAATTTTTGTATTTCCAGTAGAGATGGGGTTTCACCATGTTGGACAGGCTGGTCTCGAACCCCTGACATCAGATGGTCCACCTGCCTTGGCCTCTCCTTCACACATATGGGAGTGTGTGACAGAGAAGGAGTAAGTGCTGGGATTAGAGATGGTGAGCCACCATCTGGCCATGTTTTATGTCTTATACACTGGGAGACAGAAACGAAGCACTTGTTGTTGTTGTTCATTTAACCCAGAACAGGAACTTATTTTTTGCCGCTGGATAAAAAACATTGATCTTGACCATATCAATTATATGGTCAGGAACCTGAAAAATGTATTCCTTTTAAAAAGCAGAGTCTAGTAGATTTTCCATGTACACAATTATTCATTTATAACGTAATTCCCTTGTGCTTGGAGACTATGCACTGCATGTTCTCAATCCTTTTAAATGTACTGAGGCCTATTTTATGGCCTAACACATGGACTTTCCCATAGAATATTCCACGTGTACCTAAGAAGAATGTGTATTTTGCTGTTGTTGGGTGGAGTGTTTTAGTAATGACTGTTAGGTACAGTTGGTTTATAGTGTCGTTCAAGTCTTCTATTTCCTTATTGATTTGTTTTTTCTATCCATTCTAGAAAGTGAGGGTATTAAAGTCTGTGCATATTATTGTTGAATTGTCTATTTGTCCCTTCAATTCTCTAATTTTTTGCTTTAGGTATTTTAGGGCTGTGTTATTTGGCTCATGTAAGTTAGATCTTCTCGACAGGTTGACCCTTTTATCGTTATGTAATATCTTCATTTATCTCCAGTAATATCTATTTTTCTTGAAGTCTATTTTGTTTGAATGAGTATAGTCACTTCAGCTCCCTAATGCTTGCTGTTTGCATATGTGAAAGGAAATAAAAACTTAAGACTCCAATTCACACTGCCAAAAGGAAATAAATTAAGTTGAAAATAGCAATCCCACTACTGGGTAGACACCCAAAGGATTATAAATCATTCTATTGTGAAGACACATTCACATGTATGTTTACTGCAGCACTGTTCACAATGGCAGACTTGGAACCAACCCAAATGCCCATCAATGACAGACTGGATAAAGTAAATGTGGCATATATACACCATGGAATACTATGCAGCCATAAAAAAGGATGAGTTTGGCCAGGGGCAGTGGCTCACACCTGTAATCCCACCACTTTGGGAGGCTGAGGCAGGAGGATCATGAGGTCAGGAGAATCACACTATCCTGGCTAACACGGTGAAACCCCATCTCTACTAAAAATACAAAAAATTAGCTGGGTGTGGTGGCGGGTGCCTGTAGTCCCAGCTACTTGGGAGGCTGAGGCAGGAGAATGGTGTGAACCTGGGAGGCGGAGCTTGCAGTGAGCCGAGATTGCACCACTGCACTCCAGCCTGGGCAACAGAGCAAGACTCCATCTCAAAAAAAAAAAAAAAAAAAGGATGAGTTCATGTCCTTTACGGGGACATGGATGAAGTGGGAAACCATCATTCTCAGCAAACTAACACAAGAACAGAAAACCAACCACCACATGTTCTCACTCATAAGTGGGAGGTGAACAAGAACACATGGACACAGGGAGGGGAACATCACACACTGGGGCCTGTCAGGAGGTGGGGGGCTAGGGGAGGGATAGCATTAGGAGAAATACCTAATGTAGATGATGGGTTGATGGATGCAGCAAACCACCATGGCACGTGTATACCTATGTAACAAACCTGCACGTTCTGCACATGTACCCCAGAACTTAAATATAATTAAAAAAATAAAAACATTGGAAATACAAAGAAAATTAATTTAATTTAAAAATTAAGCTGAAAATTGAGTCATGCAAGAAGCTGCCTTTCCATTTGTTTCTAAGCAAGTATCTACAAATAAAAAGTTAAATATCCCCACAGGTAGCCACTCTATGCTCACCTTATCTTATGTAAAGTGCTGATTTACTGAGTATCCGACGAATACATAATTGACTATTCCCCTACCTGCTCCTTTTCTTTTGTGATATATGGATTACCATAACCTCCCTCTTTCCCCTCCAGCCCACTTTTCCTCTTCAAATGCTGAAGCCCTCAAAATCATCTTTGGAGAAAGGCAAAAACCTTTCTCCCAGGCACATCCTTGAGTTTGGCAAAATAAACTTCTAAACTGATTTGAGACCTGCCTCAGATATTCCCTGGTTTACACATGGTATATCTTTCTTCATCCTTTACTTTCAGCCTATTTAGATTCCTGAATCTAATGTGTGCCTGCTATAGACAACATCTTAGAGGGTCTTTTTATTTTTATTCAATCTGATAATCTCTGCCTTTGACTGGATTGTTTAATTCATTCACATTTTTTTTGATAGGGTTCAATTTACGTCTACCATTTGCTTTTTGCTTTTTACGTCATTCACAGGTTTTCATTCTTTTGCTCCTTTACTTCTTTTGGATTAAGTGGATATTTTCTAACGTAACATTTGAGGATCTATAATGATTTTTAATGTGTTTTAAAAAGTATACTATTAGTAGTTGTTTTGGGATTTCAATATACATGTTACCCTTTAAAATATATTTTACATTTATTCCAATTTATTCAAGTGGAATATGGAACTTTACTCCTATGTAACATTATTCCCTCTCCCCAACTTTCTGTGCTATTACTGTTATAGTATAAAACTTACATGTTACAAACCCAACACATTGTTACAACTATTATTTCATATAATCTCTGTTTTTAAATATCTGAAAGAAGGAGCGCAACTATATATAGTCACACATTGCTTAACATTCTAAGAAATGCATTGTTCAGCAAATCTGTTGTTGTGTGAACATTGTAGAGTGTACTTACACAAACCCAGAATGGCATAGCCTTCTACAAACCTAGGTTATGTGGTATAGCCGGTTGCTCCTAGCTTACAAACTTGTATTGCCTATTTCTGTCCTGAATATTCTAAGCAATTGTAACACAATGTTAAATATTTGTATATGTGAACATAAAAAATGTATGGTAAGAATACAGTATAAAAGATAAAAAATGCTGCACCTGTATAAGGCATTTACCAAGAATGGTGCTTACAGAACTGGAAGTAGCCCTGGGTGAGTCAGTGAGTGAGTGGTGAGTGAACGTGAAGGCCAGGACATCCCTGTACACTACTGCAGACTTCAGAAACACTGTACACTTAGGCTACACTAAATTTATAAAATATATTTTTCTTTATTCAATAATAAATTAATCTTAGCTAATTGTAATACTTTTACTTCATAAACTTTTTATTTTTTTTACTTTTTGACTCTTTTGTAATATCTAGCTTAAAATGCAAACATATGTACTACTGTACAAAAACAATTTATTTCTCTATATCCTTTTTCTATAAGCTTTCTTCTATTTTAAAATTCTTAAAGCTTTTTTACCCTTTAAACTTTTTTTGTTAAAAATTAAGACACAAACACACATTAGCCTAGGCCTACACAGGGTCAGGATTTTCCACATCACTGTCTTCCCACTCCACACCTTGTCCCACTGGAAGGTCTTCAGGGGCAGTAACACACAGGGACTGGTCATCTCCTGTGATAACAGCACCTTTTGGATACCTGGACCTGCCTGAGACTGTCTTATAATTAATTTTTTTTTTAAGTAGAAAGAGTTCCTTTTACAATAAAGATAAAAAGTATAGTAAATACCTAAACTAGTAACATAGTCATTTATGATTATTATCAAGTCTCAGGTACTGGGCAAAATTGTCTGAGCTATACTTTTACATGACTGGCAGCGCAGTAGGTTTGTGTGCAGCAGCATCACTGCCAACATGGTGTAATGCTTTGAGCTACAACATTACAATGACTATGGTATCACTAGGCGATAGGAATTTTTCATCTCCATTATAATCTTATGGGACCACCGTCACATATGTGGTCCACTGTTGACTGAAACATCGTTATGTAGCACATGAATATTTATACTTATAGAATTTATTATATTAACCATATTGCTTACCATTTCTGATTCTTTTCATTTATTCCTACGGAGTCAAGTTAGCACCTGGTGTCAATACTCCTACTCAAATACAGTTGTTCCCAGTCACTTCCCTGTCTTATTGTAAATGACATTTCTATATGTAATAACCACAGCAATACAATTATATACATATTGTTTTATGCAACTGCTTTTTAGGTCAGTTAAAAGAAAAAGAATAAATATGCAAGTATCCTTTCTTTCTTTCTTTCTTTTTTTTTTTTTGAGATGGAGTTTCACTCTTGTTGCCCAGGTTGGAGTGCAATGGTGTGATCTCAGCTCGCTGCAACCTCCACCTCCCAGGTTCAAGGGACTCTCCTGCCTCAGCCTCCCAAGCAGCTGGGATTACAGGCATGTGCCACCATGCTTGGCTAACTTTGTATTTTTTTGGAGAGACAGAATTTCTCCAAGTTGGTCAGGCTGGTCTCAAACTCTCGACCTCAGGTGATCCACCCACCTTGGCCTCCCAAAGTGCTGGGATTACAGGCATGAGCCACCATGCCTGGTCAGCATCCTGTATTTCATAATTACGTAATCACCTTTACTCATACCTTTGCCTTTTTCATGTGGCTTAAATTACTGTCTAGGGTCACTTGCTTTCAGTTTGAAGAATGTCCTTTAGTATTTCTCATAAGGCAGGTCTTCAAGTCAGTTGCAGCTGAGACTACAGAGGCTCCTTCTCCACCCAGGTCCCACTCACCAAGGGCAAGAGCTCTACTCCTGGCACGGAAAGCCAAGAATGGGCCCCAGTGACCCTGCCACAATTCACTTGTAGGGCAAAGGTTCCACACCAGGAGAGCAGAGGCTAGAAGATCAGGGGCTACCACTTCCCCCAGTGCCAGTTCACAGGGCAGAGTCATTCTGGGAAAAGCAGAATGCAACTGCCCCCACCCCAGCTCCTGTGAAGTGGCGTAGATCACACTTAACCTTTCCCCGTTTTAGGAGTGGGACTCAGGGTCATCTATTTCTGTTCCACTTTTATTCCCTGGCTGTAGACTCTGGGAGCTACAACCTGAAGTTTGCAGACTTTACTAGACCCCTTCTGGGAGGGGCCCGCACTCTAATTTTTATGCCCCATGCTGGCAGGCCTGCCTAGGACTTCTGCTGAGAGTCTCTGCGTATTGTTAACAGCTTCTTTTCAAAGTCTGAAGATGCTCCTAAAATAGCATGGCCCCAACTGTCTGGCTACCCATCGTGAATATTTTTTTGTCACTTGAATCTTTGTTCCCAAAGTTTTCACACCATCTCTCATCTCAAGCAGGATTCTGACACTGTGTCCAGCCCTTGTGGTTACCTTCACCGGGTCCCTTGTTCTGATCTCCCTCGTTTGCCATTATCAGAAGCAGAAGCCCAGCCCGTGCTTTTGAAATGGTTATGGGAGAGTTGAGGTCTAGTAAAGCTCAAAATCCAAAGACAGTTAAATAAGGCTTTAGACCAATTAAAGTGGGAGGAGTAGGAAGATGCAAGGCAACCAGGTACTTTGCCACCCCAAGCTAAAGTATCATTCTAACATTAAGAACTGGAAAGGAAGGCGAAATAATAAAATTTAATTTTAAAACTTACTCTGCCTCACTTTTGGGTGGAAATCCAGCAGTGACTTTTGATGGGTTTCTCTTTAGGGGCACTTTGCTTTCAGATTAGTTCCAGAAAGTTTCTTCTATCATTCACCATGAATGGAACTCTTTCCCCCAGAATTTTCTCAAGATTGGGTGAACTGATGCCCTGGAATCTGACCAGTGCTTCATCTGTCCTCGGAGAATCGCACCTGGCCAGGTCTCCTTCCTCTTTGGGCAGCTATTCTGACCGTTCTGGTGGGGGCGCCCTGAGCGTGTGTCTTCTCCATTCCGAAATAAATTCTGTTGCACATTTTCTTCTTACAAATGTCCAGATCAGGGTGAAGGAGGGCTAGAATAGCGGCTGGCAAATTGGGACGGGTTTCTGAAAGATTCTACAGACCGTAGTCAGAGGTGAGAGGTCACTGAAAGGAATGCGCCCCGAGTTTACAGACGTGATTCTCAGAATGACCCAAGGGCGTGTTAAGACACAGGCTGCTGTGCCTCACCTCCAGAGTGCTGGATTACGGAAGTCCCAGCTACGGCCTGAGAATCTGCTTTTCTAACAAGTTTCCTGGTAATGCCCGTGCTGCTGAGTCCAAAGACAAGCCTGTAAGAACCACAGCACTGGAACAAATGAGCAAAACATGACATTGGTGAACAACTGTCTGAGATGTGGAAAAGAGGCCAC
>NW_012115278.1:3018738-3023586 GCF_000951035.1 Colobus angolensis palliatus | reverse complement strand
AAAAAAAAAAAAAAAAAAGACGGGGAAAAGAAAAGGTCGCAGGATACAGATGACAGGGATCTGGGCTCTGGCCTGGACTTGCTGCAATCTGGGCATGTGATATTGTCCTCTCTCTTCTTACTGGAATGCTCTTCCCAAAATACCGGGATGGCTTACCCCTCAAATGTTTCATACTCAGTGGGGCCCATTCTGATATCCTGACTTGAACTGCAATCCTGCCCTCCCACTCTAAATCCTGTTTATTTTGTTTTACCATTTGTCACATGCACAGACAGACCCCATACTTTTCTTATTTATAATCTTTTTCTTTTTTTCACTTAACAAACTCATTTTATTAGTTGAGCATTACACTGATAAATACATTTTAAAAACTTAAAATAAAAAAACTACAAAACAGTATCCCTCATGAATATAGATACAAATTCTTATCCTAAAATATTACCTAATTGAATCTATCAATATATAAAAAGGCTAATATACTATAATGAATTAGGGTCTATATTAGGAATGCTGGTTCAAATTTTCTTTTCTTTAATTATACTTCAAGTTCTAGGGTACATGTGCACAACGTGCAGGTTTGTTACATATGTATACACGTGCCATGTTGGTCTGCTGTACCCATTAACGCGTCACTTACATTAGGTATATCTCCTAATGCTACCCCTCCCCTCTTTCCCCACCCCACAACAGGCCCCAGTGTGTGATGTTCCCCTTCCTGTGACCAACTGTTCTCATTGTTCAATTCCCACCTGTGAGTGAGAACATGCAGTGTTTGTTTGGTTTTCCGTCCTTGCGATAGTTTGCTGAGAATGATGGTTTCCAGCTGCATCCACATCCCCACAATGGACATGAACTCATCCTTTTTTATGACTGCATAGTATTCCATGGTGTATCTGTGCCACATTTTCTTAATCCAGTCTATCATTGATGGACATTTGGGTTGGTTCCAAGTCTTTGCTATTGTGAATACAATCTTTACTTTTTATGGCCTATGTTTCCCCTTGAGAATGTAGCTCCCTGGAGATAGGGATTCTTGTCTGTTTAGATCACTGACGTGTCTTTCCCAAGAATGGAAAGTAGTATCTGGCCTGTAGTAGATACTCAATAAATATGTGCACAAATGAATACCTTTTAACATTTCATTTGCAAGTTGAATATGCATAATCCCTAAAGTGCCTTCCAGCGCTCCAGTTTTTGTTTTGTTTTGTTCTTTTTGAGACAGAATCTCACTCTGTTGCCAGGCTGGAGTACAGTGGCGTGATCTTGGCTCACTGCAACCTCCGTGCCTCCCAGGTTCAAGTGATTCTCTTGCTTCAGCCTCCCGAGTAGCTGGGATTACAGGCATGTGCTACCACACCTGGCTAATTTTGTGTGTGTGTGTGTGTGTGTGTGTATTTTTAGTAGAGACAGGGTTTTGCCATGTTGATCAGGTGGGTCTCCAACTCCTGGCCTCAAGTGATCCCTCAAAGTGCTGGGATTACCGGCATGAGGCACCACACCTGGCCCCAGCTCTCAAGTCTTAACCTCTAATTGTTCTTTCTCCACTCCCTGCAGCATTTATTCCCAATAAACACACTGTTGCATCAACTATATTTTTTCTTTTTTATCAGATCTTTGTTACGTAGTATTGCAATTCCATTCAGATTCCCTCCATTAATTCTAAATCTAATTCTATTTATATCACATTTTTACTTATTCTACATCTGACACTTGTCCACCATCATCTTTGGTAGAAATAAGGAAATTTCCTCTGAATGTCACAACAAACAAATGGCAACATTAGTAGTAGCAGTCAGTAACCCCTTAGCTTCCAAAGGTGTCAGGAATTCAAGTTCACCGCATCGCCCTGGGAACGTTCGTGGCATTTTCGGTGAAGGCAGTTCCATATCTTATGCTTGAAGCTATTATTTCAGGATCAGGGCTTTCTATATCTCTCCTCCTGTAATATTATTAATGACTAACATCGATATTGGTAGGAAGAGTAAAGTGTAGTCTACCCATGATTAGCAGATCTCCCAGGTGCTATGGAAATAGTCCTGATTTCTTTTCCCTTTGTCCTTTGTCTGAAATCTCTTCTGTTTGCCGCTGTGATAGAAATAGTCTGCATCCTGGTAGCTATAGTAACAACTTGGGAAAAGTTGCTTTTCACATTGTTGCTTCTCCCCCATCTGTCTGCTCAGACACAGTCCTCATTTCAGCTAACTAAAGTGAATTATTATTTGTTTTGTTTTATGCTAATAGAGAAAGATGCTCATTATACTTTATTTGAATAGAGAAAGTTTCAGAAAAAAAAATTATGGTACAATTCTATTTTTGTATCTATGGTATGATTAGATATATGCATATAATATGTGTTTATACATAATTAAAATAGAAAATTTCCAGAATGATACATAAAAACTCTTAAAAGTTGCTATATTCAGGATATCTGAATTAGGGGAAGGATTTTTTTTTCTTTTTTTATTATGCTTTAGGTTCTGGGGTACCTGTGCACAACGTGTGGTTTTGTTGCATAGGTATACACGTGCCGTGGTGGTTTGCTGCACCCATCAACCTGTTGCCTATGTTAGGTATTTCTCCTAATGCTATCCCTCCTCTACCCCCCACCCCCTGACAGACCCTGGTGTGTGAAGTTCCCCTCCCTGGATCCATGTGCACTGTTCACAATATAAAGACTTGAAACCAACCCAAATGCCCATCAACGATAGATTGGATAAAGAAAATGTGGTACATATACACCCTGGAATACTATGCAGCTGTAAAAAAGGATGAGTTCATGTCCTTTGCAGGGACATGGATGAAGCTGGAAACCATCACTCTCAGCAAACTAATACAAGAACAGAAAACCAAACACCACATGTTCTCACTCATAAGTGGGAGTTGAACAGTGAATTATTATTTAGGCAACAATTACAGGCAGGTAACCTGCTCTATTCTTGTGTGCAAATGTCTCAATGACACTTGAATGTGGGGAGGCACCACCATACCCTTTCTCTCTCATACACATCCATCTGATGAACACCCAAATTTATTGAACATAGAAGAAAAACACTAGGCTCTTCTCTCTATCAGAGAGCTGTTTCAACAGTGTGTAGACACATATATGTGTAGTCAAACCATGTGGGTTCACAATTTCCACTCTGCCATTGAGCATGCATATGTCTGTTCTTCAGTTCACTTTAGAGAAATTCAATGACTTTGACAAAATTTGGAATATGAACTCTAAAACCAAGATACTCATTTTCTTTAAAATGTTTTCATTAAATAAGAAACTTCTGAAGTGGACTGTATAGTTCAGCTTTTCATCTTGAAATTAAATAGAAAATAGTGTTTTAAAATAAGCACATCTGCTGCCATGTTGATGGATTTCGGTGGGACTCAGTTACATGGGGATTGATCATAGATGGGAATGATTATCATGAATAATGGTTAGCACAAAAGCCAAGGCTAAGCTAACATTTCATCCAGCACAGGACAGATATTAACATACAAAGCATGATGACTCAAGAACAACCTACGGTGAATTTAAAACAACATTCTTAAGATATAAGTGATATCTAAGGTTACATAGAAAGCTGTATTTATCCCCAAATCCAAAGCCATTAACCACTGATCTACTTTCATGAGTATGAGTTATGTCTAACTTTAGAATACTCAGTTATGAAATGTTGCTGAACATCCTGGGAATGTTTAGTACAAGCAGCTTGGCAAAGAATATACACACACACCCCATGTATAAAATTATCTGTGAATATTATCCTTTCTATAATTACTAAAAGAGGTGTTACAAGAAAACATGAGCACTTCCATTGTTATTGGGACACTTACAATTCATTGTACAATTCAGTAAACTCTAAATGCATTTTCCATGCCTTATTATTTATTGGGGAAACCCCACCCCAGATGTTTAACGGGGGTTCTTTTCTATCTCCCTAATCGTCGGCTGGTCTGAGAAATAAAGGGAAAGAGTACAAGAAAGAGAAATTTTAAAGTTGGGTGCCCGGGGGAGACTTCACATGTCGGCAGGTTCCATGATGCCCCGTAAAACAAGCAAGTTTTTATTAGCGATTTTCAAAAGGGGAGGGAGTGCACGAATAGGGTGTGGGTCACAGAGATCACATACTTCACAAGGTAATAAAATATCACAAAGCAAGTGGAGGCAGGGCAAGATCACAGGACCACAGGATGGGGCAAAATTAAAATTGCTAATGAAGTTTCGGGCACGCATTGTCATTGATAACATCTTATCAGGAGACAGGGTTTGAGAGCAGACAACCTGTCTGACCAAAATTTATTAGGTGGGAATTTCCTTGTCCTAATAAGCCTGGGAGTGCTACAGGAGACCAGGGCTTATTTCATCCCTTTGTCTTAGACCATAAAAGACAGCCGCCCCGCAAGCGGCCATTTCAGAGGCCTACCCTCATGGGCCATTCTCTTTCTCAGGGATGTTCCTTGCTGAGAAAAAGAATTGGGTGATAGTTCTCCTATTTGCTTTTGAAAGAAGAGAAATATGGCTCTGTTCCGCCCGACTCACTGGCAGTCAGAGTTTAAGGTTATCTCCCCTGTTCCTTGAACATCGCTGTCATCCTGTTCTTTTTTCAAGATGCCCAGATTTCGTATTGTTCAAGCACACAGGCTCTACAAACAATCTGTGCAGTTAACACAATCATCACAGGGTCCTGAGGCGACATACATCCTCCTCAGTTTACGAAGATGATGGGATTAAGAGATTAAAGAAAGGCATAGGAAATCACAACGGTATTGATTGGGGAAGTGATAAGTGTCCATGAAATCTTCACAGTTTATGTTCAGAGACTGCAGTAAAGACAGGCATAAGAAATTATAAAA
>NW_012115278.1:3015288-3018364 GCF_000951035.1 Colobus angolensis palliatus | reverse complement strand
ACTCTAGCCTGGGTGACAGAGTGTGACCCTGTCTAAAAAAAAAAGAAGTGTTTTAGATTTACAGAAAAATTGCAGTGGTGCTAAACAGTTAAGTATTCCACACTTACTTTTTCGTATTAACATATTACATTAGTATGGCATATGTGTTACAATTGATGGACCAGTATTTCTACACTAGTATGATTAACTACAGTGTATACTTGATTCAGATTTCCTTAGTTTTTCCCTAATATTGTTTTCACTCTTGGATTTCGCCCAGGACACCAGATCACATTTAGCCATCACATCCCCCTTAAGGCTACTCTTGGTTGTGACAGTTTTTCAGATTTTCTTTGTTTCTGATGACCTTGACAGTTTTGAGGAGTACTAGTTAGGACTTTTGTAGAATGTCCTTCGACCATGATCTTTCTGTTGTTCCCTCATGATTAGATTGGTGTTATGGTCCTGGAGGGATACACAGAGGTGCAGTGGTGCTCTCATCACAGCACAGCAAGAGCACAAGTGGTCATCATGACTTAGCACTTCTGATGTCACCCTTGATCACCTGGATAAGATCATATTTTCCAGCTTTCTCCACCGTAAAGTCACTTTTTTGCCCCTTTCACATGTTCTATTCTTTAAAAGAAAATCATTATACTGAGCCCACACTCAACTGTGTGTGTGGATGGGGCAGTTAAGCTCTATCTCTTAGCAGGAAATACCTACATAAATCATTTGAAATTTTTCTGTATAGAAGATTTGCTTCTTCTCATGTCTTCTTCAGTCTTTTAGTTATATCTGCTCATCAATATTTATTTTATATTTTGGCTCATAATCCAATATTACTTTATGTATTTTATGGCTGAAAATCTTCAAGCTTTTTGAAGGGAAGTCTCTCAGGTGGCTCCGACATACCTCCATCAGTGCATTTTCTGTTTTGTTTTGTTTTAGCACATCTTTGCTTTCCGGCACTAGAAGGTATCAAAGAGTCTTCTGATATATTTCCTTCTCCAGGGACAGAATCAGCTCTTTCTCCAAGGGGCTCTAGTTCCTTTTATTAGAGATTGGGACTATAAAACAATATCTGGGAACTAGATATGCTTGTTACTACTGGAGTCTCTATTCCTGGACAAAACAAGGAAATGTATGAGTGTGTAGCAGACCATGTATATACACATATTTATAAATATATATGTAATCATCTGTATATTAAGCTAAATGTGAGCTCATACTGATGTCTCCAACTCTAAATCATTAGCACATACATAATTCCAGTCTCCTCCCCTTGTTTATCTGTAAACTCTCATTCCAACTGTGGGAAACCCAGCTCCCACCATCTTCCATCCATTCACTTAGTTCTAGTATACTGTACGGTGGTATCAGAATTGTGAGGCCATAGCTCCATGGATGCAGCTTGATCAGTAGAGTGCAGTGCTTATGTGCAGTCCTAGGTTTTTTCTCTGCAGTCGCACAGACGCCACTCATTTACAGATAGTTAGGGTAGCAGGTTTTCCCCTGCCCCCATCACTGAGATTGCTTCATTTGTAAATAGGTGAGATTATTTTGTCATATTCCACATTCATTGTAGGGCGACTTAACAGAATAATATAGATGACAAGGTAAAGTGCCAGAAACTCAAAGATAGATCATCCAGTTTGAAGACTCAAAAAAAAATTAAAATTAAAATATACAGAGGCTCAGGGACTTATTAGATTTAAACATTTGTGTAACTGCATTCTCAGAAAAAAAGAGTAGAGGCATAGAATGGGTGGCAAGCAATTGAAGAAATAATGTACAAATACAAACCTAAATGGATCAAGGAAAAAAGTTACAGATTTAAGATACACAGGAAACCTAAGCAAGAAAAATATGAAGAAGATCTTGTCTAGGTATATTGTAATCAAACTGGTGAAAACCTCAGATAAAATCTCAAACACAGTAACAAACAAAAGACATATATATACAGAGGAGTAATGGTTTCACTGAATACTGATTTCACCTCAAAGTTATGGAAGACGACGCTGGAACATTTTTCAAGTGCAGAAGAAAACTCTTAACCAAGAATTCTATATGCAATTAATATATCCTTCTAAAGTTAGTGTAGAACAAAGGCCTTTCAGATAAGAGAACTAAAAGAATTCATTGCCAAGAGACTTGCGCTATAGGAAATGATGAAGGTTCTTCAGGCTCAAGGAAAATGACATTATGTGGAAACTTGGAAGAGCTTCAGAACTAGTACATAACTGGGTAAATAAAATCATTAATATTTTAAGTTTTTCCTTTTTTTTTTTTTTTTTTTTTGAGATGGAGTTTTGCTCTTCTCGCCCAGGCTGGAATGCAATGGCATGATCTCGACTCACTGCAACCTCTGCCTCCTGGGTTCAAGTGATTCTCCTGCCTCAGCCTCTGGGATTACAGCTGCTCCTTATCACTCACATTAATGCCTAAGCTCTGCCTCCTGTCAGATCAGTGGCAGCATTAGATTCTCATAGGAGCATGAACCCTATTGTGAACTGCACATGCAAGGGATCTAGGGTGCACACTCATGAGAATCTAATGCCTGATGATCTGTCACTGTCTCCCATCACCTCCAGATAGGGCCATCTAGTTGTGGGGAAACAAACCCAGG
The DNA here is from genome assembly GCF_000951035.1 of Colobus angolensis palliatus. Lineage (NCBI taxonomy): Eukaryota > Metazoa > Chordata > Mammalia > Primates > Cercopithecidae > Colobus > Colobus angolensis. The sequence goes on along the minus strand of NW_012115278.1, from coordinate 3,015,756 downwards.
GCTCCCACTGATTCTACATGATGGTGAGTTGTATAATTATTTCATTATATATTATAATATAACAATAATCAAAATAAAGTACACAATGAATGTAATGTGCTTGAATCATCCTGAAACCATCCTTTGCCCCCTGGTCTGTGGAAAAATTGTCTTCTACAAAATGGGTTCCTGGTGCCAAAAAAGATGAAGACCATGAAGACCACTGATGTAACATATCCACAGGTTCTGGAGATTGAGAAGTAGACATCTCCGGGGGCCCATTATTCTGCCTTCTACAGATAAAAAGGCAAAATTCCTAAATAAAACACTTTAATCAAAACTAACAGTGTGTAAGACACAACAAATCGGCCAGGCACAGTGGCTCACACCTGTAATCCCAGCACTTCGGGAGGCCAAGGTGGGTGGATCTTGAGGTCAGGAGATCAAGACCATCCTGGCTAACATGGTGAAACCTGTCTCTACTAAAAA
>NW_012115278.1:2964260-3014779 GCF_000951035.1 Colobus angolensis palliatus | reverse complement strand
GAAATTTTCATTTCTTTCAGGAAGATACAGGAATTCCTATTTTTGCATATCCTCACCCAATATTTGGTATTGTCAGATTTTTAGGATTTGCAATCTAATAAATCAATTATTATTTCACCATTAATCTCTGAAGACTGGATCACTGTTTAGTAATGGGTTTCTTTTTTCTTTTTGATTCTATTTCACTCTTCTCCAAATCCTTTGTCCATACCTTTGGACTATCTTTCTGATGTTCTGTCATTTTGTTTCCTTAGGTGATTTAAAGGACTTTTTAATATTTTCTGAATAATAATTCTTCCTATGTAAATTTTATGTAAGCAACAGGGGTGAAAAATATACACAAAAACTGTGCTGAAGGATACACAGGCATATTCACAATGGTAACTGGGGGCTTCAACACCTCATTTTCAAAAAGGATAGAACTACTAAGTAGAAAAACGAAGATACGGAATAACTGGACAAAACCATCAACCAACAAGATTTAAATGTTATTTCTAGAACACTCCACTTAACAGCAGCAGCATACAACGCCATGGAGCTGTATGTCATGGAGCCATGGATCACTTCAGTCGCCTATTACACACCGAGTTCTAGACTGCACTGTGGAAGGATCTGTAGGGCAGCCCGGAGCAGGCATGGATCTAAGACTTGCAGGGACACACCTAGAAAGGCGGGGCTCTCCCTGCCATAGGTAATTGGTCCACTCATCAAAATTGTAACATGTTTCTGTTCTTCACCAAGGTACTCCTTATATTTCTATTACTTGATGTGAGATTTTATATTTATTAGTAGTAATTCAATTCTTTTCTAAAAGCACTCGAGCTCTCTAGACTCTGAATTATTGATGCTTCTTGTCCATTTTCCCAAACACTAAAAACACAAATTGTACCATTTCTATGTAAGGTTGTTTATATTTGATTTCTCTCATTATTGGGAAGATTTAATTCCAACACTACTCTCCTTTTGCTACCATTCCCTTCTTTTCCATCGTTGCTTTCTCTCCACATGTGATGGATTTTCTTTGTCTCTATCCCTATCCCAAGTCACAGTCTCAAGAAGCAATGGCCCTGTATCACTCCTTGCAGGAAGAAGATGAAGCTGTTTGAAGCTTTCCAAGTGGAAAGTGGAAGAGACAAAGGAATCAGTCCTGGAAAAAAAAAATGGCCCAGATTCCAGGACCTTCCAAACTGAACCATCATCACCCACTTTGTGCTGGAGAGAAATGGCTACCTCATTTAACTTTGTAAATCCTACACCAAGTCAAACAGTGCCCTACATGTAAAGGGCTGATGCTCCATACCTGTCAGTACATATCCATACTTACCAGTTCATTTCCATGGAAGAATTCAGAAAATGCCTGACGAGTGAATGAAAGTTGAATGCACAGCTCATTTCCTTTGCACTTTTGCCTGGTGTGTAAAGTAGAAGATTAACTTCATATTCTGTGATCAATCCCTATAACTACTTATTTTTTAATTCATTCTTTCTAGGTAAGATCCCGACCTAATTAATTCATCAAATATTTAAGACGATCCTATGATGGGCCAAGCGCCGTGTCACTGATACACAGGTGAGTGAGATGCACTCTCATCCGTCATCACACACCAAATGCGCAACAGAGAGGAAGGAACTGCTACCTGAGCAGAAGTGAGGTGAGCATTTGCTGACATAGTTCCCTTCCTGCACAGTGTGGGCCAGTCTGCTTTGTGGAGGTCAGAGACAATGGGATCCATTTCCCCACCACAAGCCTTAATTTTACCCAAGAAGATAAAGATTCTGTAGTCAGAAACAGGACCATGAAAAAAGCTGGAATAGCTCACTGTCTAATGTTAGTGCCGCTGTCGTCCTAATATTAACAGCTTATGTTAACAGACTTGACATCCCTTCTACGTCACTTGACGTTTTATATTACCCACTTAATAATAACTACATTTATTTTTCTATTTGTTATAACTTCTATTGAATGTCTATGATAATTCAAGCATGATATACAATTTCAGATACTTCAAAAATGTTCACTAAATTCTGACAAAATGTCAGGACATCGTAATTCCATTTTTCTGGTAGAACAATGAGGTTCAAGGGAGTTAAACGACTTTTCCTCTCTCTCGGTTCTTGGGCAGAGAGCTGATCCTCTACCTCCCCCTTTGACCCAAGATTACAGATAAGGTGACATTTTTGGACAAAGAAGAAAACACACACACACACACACATCTGAAAGCTCAGCAAATTTATCTAGGGAAGATGCAAACTGCGGCTACCACATTATACAAAACATATTATAGAAAAACTTCAGTCTAAAATTCTGGAATCTACATCAGCTGAGCTGGTAGGAAGGAGCAGGTTGTTCTGCTCTGACATTCACCCATCACGAAATCTCCAAGGTAACTACAAACCATAGTTCTTAGGCTTCAGTGGAAGCACTCTTTATTATATCCAAAGTGAAAGAAACCACCAGAACAAATTTAAAGACCAAAAGCCTGGGATTCAACTCTAGCTAGATCTAATCTCTGCTTTCAACAAGTCTCTTTCCTCTTTCTTACCTCCGAAAGAGGAAAGAAAATACATACATAATTTCCATAGGTTGATTTCTCTCTTGAGCAGCCTCTCTCCTCAAAGCTGTTAGAAACACAGATACAAGCATTTTTGCTTTCATCATTATGGCCTGTAGCAAAGTTGAGGAAAGAAGCAACAGTCCTGTCTGTAGATTGCTGGTCAAATTACCTGCTCTCTAGGCCAATAATAAGTTATACTCTGTCTCCATGGAAACTCTAGTCAAATCTTGCTTATCTGGACTCTGAGGATTTTTCAGACTTTTCCAAGAGCGCACAGCTTTCTCTTGGTCTTGAACTCTTGCTAGTTTCCAGGCTCTCTCAACAATAAAAACGGGTGAAGATGCCATTTCCTCTAGTTCTATGGAGTGTGTGTGTGTGTGTGTGTGTGTGTGTGTTAGAGAGAGAGAGAGAGAGAGAGAGAGAGAGAGAGAGAGGGTTAGGGTATACATAGAGAATATCCTGGTATTCTTAAGTATATAGATGATACTTTTATTTTTCTTATCTATCAAATCCTGTAGACAAGCAAATTTGACTACAATTCTATTTTTTCATGCCACTGATATCAAGGGTCACTTGGCAAATATTTGGGGATTTTTTAAAATTAAGTCTTAGACTTTTGCAAACAAGTTTAAATCCCAATGAAGCACATCCTAAATTTTCTTCTAAATATTTTTTCTGTGATTCATAACATCAAATAAAGTAACTTACCTTTTATAATAAGCCCCAGTTGTTAACAGAAAGGAAGAGAATACCTATACTGCTTAGTTTGTCATTTATTTTATGAGACCACAAACTTTTAATTCTGAGTCGAAGTATAATTTAAGTCTCTACTTCTAATTCTACATCTCTGAGTTTTCCTCTCTCCCGGTCCTTGGTTACAGAGCCTGTACTCTGCCTCCCCCTTGGACTCCAGATGTGGTGACTTCTTTGGGCAAAGAAGAAAGTCTAAGTCTCTACTCCCAAGTCTGAGTTTTCCTCTCTTAGAAAAGAGATGGAGAACTTTTAATTCTGGAGAAGACAAAATAGACTCATCTAGTTTTATATCTCCCATGAAGTACAGCTAAAATGCTGGATATTACGCTCATAATTGGTGAAAGATGACTCCGAAAGGTAAGAAGGCAGCTTAGGATCTGATTCTCCTGCCTCAGCCTCCCAAATAGCTGGGATTACAGGCACGCACCACCAAACCCGGCTTATTTTTGTATTTATAGTAGAGATAGAGTTTTGCCACATTGGCCAGGCTGGTCTCAAACACCTGACCACAGGTAATCCACCTGCCTCGGCCTCTCAAAGTGCTGGGATTACAGGTGTGAGCCACCGCACCCAGTCAAGATAGACAACTTTTGATAATAGACATCTTACTCCATCCAAACACCAGAAGAAAATTCATGCCCACCCCAACACCATCAACAACTGCTTGGCAGTGACAAGGTGCCCCAACGCCTTCATGGTGCTGGCAGACACCAAGTGGGAATCTTGGACTTGGAGCTCCATCCCGCAGTAGGAGAAGCCCTCCACCTCCCCAAGAGGATGACGTGGGTGGGGGGTGAATGGGCAGCCTGAATTTCCACTGTAACTCAGCACAACAAAGCACCCCGCTCCCTTGCAGTGGAGTGTCATCTATATACTTAAGATGTATCATCTACATACTTGAGAATAGCAGGACTTTCTCAGGTGCCAGAGGGAGTCAAGGGTAGCCTGGACCACCTCCACCACCTTCTGGTAGGAACGCCCTTCCCTACCTGGGGCCAGTGAGGCTGGGGGGTGTCCACCCGGCGTGGTTTTAGCGGAGGACTGATGAAGCAGAAGATCCAGTGTCATCACACAGTACTCAGGATAAAACTGAAAATCACTCATGCTGCCAAACCAGGTAGCGTGCGATCTCATGCTATCTCAACTTGGATGGAAAAAGATAATCAACAGAAGCCAACAACCAGATGACAACACATCAGAATGATCTGACAAGAATTTTAAAGCATGTATGTAGAGGAAATATTCAATGGCTCCAGTGAGCAATTAAGAACTCGATGGACACAAACGAAAAAATGAAAAATCACATACACAAAGAAACCTATGGCACACAGTAGAACCACACGGAAATGTCAGGACTGAAAAAGACAGTAACTATTATTTTAAAACCTTACTAAATGGGCTCAATAGAAGAATGGGTCCAAAAGAGGAAGTAATCAGTAAACTGAAGCTAGAACGAGAGAAATTACCCAACATTAACGACAGAGGAAAGATACTGGGGAAATAAGAAGCGCAGAGCCTTGGGGACTTGAGGCCTCTGTGACAAAAGATACGACATTGACATCATTAGAGTCAAGAAAGGAGAGAAGAAAGAAAACAAAACAGAAAGTTACTCAATTAAACTTCCGAATTTAGGCAACAGACATTAACCTACAGTTAAAGAAGCTGAGCAAACCCCAAACAGGCTAAACCGAAAGTAATCCATACCAAGACACATTAAAATCAAGCTTCTGAAAACCAAAACCAAGGGAGAATATTGAAAGCAGCTGAAGAGAAACAGACACTCATGGGGAGCAATGATTTGGCTGGTAACAGGTTTCTCATCAGAAACACTAAGGCCAGAAAGAAAAGGTACAGCATTTCCAATGCTAACAGAAAATAAATGCCCATACCCAGAATTGTGTGCACAGCAAGTAACATCTTTAGGAATGAAGGTCAAAACAAAATATTGGCAAATGAAGGAATAGTGAGAAAATTGTTCACCAGTTTAATAAAATTTATCAAACAGAAAAGGAATGATAAAAGTAACAAATTTAGAACATGAAAATTAAGCAACAGTAGAAAGAGTAAAAATATGGGTAAATAGAATAGATTATTATTTCCTCTTCAGTTTTTAAAAAAATTCTATTTGATTATTAAAAATTATAATATTGTCTGATGTATTATCCCACGCATGTAGAGGATATATTTAAGACAAACATATTATAAAAGAAGGGAATAAATTCAAATTTATCCTAATTAAAGTAATATTTCTATACTTAAATCAAAGTAGGAAAAGCCGAGTGTCCGAAAAACACAAAGTACCAACAGATTTTGAAAGGTTGTATATGTATCATGTGTCACCCAGAGAAACCATTCAAAAAACTATACAAAAAGATATACCCCCTAAAAACTAGAGGTAAATCAAAGTGTAACTGTAAAAAAAAAAAAAAAAAAAATTAAACAACCACAGAGGTCAGGAAAATAAAACAGAGGGATGCTATCCTTTCAATGTTTCTACATATCTAAAATTGTCATGCAAAGATGAAGTCTATTTATTTTTAATCTGGGAAAAGGGACAAAAGGGGGAAAACAAAGAAACAAGTGATAAAATAGGAAAGGGAAGGCCTGACACATACATAGCTACATTAAATACAATGTCTGAATACACCAAATGGGAAGGCTTGACACATACACAGCTACATTAAATACAATGTCTGAATACACCAAATGGGAAGGCTTGACACATACACAGCTACATTAAATACAATGTCTGAATACACCAAATGGGAAGGCTTGACACATACACAGCTACATTAAATACAATGATCTGAATACACCAAATCAAAGGTATTGGTAGAATGCATTTAAAAACATGTTGTCTACAAGAAATTCCATGAAATAGAATAATATAGGTAGGATGAAAGTAAAAGGATGATAAGGACATATCATGCAAGCATTAATCAAAAGAAAAGCATAAGATAAAGTAGATTTCAAAGCAAAGAGAATTACCAAGGTCAGAGAGGAACATGACCTAAGGATAAAATAGTCAAACTATCCAGAAGACACAGCAATCTTAAGGTATATACATAAACAGCATAGATTCAAATATATGAAACAAAACTGATAAAACTGAAGAGAAATAGACTCATCCACTGTTACAGTTGGAGGCTTTAACATGCCTCTCCCAACTTTGACAGAACAATTAGTCAAAAAATGAGTGAGACTATAAAAGGATTAATGAACAGGTTTAAACTGGCATTGTAGAATTTACCATCACCAACAAAAGACATTCTTTTCATGCAGCCATCAAACATTTACCCACATAAACCATACCCTAAACAATAAAACCAATCTCAACACATTTAAAAGAATTGAAACCATACAGAGTTTGTTTTCTGATCATAACAGATTCAAACTGAAATGTAATTATAGAAAGACTACAAGAAAGTTTCCTAACATTTGGAAATTATAAAACATACTTCTAAATAACTTAGGGGTCAAAGTAGAAGTCAAAAGAAAATAAAATACATCCAACTGAATGAAAATAAATATAAAATAAACATAAAACATATCAAAATGTGTGAGATGCAGCTAACACAGTGCTGAGAGGGAACAATGTAGCACAAAATGTTCACATTAAAAAACAAGATTCTATGGCCATACCACCCTGAACATTCCAAATCTAGTATGATCTCAGAAGCTAAGCAGGGCCTGGCCTGGTCCGCCCTCGAATAGGAGACTCCTGGGAACACCAGGTGCTATAGGCTTAAATTTTAAAATTGTTTCTAAAACATTTTAAACTTTCATGTTCATTTTATTTAAAAATAAAAACATTTTTTAAAAGAAGAAAGAAAACCTTCTCATATCAATAATCTAAGCTCCCACCTTAAGAAAAAAGAACAGCAAAATTTTTCCAAAGAAAATATAAAAATCATAGCAGAAATCAATGAAATTAGAAAGAAAAAAATCAGTAGGGGAAAAATGAACAAACTAAAAAAATCACTAGCTCTACCAAAGGAATTTCATTTCAGGAATGCAATATAAATAACAAACCTGTTACAGTTTCCGATCACTGTAAAATATGAAATATATAGCTTTAAAAATGACAAAATCTTATATATAGGATCTATATGCTGAAACTACAAAACATGAATTTTAAAAATCAAAGATATAAATAAACAGAAAGACATCTTTTTTCATGGATTGAAAGACTCAATATTTCAGATGTCATTGCTCTATTCATAACCCTAACCTGTTAGTTTAATATATCTACCCAAATCCCATAGCTATAAAAATTTATTCTAAATTTATATGGAAAGGCAAAGAAATCAGACTAGCTAACATTTTTTTTTAAGAGAAGAGTAAGTGGGAGTTTATTACTCTACCTGACTGTAAGATTTATACATACAACTACAGTAATCAAGACAGTGTGGTACTAGCAGAAGAAAAGAAACATTGGTCAATGAAACAGAATAGAGAACCCAGAAATAAATCCACGAAAGGATAACCACCTGAGTTTTAACCAAAGTGCAAAAGCAATTTGTTTGAAGAAAGAGAATCTTTTCAATTTATGGTGCTGGAGTACCTAGATATCCACAGAGAAAAAAAATGAACCTAAAGCTAAGTCTCATACTTAATACAAAAATTAATTCAAAATTGATCTCTTTAATGGACTTAAAAGCAAAATGTAAAAACAAAACTATGAGAAGAAAACCCGAGAGAAAATCTTCAAGACACTTAGCAAGGTGAAGAGCTATTCTACATGAAATCCAAAACACAAGGCATAAAAGAAAAAAAATCAATAAATCAGGACTTCAAAATTCAAAATCTTTGCTCTCCAAAACCCTCTTAAGAGGAATAAAAGACAGTCCACAAATTAAGAGAAAATAGTTGACAAAGACCACATATAGAATATATAAGGAGCTCTCAAAACCCAACTGTACAAAAACAAATAATTCACTTAGAAAATGGGCAGAAGAAACTAACAGACATTTCACAAAAGAGGAGATACTGTTGGCAAATAAGCATATAACTTCATTAACCTTAGGGAAAGGCAAATTAAAGCCATAAACCTAGAAAGGAAAGAGAAAGTAACAGCACATGGTGGAGAGGAGGCACAGAACTCAGATTTCTCTTGCATTGCTACTGGGAATGTAACATGACCCAGCCACTCTGGGAAACAGCTTGGTGGTTACTGCAAAACAAAACAAAACAAAACAAAAGCAAACACACAAAACTCAACACGTGCTTACCACATTACACAGAAATTATACTCTTGGCTTTTATCTCAGAGAAACGAAAATGTATGCCCACACAAAAACCTATACACAGCAGCTTTCTCATAATCATGATATCCAAAATAACGCCGATGGCCTTAAAGGGGTGAGTGGTTAACAACTGTGGGGCATCCATATCAGGCAATACTCTTCAGGATTTAAAACGAGCAAACTATTGAGCCACGTAAGTTGGAGGGATGTCAAGAGAATTACGCTGAGGAAAGGCAATCTCAGAGCAACACCTACTCCACCATGCGATTCAAAACCCACTCTTGGAACGCACATCAGTGGTGTCTGGGATTACGGATGGGAGGTGGCACGGGTGTGGCTGTGAAGGGACAGCCAAGAAGATATTCCTCTTGAGATCCTTGCGGTGATGGGGCAGTTCTGCGTCTTCCCTGCAGTGGTGATTACAGGCACCTACACATATAATAAAATTGCACCGAACTCCATACAGACACACACAGATGACTGTGTGAAAAGCTGGTGAGATCTGAATCACGTCCGTGAACTGCGCCGATGCCAGTGTTCTGGTTTGGATACTGTTACTACAGTTATGGTAGATGTGGCCCCTGAGGAAAGTAGGGTAAATCATACCCAGACCTTTCAATACTATTTTCACAAATTCCTCTTAAACTATAATAATACAAAAATTTAAAGTTAAATAAAAGATAATGGTTTACTGGCTTCTAAATTTCTTCCTTTTCATTGTTGAACAGTAGCAGATATAATTGCAGTTATTCAGAATTACAGAAGTTAGAATTTTTGTCTTTTGTAATCTTTACAGGTACTGTTGTGAAGCCGAGAATAAGGAGAAAAAGTAGAGAAAAAGGCTGAATCCATTGCAGTCACCAATGAGAGGTTATCAATAGCTCATTATATAATTACGAGTTTTATGTCCTGGAATAATGAACGTCTGGGAATATTTTTATACTGATTCCACTAATTAAGGCTATCAATCTCCTCCAGTTAGGCATCACTGATTCTCAGAAGTCATCAAGGAATTTAAGGTAACTAATTACAAGCTCTGTCTTCATAATTAAACAATATAAACCAGCTTGTACTCAAATGTCTGCACCCTGCAATATTACATAGTTATTAGGGAGCAGGGAAACAATGAACAAAGGGGATAAGGGACAGAAGGCTGGAAAACAGCAGGCGACCATCTGTCACACTTTTGCATGACCGCTCATAGAAATCCTCTTCTGTAGTGTTTGTTTTCTTTGCCCCTTTCTCAAAGAACCGCCTTTTTGGATTTCATCAAGAAAATAAAATGAAGTTGTTTGCAGGACGTCTCTCTGTTGCCAGTCTGAACATGGACCTGCCCTCATCGCCAACCTTCCCAACAGATTCTCTCCTTCTTCCTTGCCACAGGCAAGGATGTCAGCCCCTGGCTGCAGACCCCTATCTCACTCTCGCTTTCCCTTCTTGAGCATCTTATGAGTCTTAGTTACCAAGTTCTGATTTTTTTCTTCCTTTACATTCATCTAAACAAACCACAAACTTCTCCCAGACAGCCAATCAAACTCCCGTTTCTATTTTAGTTGGGGAAAAGTGGTATAGAATAGAAGTATTTGTACTACCTTCATAAAACATGTGATCCCAATGGCACGGAATGACATCTACACAAGCTACATAAAATACGTGTCTCACAAACCAAATTTAGAGCCTGCTTCAGCTTTGCTTTGCCCAGATGTTTTCCTTACTCTGTAATGCATTGTGTGGACCAAGAAGGCCACACAGACCTGCACCACGCCACTCTCGTTCCCTTATGATTAACCAACCACAAAACAAAATTCCTTAAAAAAACGCTCATCATTCCCATTCCCAACTCTCTTAGTAACTTGGCCCAGCCTTATTCATTTCTTAATAATTTAAAATTATTATACAGCCCACTGAAGCTTGACTGTGCATGAAGTGATGTGCTGGGTGCTTGGCAGCATCTCATTTAATCCATGAAATATTCTAGTCTGAAAGAACAGACAACGGACAATGCCCAGACCACAGATGACCACAGAACTCTGAGTCAGCACCTCTGCAGCAAACAGCCTGGGAAACTAAACCACCACTTCTGCACCACTGACACAGCAGACTGAGGACCTGTTAATCACTGAAGCTTCCCTAATTCGTGCTGTCACTTCCGACTCAGAACCAACCCGAAAAAGCCACAAATATTCCCCAAACCCATCACAGAGAATCCCTGGCTTTTTGTTAGCCTGTGCCAGCTTCCTCATGCCAACAGCTGCCTACCAGGGCCCACCCAAAGCCTTCCCTTCTTCTACCACAGAGCCTTCCCACCCCACCTGCTCTTAAGTCTCTGCCAAATGCAAGTAATGGTGGCTGATCTCCCTTACTAAAGCAACTCTGAATGAACAGCCTCTGCTTGTTCTCATTTGGGAGTCTTATTTGTTCCCACAAGTCCTGTGGTCCTGCAGGATCATGTGTATCTTTTGCAGATGCAGAGACTGATGTGCAGTGAACAGAAACCTGTAGAAGGTCAATATTGCCAAACAGGATCTCTCTGCCACTCCAGTCTCAGAGCCCCCCACTTTCTCCCACCTCCTTGTGCTCACTGTCAGTTGCTCTCACTATTAAATAATGCCATAAGCCTCCCCATTGGACCTGCAGTCACAGAAATCAGGGACTAATGTTTATATTTATCTTGGTGACTTTATAAATTATTAGGGTTTTTCCTTTTGTCGTAGGAAAAGGAATGCTAAACCTGGCCACACACTGAGGACAACTGATAATTTGTCTGTTCTGAATAAGAAGACACATTTTCTCCTATGCCAAAACAGACAGGGGAGGAGTGATGAGCATGGGGAACCATCAGAAATTCAGCCCAGTCTTTGGGGGAACTGACCTGGCTGATCTGGCTGATGCAGTCTGAGACAAGCATCCCAAGAGGGGGATGAACTTTCCTGGACATTGCTCATAAAACACCATTTTCTCCATTCAATTCCCATAGGTCCTGACTCAGTAGGACCAGTCTAAAAGCTCTATCTCAACAAAATATTTAAGATACTAAAAATCTTGTTATTTTACAATATTTAAAGTATTTGTTACATGAAAACTGGTCTTACCCCCCAAGAAGGGGGTGAAACTAAATATATAACTCAAAGGGACAGCAGGTAGATATAGAAAGAATCAAGAGATTTTGAACAATAATACTTAGGTATTCACCAAAAGCTCAAGGTTACTTGACAACCTGGGGACTTTTAAAATGCATATTCTGCAAATCTACTTAACATTTGAGACTGTCACATGCACGGCTGAGTTCATTAATGCCCTCACCATGAATAAAATGCTTATGTTTTATTGTGGCTTAAACCCTGGAGGTCACGGTTAAGCAAATTCACTATGCTCAGGCAGCACACTGTGGCTCCAAGTTCAGGTTATTGCAGCTCTAATTCTATCCTCTTGCCCTTACTAGACTTCAGTTTGGAAACTCTCAGCATTTCTATGGTGTTGGTCTTTATGTCTACCAAAATCACTTTATTAAGAACTGGTGGAAAAGGTACAATATTTAAATTTTTAAAAATCTCTCATAAGCTGGTGCCTTAAGACGAATTTATTATTGTAATGAAAATGCTATATACTTGCCATGACTCACTGCAGTGTCATTTTAGGTAGGATGATGTAATAATTGTTTGGGCATTAAAAGCAAGCAAAGCGCTATGCATGTGTAACATCTGTGTGATATAAGTAGGAAGGATGGTAAGTCAGATGAGGGTAGAAGTTCTCCATGAAGGAGTACGTGAGTCTCAGGGGCTGCTATGGCTTGGATACGGTTTGCTGGTCCCCACCAAAACTCATGTTGAAATTCGATCCCCAATGTGGCGGTGTGGAGAGGTGGGGCCCACAGGAGGTGTTTGGGCCATTGAGCTCAGTCAGTTCTCACAGTAGTGAGTGAGTTCTTGCTGTGGTGAGGCTGGACTGGTTCTTGAAAGAGTAGGTTGTTGTAAAGCAGGACAGCCCTTGGATTTGGTGCCTCTTTGTACCTGTCCACTTCCCCTTTGACCTCCCCTGCCATGTTATGACAAGCCACAAAAGCTCCTGCCAAAAGCCAGGACCATCCCCTTGAACTTCTCAGCCTGCGGAAGCTCAACAAGCCTTCTTTCTTTATAGATTACCCAGCCTCAGGTGTCACGTTATAGGAACACTAAACAAACTTAAGACAAAAAAAGCAAGTACCACAGTCTTTCGGTAGCTCAGCAGCAGGACAAGCAGTCAGACCATGAAACGGCACATGGATTGTCACTTCTAGTCACTACTCTGTCTGTGGTCCTATACAATTCATAAGTGAAGGCTGTGTCCTCCTGGAATGTTTATGTCTCTTTCTCCAGAGCATCATGACCGCCATGTTATGAGGAAGCTCAGGCAGCCTATGGAAGGATCCACTCAGTAAGGAGCTGAGGTCTCACACCAACAACCCTGTGGGCAAGTTTGGGAAGAGATCCTCCTTCAGTTGAACCTTGAGAAGGCAGCTTGACTGTAACCTCTTCAGAATCCATGAGCTAGAACCACCTCGCTAGGCTACTCATGAATTCCTGACCCCCAGACACTGCAAGATCCTGCTTGTTGTTTTAAGCTAAGTTTGGGTACAATGTATTATGCAACAATAGATAACAAATATACCAGATAAGAAAGTCTGGGAAATGTGATTAGGAGTATACCGGGGAAAATGTTTCATTCATACAAATGTGTATTACACGGATACTATGAGCCAGGCCCTGCCCCAGGCACTGAGACACAGCAGTTGACTAGGCAGATAATCCTGTTACCGGTCTTATGTTCAGGTGACTGTACTTCCTTATCTCCCGTGCGACACAGCACAGGAATAACCATTTCTTGCCAGCGGACTGGGAACAGCTCATACAACTTCTGTGTCTTGAGCCATCAGCTTCCTCTTCTATGCTCCCTTTGTTCTTGCTACCAACTGAACACAGACTCAACCTAGTTTCAACCATGCAGAACATGAAAATGTCTTGGTAGTAATGGATCAAAACATGTTAGAAACCTGGATTTCTGAGTTACAAGAGCAGAGTCACTCCCCTGACCTGATGGCTCAAAGCAGGGCCATTACATGAAATAATAAAAACAAACTTCTATGTTTTTTAAGCCCTTGATTATTCAGTTTCTTTGCTGTAGGCTGAACCTGACTGACAAAATTTATAATCCAAAAGAAAAATTTATTAGACACATGATTGAAATAAACTGTATACAGTTACTCCAAAAAATGTAGCATCTTTCATGTGTCAAATAGAATCCCAAGACAATTCTACTTTGGGCTTAGAGGGCACATTTCTCTGTCATTTTTACTCCTTGTGTGTTTTTTTTTTTTTTCATCACTGTAGAATAAGAGTCAACAAACTATGGCCCAATCTAGCTCACCACCTATTTGGGTAGATGAAGTTTCACTGGAACACAGCCACACTCATTTGTTCATGTGTAGTCAATGGTTGCTTTTGCACAAGTGCAGGGATGAGTGGCAGCAACAGACCAAATATTTATGACTCTTTATACAACACAATCTTTCAGCGCCTGTTGTAGGGTGTATGTTTCAATGGTAAAATATTTTCGTGCAAACACGTTACTATTAGCTCATTATTAAAGCTCAGAATGTCTGCTTGTCCTGATTCATTTTGAATCTCTGAGCAGCCAGGTTTGTTTTCTGTTACTTTCTTGAACGAAAATAAAATATATAAAACAAGCAATGTCTTTTTGAAGCACTCTTCTTTCTGAATGAGACCAAAGCATACCCCCACCAGTGTTCTGCTCCCTTCAGAGGTGGCCGGGATGGTGCGCTGTGGGCTGTAGCTGCTCTAATTAGTCTCCAACTCTTGTCTTGGGGTGGATGATTCAGCCCTGACTTAGCAGCCAGACTTTCAAAAAAATACAAAAACACTCTTTGGAACAGCTTAGAGTAGGTGGAGTCATGGACAGCTCTTTGCAGAAGTCTTTGAAAACACCACTGTACTATGCTGTTTCAGACATACCATGGCTCTAAGATCAGTGACAACACAAAGCTCACTCAGGTATCTGACAGAGCTCACACTGTGTGTCACTTAGCAATATGACACAACCGGCCTGGGGGTTCCAACCCTGGTCCAGTGATGACTGAGTCTTTGTGACAGTGGCAACTAAACACTCTGGGTGCCCAAGAGACAAGGCCACCTCCGCACAGATGCGACTTCCATGAACCTGAAAATAAAGCTCACCCTCGCGAGAATGGCTAGAACTCCTTTTGTGAAGGAAACACCTGGTAACTCATGGGGAATGAATACAGTATAAGAAAAACGGAAAAGAATCCACCGGTCTCTGAGGACAGCCTGGATGGAAACCCTGCCCAGGGCGTCTGACACCTGACTGTATCTGGCCCATGCCAGCAGCTGCTCCCCACTTCCCTCTTGTAAGAGTACCACTGAACAAACTGCCTGTGCACCAAGCGGGGCCTGAGACGCCCCTCAAGGAGAGTCAGAGGGAAGGGGAATAGTCACCTCTGGGGAAACTGACTAACCAGAACCACCTGAGGCCCCAGAATACACAAGCTCCCAGGGCGTCCTTAGGCAATTAAGCCACCCGGTTTAAGTTAGATGTAAACCTCAACAGTAGTTAATATGATGGCAAAGACAGGTTTCAACAACAAAGCTTCCTCCAGACCTCCCCGGCACCTGCCCACGCATCCCTGTCTGCTCTCCTCTCTCCTGATCTAAGGTGCATTGGCTTTTGGTGCAGGTGGTCCCTCGGGCACCGTGCCAGCACTGCACACCTGCTCCCACATGGCTCCCAGGGGAGGCTGTAAGAGTAGGTACTTACAGATAGCTTATTTTCCTGTCATGTTTGTGACTGACTGACTCTAGGTTGCATACCCAGCAGCCATCCTCTTCTGCACCCCTCACCCCAGCTTCTGGGGAAGTCTCCTAGGGGGCGTGGCCTGGGGCTCCATGGCATGGCCTGTTGCTCTGAGGGTATGGCCTGAGCTCCTTGGGTGTGGTCTAGGCCTCATTCATCTGCAGCACCTGACATACCAGATTGCGCAGCCTCCTGATTAGGACCCGTGGAAAGCAGTGAGCACATGGAGGCCAGAGTGCGGACAGCAGCGAGAGGCACCCGCGGAGGCAGCGCTGGTGGAAGAACCACACTGACCTCAAAGGCCTGTCCACAGGGCTGGAGAATGGGTCAGGATGTCCAGACAAGCCATTTCGGTGCGCAGGGCAAATGGAGGAAGCCCTCACTTGTGGAAGAGCCTTTCTCCCTTGACCTCTCGGGTACTCCTTGTTGTCTGCAGAACCTCCCGGCTTGGAAGGACAGAGGGACAGCGAGCTAAACTCCTGTAGGGTTAGTGCTTCACCTCTCTGCTCAGGATTCCATATCACTTCAGTCCTTAAAGTTATTGTAAAATCACAACCAATAACAATCCTCACCACCCAGGACCTTGAATTCATCCCTTGAATTTCCTCTACTGTTTCTTCCTGGTCACCCATCCCCCTAAAGAATGGCCTGAGTTAATCCATTCCCCTTATAATGTTGGGTCCTGGATAGTGAATCATCGTGCATCACCTTTTTACAAATTACGTTTTAATTTATAATTGACACAAAATAATGTTAAACGTTTATGAGGTAAGGGTGATCTTTCAGTGCATGTATAAGCTGTATATTGATCAAATCAGGATCGTGACCATATCTATCACTTTAGCCATTTCTTTCTGGTGATAACTCTTAGAGTTACATCTCTAACACTCTTGAAATACGCACTCCATTGGTATTTGCTGTAGTTACACCACTGGGTCACAGAACATCAGAACTCATTCCTTCTAACTGTAACTTTGTACCTATGGAACGACCTATCCCATTTCTCCCTGCACTCCCTAGCCTCTGATAACCACAATTCTTCTCTCAACTTCTGTGAAATCAACTCCACATATGAGTGACATCAGGCAGTATTAATATTTCTATGCAGGGCTTGTTTCACTTACCATCTTTCAATAGAACTCTTCCTCTCCATCTGTCTGGCTATGACTTCTGAGTTGAACAAACAGTGCCACATAACCAGCTGTTGGGAGACTCTACTAAACAAACTGGCATGGTCAAGCTCCACACCAACACCAACATTTGTATTTTAAAGACATAAGGCACACACAAAAAAATCAGTTACCAGACATCTACACACCTCCTCTTCATGGCTTTTCTCTCTTGCAACAGAGACATTGCTAGATCTTAAGCCCAAACACAGATCACTCATAATATTAATGGAGAAAAACTTCATTCATTTTTCTAAGAGTTGTATTATTATTGTCACTATTTTTATACTACGCTACACCCTGCTATTTTGGATTCTATCTAGAACACTCATTATCTATTCCTGACTTCCCTTTTGCATTGGACGTGAATTTCTTTGAATTTTGGGTAGAAAGGGAATCACTTCTCTGTAAGAGGACATAACAGAAGTATTCAAATTTCAATGTTTCAATAACATAGCTAATATTAGTGAATATTACAGTTAATATTAGTTTATATTAGTAATATACTTTCCAAGATTCTTAAAACTTAATATAAGCATATATATTTGTAACAGACATGTAGATAGATAGACAGATATGGATATATATATGAAAATTAACAATGAAAGATCATTCGGCTGCCCATCACCACTCCCGCTGACCCAGTGATGTCTCCTGACACATGATCCTCAGGCCGATTTCAAGCTGACTTACGTTTTAGCCCATAAATGTACTCGTGTCACGTATTAATGTCAGGACTACGCAGGGCCTGAGACACAAAAGATGAAATATAAATGCTGGGGTTTGCTTTCAAGGGCTTCAGAGTCTTATAGTAACATAGATACATGAAAATGCATTTAAATATGAAGCTTGCTGGGAGAAGGATACGTAGAAAATGCAGTGGAAACACAAGAGCGAGAACGCAGCGTGCAGAGGTGACAGAGGATACGACTTGGGGCTGATGCTTGAAATGAGGACAGGAACTTCTGGGAGACCTGGAATTAGAGGCCATGCCAGGAAAAGAACAGCACACACAGAAAGCACAAGGTTATAAGAACAACACATCACTTGGAATTAGTAAATCAGGGGATGGTGGGCAGGTCCTAGGGGCCTAAGGGAGGTAGAGGATACAGCAGGCCAATAGAAACTTTTTAAAAAGTGTTGGTTACAAATTAAAGTTGTGTAGATCTTACACTGGAATCATGGATACCATTAAGGGGTTCTGGGTGAGGCCAACTGCCCCGGCAGGAGGATGACAGATTGGTTAGGGGGCAGTGGAGAGGCCTGCCGACCAGACAGCGGCAGAAGTGAAGGATGTGCTTTATGCTTCTGGCCAAGATGAAGGAAGAAGGATTAGATATACCCTCCCACCTGAAATAACTACAATAAACGAACAAGATAAAAACAAGAGATTTGCGGGACAGACACTGGGCAACAGTGTACGAGGTTCAGAGATCCCTGAGAAATAAAATCAAAAGAGGTGACCCCTATAATTGTCCCAACTAACTGGCTTAGAAGAGTTTCTGGGTCTTACTGTGAGAAAGGAACTCCCAGGGGGAAACCAAGAGGACTCCTTGGGGTAAAGAAATGAAGCTGAGAGTCTGGGAAGACCAAATTGGGTAGCATTTGCAAGACAGAGTATTAGAAGACAGAACTGCACAGACATAAAATATTTGAAATGAATTTGAAAAACACAACATAAGCAAAATATGCAGAATGTATCTAAACCAGAACCGGCAGAACACATATTGCACTAAAGAAAATATTAAAGACAGATCTCAACTCAATCACCTCAGCTTTCACCTTAAGAAACACAAAAAAGAAAGCAAATTGATACCACATCTGCCTCCGAAAAACAGAAGGAAATATAAAAATCAGAGCAAAAATTAATGAAATAAAGAAAAATTGAGAAAATCAATTGAACTAAAAGCTGGTTATTTGAGATTAATAAAATTGACAAATCTATATCCAGACTGATCAGGGAAAGGAGAAGACAAATTAGTTGTATCAAAAACCAGAAGAGGTGACATTACCATACATTCTACTCATATTAAGAGGAGAATAAGAGCATATTTTAAAGAACTTTATGACAATAAATTGGTATCTGAAGTGAAATGGACATATTCCTTAAAAGACACAAATGGCCAAATCACACTGAAGAAATAGATAATCTGAGTATTTTTATATCTACGTTAAAATTGATATTTCAGTAAAAATTCTCCCCATAAAAAATTGCATGTCAAGATGACTTCACTAGTGAATGTACTACCCGTATCAGTAAAAAATAAAACCTACTCTCCAGACACCTTCCAGATAACTACAAAGGAGGGACTACATCCCAGTTCGTTATCTGAGGCCAGGATTACCCTGATATCAAAACCAGAAAAAGACATTTCAAGAAAAGAAAACTACAGAGCAATATGCCTCATTAGGGATAGAAGCAATTTTTTAAAATAGTATATTGAATCCAACAATGTATAAAAAGGAAGATGCATCATGATCAAGTGAGGTTTAATGCAGGAATGTAAGGTTGTCCTAGGATCTGTTCATCAACTAATGTAATTCACAGCAATAATTTAAGTAACCGTATTAATAAACTAAAAAAGGAAAGCATATAATCATATCAATAGATGCAGAAAAAGAATTTGTCAAAATTCATCTACTTTTGTATTAAAGAAAAACTCTCAGTAAACTAGAAATAGAAGAGAACTTTCTTAATCAGATAAATGGCATCTATAAATCCCTTGAGCTCAGCCCGGGCAACACAGTGAGAGCCCCTCTTTACAAAAAATTCTTAAGATTAGCTGGACTTGGTGGCCTCTGTAGTCTCAGCTGCTTGGGAGGCTGAGGAGGGAGGCTTGCTTGAGCCTGGGAGGCTGAGACTGCAGTGAACTATGATAGCACACTGCATTCCAGCCTGGGCAAAAGGGCAAGACACAGTCCCAAAGGAAAAGAGAAATCCTTGAACTAACATGATACTTAAAGGTAAAAGATGGCCACGCACAGTGGCTCACGCCTGTAATCCCAACACTTTGGGAGGCTGAGGTGAGCAGATCACCTGAGGTTGGCAGTCCGTGACCAGTCTGGCCAACAGGGTGAAACCCCGTCTCTACTAAAAACACAAAAATTAGCCGGGCATGGTGATGCATACCTGTAATCTGAGCTACTTGGGAGGCTGAAGCAAGAGAATCGCTTGAACCCAGGAGGAGGAGGAGGTTGCAGTGGGCCAAGATCGTACCATTGCACTCCAGCCTGGGCGAAGAAAGCAAAACTCTGTCTCAAAAAAAAAACAGTAAAAGACTAGGTGTTTTCCCCCTAAGATTCAGAAACAATATAAGGATATCTGCTCTCCATCTGTTAGACTTTTATATTGAAGGTTCTAGCCAATATAATAACACATGAAAAAATAAAGAAATAGAAGACATATTGATTGGGCAGGAAGAAGTACAACCATAGTTATTTATAGATGACATAATTACTTATGCAAACTATAAAGAAAGGTATTAGCAAAGTTTCAGGATACGATATCAATATACAAAAATAAACTGAATGTCTATATATGAGCAACAAACAATTAGAAGTTCAAATTTTAAAAAAAATACCATTTACAATACCATCAAAAATGTAAAATACATGAGCATAAATCTGGCAGAAGATGTAAAACATACGTACATTGAAACCACAAAGCATTACTGGGAGAAATTTTAAAAGATTGGAATAAATGGAGAAATGTGTTTCTATGTCAGAAGACTCAATATTGAGAGCTAATTCTCCCAAATCACAGATTTCATGTATTCCTAATCAAAATCCCAGCAGGACATTTTTTAGAGATTGACAGGCTGTTTCTAAAATTTTTGTAGGAATGCAAAGCACCTAAAATAGTCAAAGTAGCTTTGAAAGAGAAGAACAAATGTGCAGGATCAAAATCTGATTTCAAGGTTTATTAGAAAGCTACAGTAATCCAGACAGCGTGATAAAGACAAACAGATTGATCAATGGAACAGAACAAAGTCCATAAAACCAATTTTTGACAAAGGTAAAAACCAATGCAGAAGATAATCTTCAACATAAAGTACTGAAAGATGGGATATCCATAAGCAGAAAAAAAAAGAATTCCAATCCATACTTCATATTGCATACAAATATTATCACAAAATGAATGATTGATATGAATGTAAAATTGAAAACTAAAACTTCTGGAAAAAAAAGTCAGATCCGGGGTAGTGGCTCACACCTGTAATCCCAGCATTTTGGGAGGCAGAGGCAGGCAGATCACCTGAGGTCAGTAGTTCAAGACCAGCCTGACCAACATGAAGAAAACTCATCTCTACTAAAAATACAAAACTAGCCGGGCATGGTGGTGCATGCCTGTAATCCCAGCTACTGGGGAGGCTGAGGCAGGAGAATTGCTTGAACCCAGCCAGGAGGCGGATGTTGCGGTGAGCTGAGATTGCGCCATTGCACTCTAGCCTGGGCAACAAGAGAAAAGGTCAGTCTCAAAAAAAAAAAAAAAAAAAACAGGAGGGAGAAAATCTTCACGACCTTGTATTTGGTGATGAGTTTTTAGATAAAACACCAAAAGCATGATCCATGAAAAGAAAAAACTTGGTAAACTGGACTTCATCAAAATTGAAAACTTCTGCTTTTCAAAAGACATGGCTAAGAGAATGAAAAGACAAGCTGCAGACTGAGAGAAAGTATTTGCAATGTCCATACTTGATAAAGCACTGGTAGCCGGAATGGAAGTGCTGGCTTAAGTCGTGTTTCCTAGTTGGGACCAGCATGATCCTTGAAGACCTGTGTCTGTTCATGTAACTCCCTACCTGATGTTTTCAGCGCTTCCCTTTGCTCCAATGTGAAGCCCAGGGAACCTGGGTCATCTTCCAACTGTCTCTGTTGCTGTGTCTCAGGTGCCCACCCTTTGCAGTCTGTTAGAAATAAGGCTTGGAGTTTTAAGGAAAAATGAGTATTTAGATAAAGAATTTTTAGTAAAGTAAATTTATTTTTGCATAGAAGGGTGTTTTTTTTTGTATGGCTGGTTGTTATGAGAGTATTTAGAACAAAAGAGAGTAGAAGTTTTTATTTTTAATGTGACTTTTGTTTTTGTGTTTTATTTTTAATTGACATTGGCTTTTATACTATAGAAGTGACTGGGGGCAGGCTTAGGGTCAATGGAGGTAGATGTAGTAATAGAAATAAGGATAGGGTTGTATTGGTGAGATTGGCAATTAGGGAGAGTGGGTTTTTTGGTAAAATGGAGGAGGGGCTTTAGATTGATGTAAACTTTTTTGTAGAGGTTTAACTTTGGTATTGGGTGGTTTAAAGGATGTAGTTTTAATGATTATATGGTTGTTAGACTGTGGGAGTAAAGGAATGGTGTTTTGGTTGTAGATGATTATAATGGTGAGAACTAGGGTTAATTGTAGAAATTAGAGGAATAGAGTTGAGATATTTATTTGAAGAAGCTGGTTGTTTTTGGTTTCTAAATTTTTATATGGTATAACAAGATACATATTAAGAATAATGGTTTGGGGGTGAGTTAGATTTAGTTATATTAATAATGAATTAGTAATAGAGTGAGGAAAGAGGGAGAAACAATATAAAAGGTATAAAAGTATTAAGAACTAAGACTTTTTTTTGTTTTAATTTGGTAGGGCTTGACTTTGGAATAATGGCTTGTAATTTTGAAGGTGATGGTGGTGGTTATTTGACTTGGGTGCGGTGAGCTTACTTTTCTGTTGTTTGGAGTTAGGAATATTAGTAAGGTTTTCTGTTTGTTTGTTTGTAGCTGGTTCGAGGGGGTTTAAAACGTTTTCGATGAGGACATGATTTTTAGGTTGGTGTTGATGTGCTGGGAGCTTTAGGGGTAGTGTTTGTGTCAGGAGACTTTTAAGAGAAGAGAAAGTAGAAGATACACTAAGTATATAGTTTTGGAGGAATTGGTATTTGGTTTATAAATGTAGGGCCATTAGTAGTACAATGCAAATAAGGCAGTTCATATAGTATTTTATAAGGGGATAAACTAATATTTTTGAGGGGTGGTTTTGATTTTTAATGAGGCAACGGGGAGACATTTAGTTTAGGGTAATTCGGTTTTTAGGACTAATTTGATTGGGTGACTTATTAGTTTGATTTTTTTTAATTTCTTTTTTGAAAAGGATGGATGCTAAGGGATAAGGGATTTTTTATTTTATGTTGAGTATTTGGGCTAATCTCACACTCTCTAACCATTTCTCCAGTTTCTCTAGAGGCCGCTGTCTGTTTCTTCTGGCTTCTAGATCCTCCCTCCGCTGTTACTTCTGATTTGAATCCTGCCCTCTCTTCTGTGCCCTCCCTCGCCCAACAGTCTCTTTGCTCAAGGGAGCGGCCCTTCCCATCCCCCACGACGTCTGGCACATCTCCCCGGGATATGTTCTCAAAGTATCCCGCACTTCTTTTCCAGCACTTTTTACCACTGCAGTTTATTAAGCGATAGTCCGTCTGGTGCTTGTCTAAACATGGGACCATGTGCACTGTCTCAGCCTGCAGCATGACCCCACATATAAAAAGAATTCACAAATATGTGTTAAATAAATCATAACTGAACACCATTAACTTTGCAGAGATGAGTCTTAGGCATAGCATTTGGGGTTTATAAATTTAAGTTTAAAAGTTTTCCCACAGATAGATGGAAAGAAAACAAATGTTTTAAATGTTTTGGGTTCCATCTGCGCATCAGATGCTCCCATCTGCTCCGAAAATGGCTAATCACAGGTCTCATCTGCTTGTTTGAGAAAGTCTTTGACAAGTTCAAATCTCTTAATGTGGGGAAATATCCTAGTATCAGTCGTTTCTGTCACAGAAGGAACAGCTAGAGGAAATTAGGACCTGGTGACTACAGCAAAAAACAGTATCACATATTGCAGGTTAATTTTCTCAGGACTCAACAGTTTACAGATGACTGACCGTGGGGGTTGAGATCAATGTATCACTAAACTCTGGAAAACAAGATTCTGGCTGTAATGCCACATTTCAGTGCTAAATTTAAATCACCTTTGTTTCTCCATATAAGCCCTAGTGGTAAATTTCTCATCGATTTCTTCCCGGGAAGTTTACGGTCACTGTCAGCTTGTCAAGACTGCTGATGTGGCACTAGTGTTCTGCATTATCTGTGACAGCCACTGGCACTGACCTAAGTGGGTTTTGATGGCTCCCTTTCCAAAGTGGAATTTATTTAAAATTTATCCTGGGCCACAATGGGAATGAGAGTCCGCTTGATTCAAAACCACTAGCTCTCACCTGTGCAAGATCAATATAGTAATCAATGGAGAAAATATGTGTTGCTCTCTTGTAGAAAATAGCACTAGGCATAGTGAAGAAAGAAAGAGAAAACATGTAAGTTAGTGGACTCTGTTATCTCAAAATTATTTGCTAATTAAAAAATGTATTTATTTTGTGCAGAAAGTGGCACTAAGCAGAATAAAGAGACAAGGCATATAATTATGTGGACTCCATTTTCTCAAAATCATTTGAAAATTTTAAAAAGAACCTTAATTCAACAGATTTCTTCCAAGCCATGTAACTGTCTTCTGATTCTACATATGCTTCCCTACAAAGTTCTCCAATTGTCGAAGACAATATCTACACCAGGTAAAGACATCGTCCCACTTCAAAAGAGTAAGAATGACAAACATGTGAAGGAAATGTGTGAGCTTCCTCAATACGCAGATGGAGTTGGGGCGGCGATGAAAAAGGTGACCCAGGTATCACCCTCTGATGCTGTCGAACTGGGTCCTGAGAAGAAACTGTTCACTGAAGAAGGGAAGTGCAGGTGGAGAAAGGAATCACTAAGGCCCTCAGTGGTGATGAGCTCTACACATTCTGTTGCATTCTTGCTTTGGACATAGCACTCTTACCATCAGCAACATGGAGAGGCATCTTGTTTAAAGACACCCAGCATCACTGGGTAGAAGAGTCCACAGACTACCTCTAGCTTAGACCTCAAAACAGCAAACAGATGAAAACGCGCAGGAGGGCCCATTACACGCCGAGGCACTCAGCTCCCCTTGCCTGGGGCACGTGACCTTTCCTTCTCCTTCAGGGACACGCGGTCTCCTGCCATCGCCTCAGCAAGGATGTCCAGATGCAGGACTTTGATCATCACCCTCTGCTCTAATGAAGGAAGCCTGGAAGGGAAAGACGTGGAGAGGGCGCGGCTGGCCGGAAGGCATGATGGAATCGTTCCTCGGGGATTTGTTGGAACAGAGGGAGAAAGAAACCATCAAGAGCCAAGCCATTGAGTGAAGAGGCTCTGGGCATACACAAGACGCAGCCCAAATGGAACCCGAGGGCTTACAGGGACAATAACGGAAGCAACAGTATTATTGGCCTAAATGCTCAGCTGTAAACAGAGAGTGGAGGCATGTTTATTCCAGTAGAAGTGGAACAATGTAATAGCATGCTTTGTTTGGGTTAAAATAAACTTTTCAATAATCTTGCAAGGCAAGAAGTTGCTCCCACAGATAGAAATACATCAGGGAAGGTGTATATGAAGAAGAAAGGAAAGGGATAGTTTTTACTCGTAAGTCTTTGTCAACAAAAATGTCAGTTTGATGAATATCAAATATACTTTATATGTTTTAAAAATATCATATTTAATCACACACCGTCATATTCAATTACATACATGTATATTAAATCTTTCTCTCTCTCTCTCTCTCTCTCTCTCTCTCTATATATATATATATATATAAATACCGTAGTACATAAGGGTGTGTGATGGGGATGAACAGTGCCCCACCCATCTCACCAACCCAAATCCCTCCATCTTGAGCAGAGACAGTGGCACTGGGGGGATTGCAGGGAGGTCCATTCTTTCCACTCTTTCCAGTCCTGATGGTTAACTCCAGATCCCTAGGTAATACCTTTCTCATTAAAACACATCTTGATTTATCAATTTTAGACTCCAGTACATCAAACCAGTCTTCCCAATATGGCTATAAGACTATTAGTTATATTGGTTACCTTTGTAACTTTAAATAATCTACCTCCAACCGTTTCCTTCTTCTAGAGATACCTTGATTCCTAGTGCCACAGAATAATCTGACCTTTGCGCCCATCCTTTCCTCCCATTGCTCAGATCCTAATTTCTGTCATTTATAAACATAATTAAAGTTTGCATATTTGTTTTCAAAGTTGAAAATCAATAAATAATTATCATGGTTGTGACTATGCAATGTATACCTTTTTAAATTCACAAAACAGGTAGAACACTACTGTAGAATACCAAATCGTCCTTCTATTTCCATGCATCCCGTGCATTTCCCTGTGATTTCCTCTTTCTGTCCTGTGCTGCCCCATGTCACACCTCTCAGTGCGCACCTGCCTCCTCCCAGAGCCTCACTCCTGCTCCCGACCACATCAGCCCATTAGGACAGATTCTCTAGCCTGCCACCCAGCAACACCTGGGGCCCCTTCATCAGGCCCCCATGTTGGCCTCCCTGTTTCCTGGATCCAGTGTCTTTCTTGACATTTGATTTATTATGCCGTTTTGCTGGAAGGAGGCCAACGGTCTGAGTCCTTGAACATACAATCGTCCCTCAGTATATGTGGTGGATGGGTTCCAGGACCCCACAGCCACCAAAATCTACGGATGCTCAAGTCCCTGAGATAAAATGGCATGGTGTTTGCATCTAACCTATGCACATCCTCCAGCATAATTTAAGACATCTAGATTACTTACACTACCTAATACTCTAGATTATTTACACTACCTAATACAATGCAAATGTTACGTATTAGTTATTGTACTGTGTTGTTTTATTTGTTGTTTTTAAAAATATTTTTGATTTACGATTCGTTGAATTCTTGGAATGCAGAACTCGCAGATAAAGACCTACTGTTTACAGGTGTCTTTATTTTACCATGCACCATGTTATAGACTGAATTTTGTCCCCTAAAATTCATATGCTGAAGTTCTATGCCCCCATGCAACTGTGTTTAGAGATAGAGCCTTTCAGAAGTTGATTAAGGTTAAATGAGGTGGTAAGAGCGGGGCCCTAATCCAACAGGACTGATGTACTCATCCGAAAAAAGAGATGGGGACTGCCTGAGTAAAAGGCCATGTGAGGACACAGCAGGAAAGCAGCATCTGCAAGCCAAGGAGAGAGGCCTCAGGGGAAGCCAGCCCTGCCCACACTTTGATCCTGGACTCCCAGCCTCTAGAACAGAGAAAATACATTTCCGTGGTTTAAGACCCACCGTCTGTGGTACTTAATTATAGCTACCTGGGCAGACTAAGACAACACATGATATTCAGGGGTCCGGAGGATGGAAATTAGGACAGAACGTTATTTTTCTGGAGAAGTTTCAACACATCTTCCCAGGCCCTTTGTCTTGCAACATCCAGTGTCACTGAGGAAGATTCTCAATCCATCCAATTCTCTTTCCGTTCACGGCTGACTTTGATGCCTGGGGTCGCACAATTTGACAGACAGGTGTTGTGGTACAAGTTTCTGTTTTTCCAGCCATTGCATTTGGCATTTGATCTTCCCCGTATGTGGACCCCCCACTCCACCTGCCTTCCACCTTCCAAGATATTTCACGTAACATCTTGTCTCCATTGTAAATGAAGTGCCATTTAATACCTCACTCAACGGAAAGGATGGCGGAAAGAGGGATGAATATGCACCTTCCCCCTCTATCTGCCCAGTGAAGAGTCTTACTGACAAGTTAACCCCCAGAAGGCCAAGAGCTCCTCTCAACTTAACTCTTACTACCAATGGAAGGGTGTGGAGGGGCTGGGAACTCGAGGAGACTAGGACCTTGCTGCCCTGGAATTAGTGAAAGTAAAGAAATAATGATTTATTTGCATCTCAAGTAGACACATTCCCAAGAGAGCCTGTAAAGCTATGTCCTGACTGCAATAAGTAGAAACAAGGAGGCTCTGCAGAAAGCCTCTGCTCTGCTCACCGTACCAAAGGACATCCCTAAGACAGAGAAGGACGGAGCCCAATGGCACAAAGCTGCACCTCCAAACTGGCAGGGGAGTGAGTGGCCGATGTCAGCAAGCTAAAGCCCTGATAGGCTGAGTAGTCACCACACGACCCAGCAATGCCACCACTTCCTTTATCCAAAGGAAGGGAAATCAGTACATCAAAGCGGTACCTCAGCCCCACGGTTACTGCAGCACTACTCACAACAGTCAAGACAGAATCAACCTAAGTGACCAAACAGACGAATGAAGAAAATGTGCTGTATAGACGGAATACTATTCAGCCGTAAAAGGAAGAAAACCCTATCATCTGCAGCAACATGGATGAGTCTGGAGTTCATTATGTTAAGCAAAATGTCAGGCTCAGATGAATACCACGTTTTCACGTAGCTGTGGAAGCTGACAGGAAATCTGAGCTGACAGAAGTAGGATGTAAACAGTATGCGAGGCTGGGAGGGGTGCTGGAGGAGGCTGCGGAGAAGAGGTTGGCTAATGGATAGAAAACATGGCCAGACAGGAGGAATGAGTTCCGGCATTCTGCAGCACTGTAGGGTGAATACGGTTAACTATAACTCACCGTATATTTTCAAAAAGCTAGAAGACAGGATTGTGAATGTTCCTACTAATAAAGATATGATAAATGTTTGAGGTGGTGGATATGCTAATTGCCCTGATTTGATCACTGCATACTGTGTGCATATATGGGACTATCACACTGTGTCCAGTAAATATGTACAGTAATTACATGTCCACTAGAAATAAAAGGGCAAAGAAAGTGCTCAGCAAAAGAGGACAGGTCGCAGAGCAAGCCAAAGGAAGCATGAGGCTGGCAGAGTGCACCCTGAGAAGGCCAGGAGGGTGCAGTGTGTGCCCCGCGGCTCACACTCAGCTATGAGGAGGGTGCAGAGCCTCTGGAAGACGGTCCCCAATGCTGCGTGGGTCACTCAGAACCAGCAGTTACAGAGGAGCCGTTTCTCAGGCTTCGAACAGGTGAATCTGCCAACTGTAGAGGGGAGGAGAGACAGAGGTGGATGGTGCAGGCACTTTTTAGAATATCATGCTTTCATTACTATTATTTATGTTGGGCATTAAAATTACCATGATACTGAAATAAGGTAATAAGGTATAGCTTTATATGCCTAATCCTGTTTGCATCTTCTAAACATGGGTGCCTTAGGTCACCTCCCCACTTAGGCTGCCCTCAGAAATCGCAATTTTCCCTTACAATGTCCTCGTGAGGGTGAGGCCGTGGCCACCCCTCAGCCCATCATTACCCATTAGCAAGGACAGCAGGGTGTTTCCAAGGAAGCTGTGGGGAATCCACAAATCACTTGATTGTTCTTTAAATATAAATAGCATTTCCCCTTTTGAACTATGAAGTCTTATAACTTTATTAACTAAAATAAGAAAGACCTCAGGCTGGGCACAGGGCTCATGTCTATAATCCCAACACTTTGAGAGGCAGAGGTGGGAGGACCGCTGGAGCCCAGGAGTTCAAGATGAGTCTGAGGAATGTAGCAGGACCTTATCTCTATAAAAAGTTAAAAACAAAACAAAACAGCCAGGTGTGGTGGTGCCTGTACACAGTTCCAGCTACCTGGGAGGCTGAGGCTGGAGCCCTGCAGTGAGCTACGATCATGCCACTGCACCCCAGCCTGGGCAACAGAGCAAAACCATGTCTCTAAATTTTTTTTAATTACAAAATCCTCTCAGTTTTCCAGAACACATAATGGGAAGGTACAACTTCTTTAATAAATGGTGCTGGGAACACTAAATATCCCCATGCAAAGAATGAAACTAGATGAACCCTTGTACTATAAATGAAAATCAACTCAGAATATCTTAAAGACTTCCACGTAAAACCTGAAACTATAGAACTTCTAGGGGAAAACAGGGAAAAAGCTCCATGACATTGGTCTGGGCAGTGATTTTTTTGAAAATGATCCCAAAAGCACAGACAATAAAGGCAAAAATAAGACAAATGAGACTGCACCCAACTAAAGGATACAATCAACAAAGAAACAACCGACAGAACATGGGAAAATATTTGCCAATTGTACATCTGGTAAGGGATTAGTACCCTAAAGATACAAGGAACCCAATTCAACAGCAAGAAAACAAACTGATTTAGAAATGGACAAAGAAACTAAAGAGACATCTCTCAAAAAAAAAAAATAAATACAAATGGCCAACAGGTTTATTAAAACATGATCCATACCACTAATCATCCAAGAAATGCAAATTAAAACCGCAACAAGGTATCACTTCACAGAATGACTATTCATTTGACTATGAATCATCTGACTAGGATCAAAATGACAAGAGATAGTTCTTGGCAAGGATGTGGAGAAAAGGGAACCCTCGTGTATTGTTGATGGGAATGCAAATTAGTACAGCCATTAGAGAAAAACAGCATGGAGGTTCCTCACAAAATTAAAAATCGAACTGCCATACGATCCAGCAATCCCACTACTGGGTATCTATCCAAAGAAATGAAATCAGTATGTCCAGGAGACGTCTGCAGTCCCGTGCTTTGCAGCACAATATGACATGGACCTAAGTGCCCTTCAAAGTGTAGTAGTGAAACAGCAAAAGAACTAACATAACTCACTCCATTTTTGTTCACGGGGTCTTTACCCATTCCTGCACAGAGGATAGGATAATCTTAGAGCACTGAGGTAACAGGCGAAACTAGCAATCATGTAGTTTTTAAAACTAACCTGGGATTAAAGAAGTATGTAAACAACTGACCACGTTAGGTAATGATTTGTAGAAGCAAGGACTGTCCTGACCAACCACAAAGAAGCTCCCGACCTCCTCAGAACCTTGGTGGCACCCCCAAACGCCACATCTTGATCCCAGCCCCCTTCTCTTCTCCCCGCCCCCCCACTCTTAACATAAGAGCCTAAAATTTGTACTGACTTCAGATGGTACTTTGAGACACTAGTCCAGCATCTTCTTAACTTGCTGGTTCCCCAAATAAACCTGCTTTTCCTCCCACCATCTCTTGTCTTTTGAGTTTTGGCTTTTGAGCAGCAAACAGCTGAACCTGCGCTCAGTCACAAAACGATGAAGAGAGAAAGAAACGTGGTATATACACAAAGGGATACTACTCAGCCTTAAAAAAGGGCATCCTGGTTTTTGCAACAACATGAGTGAACCTGGAACACATTAGGCTAAGTGAAATACACCAGGCGCAGAAAGACAAACGTGTCATGATCTCACTTTTATGAGGAATCAAAAGAGTTGAACTCATAGAAGTAGACAGCAGAGTAGGATTGGACCGATGCAGATGTGGAGAGGTGGGATTGGAGAGAAGAAAGGATACCAAATCTCAGTTAGAAGGAATACATTCAAGAGCCCTATTGTAAAACATGATGACTACAGTAAATAAAAATGTACTGTATTCCTGAAAGTTGTTAAGACAGTAGATTTTGAGTTCTCACCACAAAAATATTATAAATATGTGAGATAATGCAGATTAGAAAAAGAAAGCCCTCTGTAGAAAACTGATCAATGGTTGGGGCAAATTGCATACAGAGGGTGAGAGGGAGAGACAGAGGGACATCTGTGCCATTGTGTTTAATATACTATTCTAAACATTTTTCCGCAGGAAAAAATTCCTTGAAAACAATATAATTTCGCCAATTGAAAATACGACTTTGTAAAAAGAGTCAGTCTAGAAAAAAATCACCAACTCATTGTATCATTGTATTACTTTCCTATCTCTGCTATTAAAAAATACCAGGAACCCAGTGGCTTGAAACAACATGGATGTCTTGTCTTGTGGTGCTGGAGATCAGAAGTCTAGAATGGGCCTGCTGGGCTGGGTTCCTCCTGGAGGCTCTAGGAGAGAACTATTTCTTTCCAGCTTCCAGAGGCCTCCTGCATCTCCTGGCCCCATGGCCACATCCCTCTGTCCTCTCTTTCTTTTTTTGAGATGGAATCTCGCTCTGTTGTCCAGGCTGGAGTGCAGTAGCACGATCTTGGCTCACTGCAACCTCTGCCTCCCAGGTTCAAGCAATTCTCCTGCCTCAGCCTCTGGAGTAGCTGGGACTATAGGCGCCCACCACCACTCCCAGCTAATTTTTTGTATTTTTAGTAGAGACAAGGTTTCACCGTGTTAGCCAGGATGGTCTCGATCTCCCGACTTCGTGATCCACCTGCCTCGGCCTCCCAGAGTGCTTGGATTACAGGCATGAGCCACCGCGCCCGGCCAAAGTGCTGGGATTACAGGCTTGAGCCGCCGCACCCAGCCCCTGTGTCCTCTCTTTCTAGGTCACATCTCCTCTGACCCTCTTGCCTCCCTCTTACAAAGACCCTGGTGATTAGATGGGGCCCATGTGAAGAATCCAGTATAATCTCCCCATCCCAAAATCTGTAAGTCAATCACATTTGCAAAATCTCTTTGGCCATGTAAAATAACATAGACACAGGTTTTAGGAATTAAGCGAACATCTTTGGTGGAGAGAGAGGGTCATTATTCTGCCTTCCACACTCGCTAACAATGAGTAAAAAGTCACTAAACACACGCTCTTCCAGTTTCTAGGGAGTTTCGGCATCTTCAAAGCCAATATGGAAGAAAGGTGCTGCACACCCCTGGAACCTGCCCGCCCGGAGGGCAGCAGACCTGGCTTCCAGCCTGGCTCTGCCCTCAGCAGATGCGTCAGCCACCGCTCCTGTGAGCTGCAGTTCAGAAGCCAGCGTTCCCAGGGTCTGGGGCGATGCATGTGATATAATACATAAGTTGCGTCCCAGAGCTGAATAAGTACCAGGATTTAAAAGAGTGAGGACAGATCATCAATACATTTCCCCCCCAAAAAAAGGAAAGATAAAAATGGAATACAAGTTGCCATTTGAAAAGGATACCAGTAAAAGGAATGGTCTGAAACGGAAAGGTAACTGTGAGAACGGGCAGCACCCAAACACCTATTTAGTTCTGTTTTGTCCCTGAGTAAACTAAGAGCCAAACGAGACCTGAGAATCCTGACAACTGCGATCACTGCCCATGGTCTGGGTCCTACAGAATCGGCATGCGGCAAGGGTTCTACATGCTATGAAGGTCTGTTAGAGAATCATCCAACGGCACTGATTATACCACCCTCGGTGTTTGGAGCTTGGGACTCTTGATTTCACAGGACACTCTCGAGGAGGAATCCAGCCCAGGGGGTAAGAGGAAGAAGGGTGGATCCACAGGCTCCTGCTCCCGCCACCCCGGGTTTGCCTGAGGACGAGCTGTGTGGGGAGGAGTGCAACCTGCTCCCTGTTCAGCAGCCACAGTGAAGCCCAGCAGGAGACAGCCGCTGTCAGGCAGCCCTGGGAGCAGGAAGGCGTCGGTGTAGAGCCAGGATCTTTGCAGAGGCTGGGCCTGGACAAACTGCAAAGGCCTGAGCAGAGGGATCAGAGCCCAGAGTGCCGTGGGAGGCACCTGGTGCAGGGGTATCAGGGCTGGCTGTGGGTGCACCTCCCAATTGTGTCTCAGAGCAGCCCCAGGCAGCTCACCTCTCATTCCATGTCTGTCTGTCTCTCTCTCTCAATAAAGCTCTAGCTATTTGTCTCCCTGCTACCCGACTTTGTGCCTACCCTACTGTGCTCTATTTCCACAGATCTGGGTGTCTGTGTCCCCCCCAAATTCATACATTGAAACCTGTCTCCCAAAGTGATGGTTTTAGAAGAAGGAAGGGCCTTTGGGAGCGCTCACAAATGGGATCTGCACTCATGAAAGAGGCCCCTGAGAGCGGCCTTGTTCCTTCCATCATGTGAGGTTAGGGTGAGAAAACGGCCATCAGTAAACCAGGAGGTGGGCCCTCCTCACACACCGAATCGCCAGCACCTTGATCTTGCACTTCCCCACTTCCACAACTGTGAGAGGTAAGTTTCTGTTGTGTATAAGATACCCCATTTGTAGTATGTTGTTACTGCAGCCCAAACAGACTAAGACAAGCAACCACAGAGAAGTTCCATACAAGCTGGAAAACGCAACTCCCTGAGCTAAACACCATAGCAGTGTACTCAGAAGAACAGGCGAGAACCCTCCTGTGTGACATGCTCCATCTGACAGCGCCTCTCCCCTGTGCCTTCTCAAGGGTCCCTGGCCTCTCCCTAGCCCTGTCTCCCTTCCTCTGGAAACCTTGCAGTCTGGTTCTTTCCTCCCCAGCCTGTGTCCCCACCTGACATATCTCCAGGGACGCCTGTTAGTGTGTGCAGCCGCTGAAGGCCAGGGACCCGCACTGTCGCCAGTGCATTCCAGGGCTGGGTTTCTGCAGCTATTTGAAGAATCCAAAAACTACAGAAAAACAAGTTCTCCATAGAAACTCAGAGATTCTTCAAAGGAAGGTTATTATAGTCAGTAATTTGGAAAATTAATTTCAAGCATGAGATCAGGTCACTTCCTTCATTATGGGGAAGAAATATCAATTGGAAAGCAACATAACCTCTGAGGATGACTCTATTTAAACCAGGAAATTTAAAATATCACCAGCCAGTCATTCGTTCCTCTCCTCGATGTGAAATTGAGCTACTGGGAGAAGCTGAAAATAAAGGAACCAAAACTCAGCTCACGGTAAAATGGAAATTATTCCTTCCCATTCCATTATATTGCAAAAGACAACCCTGCTGGCACAGTGGCAGATGAAGGCCTGAGCCCCCGACTTGTCAACGAGATCAGGAAGAGAGTTCTGCCTTTTCTGCCGAGGGAAGCTCCCGCAGAATGGGAAAGGGCTGGGGGTGCCTGACCTCACAGAGCCTGATGCTGGCGCTCTGCCCCTGTGCCCAGCTTCCCACAGGTGCTTAAGCCAGAGGGAGGCTCTTGCCTTTAAAATGCATTTCACAACTTACAGCAGAAGGCATCAATACTCCCAGGGACAGGAAACCCTAAGGCGAGTTTCACCAGGTGAGGATTTCTCCTGTGCAGTCAGACTCAAAGCCATAAGGAGACAAACGGGCCAGCCGAGTGGACAGCTTGGGGAGGGAAGAGCAGGCAGCCTCCATCCTAAGGCAGAAGGAGAGGGGACAGGAAAGGGGTGGCAGCCACCATGAGCCTGCAATCCAGCCTCAGGCCCCTCCCAGCACCCCAGGACTGAGGTGGGGAGCTGCTCTGGTCATTCTTGCTCAAGTCAATCCATTCCCTAAATGCCCAAACCCTCCCAGGTGAAACAGACGGATCTGTGATTTGATGCATCCGGCCTTTGCAGTCCCTTCTTAGGGAGTCCCTTCCTGGAGACCGACACACCCTCCAGCAGTGGGTCCAGGAGCCCGGGGACTACATGAGTGACCCCCAGCACTGTTCTATGTTCCTTCTGTCAGACCGCCATAGGCAGCATCGATTCGGCGTGGTGTCGAAACACACAAGGTGCAGCCCGGAGCAGTGACCTCAAAGCCATCTGAGACCTGGGCCGTTGTTGGGGCCAAGACTCTTTTTCGGTCGAAGCAAATGGAGCTCAAGTAAGTTGCCACAACTGTTGAAGACACATGGCCAGATGACAACGAAGCCGGTGCTGGACGCTAACAAACGGATCACAGTTTAGAATTTTAAATCACTAGGCAGGGCGCTGTGCAATTATTTATAACAGAATCCTCCAGACACGGACCTTTTGGATCCTGAGTTTCTTTATCCATAAGATGATGAGGTCGGATTCTCTCAGAAATCTCTTCCAGATTCAATATTCTGCCTGGGCTCAGACCTGCAGGTGGGAGGTGCCCTCTCTCACCAAGTCAAATTCCCAGCCAAAAGGGAAGCTGGCTCCAGGAGGCCCCGCAGATGTCTTCAATTTCTGCTATAACTCAGAATCCTGGGGTTTAAGGAAGCTGCAGAAATTCCTCAGAGGACCAGTGGGTTTAACAGACATCGCCAGTATCCCCTGGCCGGGGTGGGGCGGATGCATCACGTCCTGACAGACCTGGACAATCTGGTCTCTTCTATGCTGAGCCTCGAACCTTCACAGGACACTGTGGCTCCTGGCATGGCATCCACACAGCCACCCACATATAGGATGTCCCGCTTGGAGATGGGGAGGTAGTGCTGACACAGAAAGACTGCCCAGCCTGGGGTCTGGGGACAGAGGGGAACCCGGGGAGCCAGACTCCAGGGGCCAGTTCTGACCTCAACTCCTCGGACAGTGCTGCTCAGATGACGACAGGAGGGTATCATGGACGCAGAGGGACACATTGGTGAGAATGAGGGCTGGTGAGGAGGCCAGGGAGGCCCCCGGCCATCCTCTGTCTCTCAGGCATCACCCTCATGTCCCCTGATTTCACAAACAGCTGAGTTGGGCACTAGGGAGGGTGAAGGAGACATCAAGTCTCATTTTAACAAATAATGACAGATCCCCTCAGTGCCATCTTGTGCCAGCGGGCAGGTCCGCACTGAATCTGCATGCATCATCTCAGCCTCCAGAGCCGGCAGGTGAGTCCTCTCAGGCTCACAGAGCTCTTACTAAGCAGCCGAGCAGAGGAGCCACATCTGACCGTGGCAGGGACCCAGGTCCGGGCTATCAGAGGCGGCAGAGGCAGAGGGAGGGGAGGGGGACCCAGCAGAGAAAGCCTCCAGCCACCTCTGTCCTGGCCTTGTTTCCCATCTGAACCCTGTGTGCCCTCAGGTGAACCTACATTTCCCCCTGCAGAACCAACTCTATTTGTGCACTGTGTAGACATAAAGTCTACACAGTTACTTTTTTAGAAGAAAATAAACCAAAACCTCACCCAAATGCTTGCACTGTGGAGAAAACCCCATTCAAACGAACTTAAGAGTGCACTAAAGAATATTTAATATTTTATTAGGATTTCTTTAAAATGCACTGTAATTTATCTGTAGATTTCAAGTCAAAATGGTACTACTCATATGTATGAAGAATATACTTTTTAAATAAAATGGCCAATGAAATAAGACAAAAATGCAAATACGTGTGTCCAAGGGAGATTTGACTCCCCACGTATTCTACACTGTCCAAGTTTTCTGGGCTCCCTTTGTGTTTCTGAGCAGAAAATCTCTGAAGGAGTATTTCCCTTCTTCCAATCTGTCTGGGAAACCCTGGATGGCCATTGCCTTGGAAATCAGGTGTCTGCTGCTTGGGATCTGTTCATGAAGGAAGGATCTGAAAGCGGAAGCTGAAATGAAACAGGCACAGCTGAGGACAAGAGAGGCAGGAACTAAGTTCAAGACCTCACAGCAGAGGAAATCCGGGCTGAGGAGAGACATTCTCTCAGGGGAACTTCAGAAAACAGCCGACCAGAATCTGAACAACGAGGCTGACCTTCCCAGTCACTAGTCACGGATAACAGAACAAGCCAGGCAGCGGGCATGGCTGTCGATTCACGTCAGAGCTATCAGCATGGAAAATCAGTGGCGTGTTCTCTGCAACCTGCAAGCGTGGACCGTGCTGTGACGGTGAGCAGTTTGCAAAGTGTGGCTGAAGGTCCAGTTCTCCCTGGGCCTCCTGACGGCAAGACAGGGAAGAAGGAATAACACAGAGAAGCGCTGCACATAGCGGGTGCTGCCCAGGCGCCGGCCAGGAGGAGCAGCTGCCTTCCACCTCCTCTCCTTGCCAGCCTGGTGGCCTCAGCCTCTGCACTCTTCCCACCTCCGATTTAATTGACTAAGAAAATGTGTGAGATATTTATCTCTTGTCATGGGCACTTTCTGAAGTAGCACTTCCGGAGGCCAGTCACGGTGGCTCACGCCTGTGATTCCAGCACTTCGGGAGGCCGAGGTGGGCAGATCACTTGAGGTCAGGAGTTCGGGACCAGCCTGGCCAACATGGTGAAACCCCGTCTCTACTAAAAATACAAACATTGACTGGGTGCGGTGGCTCACGCCTGTAATCCCAGCACTTTGGGAGGCTGAGGCAGGTGGATCACGAGGTCAAGAGGTCGAGACCATCCTGGCCAACATGGTGAAACCCCGTCTCTACTAAAAATACAAAAAAAAAAAAAAAGGTAGCCAGGCGTGGTGGTGGGCCCCTGTAGTTCCAGTTACTCGGGAGGCTGAGGCAGGAGAATCGCTTGAGCCTGGGAGGCAAAGGTTGCAGTGAGCCAAGATCGCACCACTTCAGCCTGGACGACAGAGTGAGACTCCTTTTCGAAGAAAAAAAAAAAAAGAAAAAAAAAAGCAGCACTTCCTGCAAGGCTAGAAATGTGCACGTAAAACCTGTGACTGGTTAGCACTTGGAATGCAGCCAGTGCCACTGAGGAAGTGAATGCTTGACTTTACTTTTAACTTGATTGAATGTAAGCGGCCTCCTGTGCCTAGCAGGTGGCACCAGACAGCATGGGTCTGGAGGTGATCAGAGCTTCGGCTGCCAGGGAGCAGGGAACAGCTTTCAAGGGAGGAGCTGACGGTGCTCTAGAGTCTAGGGGTTCCGGTGCGGGGGGTGTGGCAGGTGTACAGGCATCACAGTGCCTGAACTCACACGTGGCCGGCTGGCCTGGCAGAGGCGACAGAGCACGTGGTGGGGGCTGGTGAGGGGGCTTTGGAGAGGAGGGAAGGAACAGACAGGAGGATGGAGGACACACAGACACAATGTTGACATTCCTCTCCCACCTGTGCATGCTGACTCAGCCCCACCCCATAGACTCCAGCGCCTTCTCCAGGCTGCCCCGAACGGAGGCTCCCAGCTCTTTCCTGCCCCTCCACACCCAACCCACTCCACCTCCACACATTAGGATAATGTAATTATCTTAATGCACCTAATTGAATTATGAAGAAACTTCCTTCTGGATGGCTAGCTAAGTGAAGTATCATTGATTTCTTTTTGCCATTCCTCCCCCACAGTGTCTGGTAAAAGGTTTTGCAGCTTGGGTTGAAGGAATTGGAATGATTTTTATAAGGTGATATCCTTTTAAGTCACATTCTCTCTTTACTACATCTACTCACTCATCCCTCGTGCATGGCTGAACTCACATTCTGTAGCACTGTGGAGGGGCTCGGGGCGCGGCAGGTCCTACTTAACTCAACTGGGGGCCGAGAAAACAAGCAAAGCTACAGTGCATCCAGTGTGAGCACAGAGCCTCACGAAGCACATGTCGGAACCGGGGGCAGCTGCCCATGTGGCTGGGTCAGTGCTCTCTGAAAGTTGAAGAAGGTACTTTACCTGTCACTGATAAAACAGAGATGGTCTCATTTGGGACTTACGGGTCCTGATGCTCTGTAAGGCCCAGGTGAGGCCGGGGTCCCCGAACTGGAAGGGCGCACAGTCGGGACTGCGGTGGAAATCTGGGGGCTTCTGCTAAGATTCGTGTGAGGAACAGGGGATGCGCCCAGCTCCGCGTTTTCATGCCAGCTGTCATCTGGTTTTGGTCCTCGGCCTGTTCCTGGCCACGCAGAGGAGCAGCCTCCCTGGAGTGCCCGCCGCGCACTCCCAGGGTATCTGGATGGCCGGGACAAGGTTCCAGCATCGCTCACGACCTCCCGCAGAGGCAGCACCCGAGTCCTGCCGCTTCAGCAGCCCACATCACCAGGTCATGTGTTGACTATTCCTTTGTATGCATTGTCGCTAGTTATTCCCTCCATTTAACTAAACTCTGTGTCCTTTCTCCTCAGCGCAAACAGTGGGTCTCTCCCTTGCTTGACATCCGCCCAGGGCAGGGCCTGTCTGGGGGTCCTCAGGGTCCCCGGCCGGTTGCTGATGGCTCCGCGTTGAAAGGATCCTGGGTTCACGGTGCAGTCCCAGGTGGCAGCTTCCACAGCCCCTCCCCTCGTCAGGAGCCACCGAAGCTTCTCTCTCTGTGTGTGTCTGTCTGTGTGTGTGTGTGTGTGTGTGTGTGTGTGTGGGCGGGGGGATTCCTTCTCACTTACAACTCTTCCATTTTTAGGTCATTGCTGGGGTCATGAACACTTTACAGATCACTGATTTGAACATTTTAAGGCATTCTTAGTACCAAGAAGGTGACCAGACCCCCATGCCAGACCGTTACGCGGGCAGTACAGCGCAGGTGCACAGGATGACACAGCATTTCACTTCTGCCAATATGAGATGTCGGAAAATGCTCCTATTTTGTGTCTGAGATGTATGTGCTGTGTCCTGGAATTTTACTGGAGTTCTCTGCCTGGCCTTTTTACACCAGTGGCTGAGTAGTAAGTAATCCCGTCATTGTACATGGTACATTCAACTCTGACCATGCAGCCACCGGACTGGTGGCAGGTCAGAAGTCAACAGAGGCAGACAGCCCTGTGGACCCGTCAGCCACACTGGAAAAGAGCGTGTGGCTGTGAGCCCTGGGAACAGGGATCTACCGAAATGGGGTTATCAGAGAAGCCCCTTCCAGGGCACCTGCTCCCAGGAGGATGGGCAGTCCTTTTGAAAGCCGTGAGATTAAATTAGTATCTACAGCAGCACCTCCACGTGTGAGGGAAACTGCAGGCAAGACAGGTCATCCATCCAGAGGACCACACAGCCACGATGAGAGTTAGAAAATAAGGAGGTGGAAACTCCTCGGCCAGTTGTCTGAAGAAGTGTTCAGCAGAGGTAACGGGAGGAAAAGTAAGTAGAAGCACAGACAGTGCCAGTGGAGTCACTCCTGTCTACGTTCTCTCTGCACGTCTGGTATCGGGCGTCTGCTCATGTGTAGCCACGTGCTGTGGCTTGGCTCTGTGTCCCCACCCAAATATCATCTTGAATTGGGGCGCCCATCAGTCCCATGTGTTGTGAGAGGGACCCAGTGGGAGATAACTGGATCATGGAGGCCGTTTCCACCATACTGTTCTCACGGCAGTGAGTAAGTCTCACAAGATCTGATGGTTTGATAAGGGGAATCTCGTTTTACCTAGACCTCATTCTCTCTCTTGCTGCCGCCATGTGAGACGTGCCTTTCATCCTCTGCCACGATTGTGAGGCCTCCCCAGCCACGTCAGACCGTAAGTCCAATAAACCTCTTTCTTTTTTAATTTACCCAGTCTCCAGCATGTCTTTATCAGCAGCGTGAAAGCAGACTAATACACCATGTTACCGCAGTGGGATCTCCTTTCTGTCTCTTAAAATGCACAACCTTTCCTTTCCTGGTAGAGCTGGGGTAGCATTTTGAGAAGATCTCTCGGAATAAGCACGCCCTTCAGGGGTGTTCCGCATCAGGTGGCATCTGGAAATGTTACAGGGGACAGTGTGGCTGCAGCCACGCCAGGTCAGGTCTAAGAAACAGATGACTGTTCTTGGAGGCACCAGGAGAGAAAATGTGGTCCAGGCAAGGCCACCTGAGAGGGGCTTTGCAGGGCTGGGGCTAGAAGAGAGTGGCAGGAGCACTAAGCCCGAGGGAGAGAGGGGCAAGGACTCACAAGGAGAAAAGTGACCTCTATGAGTGGGTTTTAAAGATGAGTGGACGAGGCGCGGTGGCTCATGCCTACAGTCCCAGCACTTTGGGAGGCCAAAGTGGGAGGACTGCTTGAGGCCAGGAGTTTGAGACCAGCCTGGGGAACATGGTGAGATACCACCTCTACATAAAAATTAAAAAATTAGCTCAGCATGGTGGTGCACACCTGCAGTCCCAGTTACTCGGGAAGCTGAGAAAGGAGAATTGCTTGCACCTAGACTGTGCCACTGCACTCCAGCCTGGGTAAGAGGAACCCTGTTTATAAAAATAAAAAGATAGGAGTATGTACATGTGTACATTTATTCGAATATGAACACACATGCATTCATCAAGCACAAGAACATTTGCAAATCACAATGCTACTTAACATGCTCTTCCATTCAGGACACACTGTTTTTCTTACGGTGCTGCCTTTCAATATTTATACAAACAGGAGAAATTTTCTTCCATGGCAGGTCCTTGCAACTTACTGCTTAATAATCAGATCGTGAGAACCACAATATTTACCCAAATAGGTCTGTGGTTATTTTAATTCAAGGCAACTACTGATGGTAGATTCGAAATCCTAGTGCTAGGAGCCAGAGTTATCCCTTAATTAAAACATTTGCCTGGCCGGGCGCGGTGGCTCAAGCCTGTAATCCCAGCACTTTGGGAGGCCGAGACGGGCGGATCACGAGGTCAGGAGATCGAGACCATCCTGGCTAACACGCTGAAACCCCGTCTCTACTGAAAAATACAGAAAACTAGCCGGGCGAGGTGGCGGGCGCCTGTAGTCCCAGCTACAAGGGAGGCTGAGGCAGGAGAATGGCGTGAACCTGGGAGGCGGAGCTTGCAGCAGTGAGCTGAGATCTGGCCACTGCACTCCAGCCCGGGCGACAGAGCGAGACTCCGTCTCAAAACAAAAACAAAAACAAAAACAAAAACATTTGCCCAAATTTGATATTACTTAAAGCCAACATAAAAAAAAATGTAAGCTAAGAAAGGTTTTCTGGGTACTTTCCTTAAAAGTTTTGTAAATAATGTTTTATTTTACGAATGTCTTATACACGTGTAACAAAATGATACACAACATTTAGAGAATGAAAACTACCTTATACTAGACCTACCTATTTATCTTTGCACATTGACTTCCATTTGGAAATGGAGTAAGTATATATGTAGAAAGTAATTATTCATAAAAAGACTACATGATTCAGCAACATTCTCCTTTCTAGTCCAACTTGTTTCCTCCACGTAAAGAATACACTGTATTGTCTTGGGATTAAAAGTTTCCTAAATATACTTACATTTATGTATTTATTTTATTTTAAAAAGAGAGAGAGAAAAGAGACTGCACCACATGCCATTAGGTTCCTGGATATCGAACATGGTTTGGATATCTGCCTCCCCCAAATCTCATATTGAAATGTGATCCGCAGTGTTGGACATGAGGCTGGTGGGAGGGGCTTGGGTCGTGGGGCAGGTCCCTCACGAGTGCCTGGCAGTGATGAGTCCACATGGCAGCTGGCTGTTTACAAGAGTATGGCGTCTCACTCCCTTTTTTGTCATGAAACTCACCTGCTCCCCCTCCACCTCTACCAAGAGTAAGTACTTCCTGAGGTCCTGACCAGAAGCAGACGCTGGTGTCTCCCTTATACAACCTACAGAACCGTGAGCCAAATAAACCTATTTTCTTTTTTCTTCTTTTTTTTTTGGTTTTTGAGATGGAGTCTTGCACTGTCGCCCAGGCTGGAGTGCAGTGGCACGATCTCGGCTCACTGCAAACTCCGCCTCCCAGGTTCAAGCGATTCTCCTGCCTCAGCCCCCTGAGTAGCTGGGTTACAGGTAGTTGCCACCATGACCGGCTAATTTTTTGTGATTTTAGTAGAGACAGGGTTTCACCATCTTGGCCAGGATGGTTTTGAACTCCTCACCTTGTGATTCATCTGCCTCGGCCTCCCAAAGTGCTGGGATTACAGGCGTCAGCCACCGTGCCCGGTCTATTTTCTTTATACATTACCCAGTCTCAGGTATTCCTTAATAGTGGTGCAAAACAGACTAACACAATATCTAACACATATTTTGGCTGACTTTTGAAGATAGATTTTAGGAAAATCTAGTTTTTAGCTAAATGATTCTCAATAATTTCAACAACTCATTAATA
Organism: Colobus angolensis palliatus; assembly: GCF_000951035.1. Classification (NCBI taxonomy): domain Eukaryota; kingdom Metazoa; phylum Chordata; class Mammalia; order Primates; family Cercopithecidae; genus Colobus; species Colobus angolensis. The sequence continues at coordinate 2,971,799 of NW_012115278.1, read as the reverse complement.
TATTTGCTGTCACATAACTAATACCATTTATCAAAAATTAATTATGCACTAGACATTCATGTTACAACTTTATCAGTCTTACTTCCTCTAATCCACACGGGTCTATGAGGCATTTCTTAAGTGAGAAAGCAGGCCCCTTGAAAAATCTGGTGTTTCCAAATGGCTGGGCTGTTTCACCAGCTTTTTCAGTCACGCACTCTGCCTGGCACCTGCTACCTGCCCAGAATCATCACCTTCCAAGGCGTGGCCATGCCTCACCTCCCCGTCTCCCAGATGGGTCCAGCGCTATCGCTTCATCTGCACGACCTGGGAGATGTCTGCAGAAGGGAGAAACCCCACAAACTTCCACTCACTTCTCCAGGAGCAAGGAGCCCGTGGAAATTTTTATACACCTACACCAGTCATGACTGCCCCCATACACACTGCTGCTAAATTTTAGAAATGAAATTTTAATTTTCAAAACAAACAATTTAAAAAGAAAAATAACCCTCATTTAAAAGAAAAAATTAAGGTTATTATTTTATGTAAATGTTTTAATTTAATTAATTAATTTTGAGACAGGGTCTCACTCTGTTGCCAGACTAGAGTGCACTGGCACAATCACAGCTCACTGCAGCCTCAAACTCCCGGGCTCAAGCAATCCTCCCACCTCAGCCTCACCGAGCAGCTGGGACCACAGGAGCATGCCACAACCACGAAGTCCAGCTAAGATTTAAATATTTATTTAAAAGGGATTTTTATTGTATTTAAATGATATTGTAATTCAAAAATACTGCAGATATTCAATACGTATGTGCAGCAAGTTAAACAAGCATCAAATAGAGTAAATGCAACAGACCTATCCAGGTTGAAGCCATGTCACCTGATGGAGCATGATATGTTCTCTGTTAGCTAAGCACTGTGTGGTTCTGAAGACGTCCTGAACCTCAGCACCTCCTGGGGGAGGTGCTCCTAGCATGCTCACCAGGCAAGGCTCTGCTGTCTTTTTACCCCTTCTTTGCAGTAAGTCTCCTGGGACCTCTGCCCTCTACCCATCCTTGCTCATATCTTGCTGTGGAGCTGACTCTGTGGGCTGTAATAGACCTGTTAGCATGTTTCATTCCACATGTAAACCACACCGCCTACGGCTCAGTGACCACCTCTCTTTCATTTTCATTCTCCAAGCCCTGGTACACAGCCTAGCTTCAAGATGTTTGAAAAAGATGATTGGTGGATAGGAGAAGCTATATTTTCAAACATACCTCTTAAATGTCTTCATAACCATATGCTCTTCATCTCCAAGCAGGCTAAGAGAAGATGTCTTTTACTCCCTCTAAATCTTTCCAACTGACCAGGAACCAGTATTTGCACACCCTACACTTAGTAAATATTTTAAATGCTTTTCTTTCTGATTTCCCTAACCCCATCGATCAACTTCAGATTAAGCAAAGCCAAAATAAATAAACAAGTAGAAACAACAAATAAACACTGCGTAAGGTTCAAAAAACTTACATTTACTGGAAAAGCCGTGATTGGGGTCTTTTCATCTTAAAATTTTCTGCCATGCATTTTAAGAAGATGTCCTTTAAGCTTCATTAGTATTAACTGATGTTGAATTGATGCTAACAGAATGAATACACAAATAGACAATGGCCAAACCATATAGAAAGACAGAACGCTGAGCAACAACCTTTGCAGCAACCAGCCCAGGAGGCAAAACCACAAGCTCTGCAAGCAGTCAGCCCCAAATATTCTCACCTTGATCACTAACTGCAGCTTCCATCATTTTTGCCTTTGCTTCCAATTTAAGAACAACCTCAGGAAGCCAAATATGCCTCCTAACCAATCCCATGGGAATGCCCTCTTCTGTTTGCCTCCAGCGTCCCCTGCAAGCAGGGCACACAGATGTGTCTGAAGATATGCCTTCTTTCTTCCCTATCCCCTGCCTACATCTGAGTCTCTGACAAATGCAAGTGAGATTGGCTGACCCCTTGATACAGCAAGTTCCCAATCAAACATAACATTTGCTTGTTTTCTTTTGGGTGTTGTTTATTTTCACAGTGTTCACCATGGTTAACATTAGAGTGTCTTCCTTCTTGCATCTACATGGAAAACACACACCCTGCCTCTTATCTAGCATTTTATTTTTCTACTGATTATAAGAAGCGGGTTGTATTATGAGTATTTCTTATCACTACAGGCAGAAGGTATTTGTGAAGCTGACCTGATTGGCTACTGAAGTCTGTAACTCCTATTAGAGATCAAAATGCTACGGGGTCGTAATCATCTGTGGTGACTCTGACTGTACACCCTGCCTTGGATTTATGCAGCTGCAATGTCTCTTATTAATGGATGTTGAGGAAAAATCCGAACATAGTTACAAATAAATTAAATATGTCCTAAGAGCTTCAATTCATTCATTGATTCTTTCAGTTAATATTTATAACTCAACCAATATTTATGTGCCAATCTCTCTGAAAGACATGAAAAAATGACTCTATTTTAAGTATTTAGAATAATCTCATAGTTATCAAACAGCAAATTACCCCAAATTAAATATTTGTCACCCATGCGTTCTTCTGTTGAGACACTTTCTCCACTCCTTAGCAAATGCTGGCCTGAACTGCACTACTATTCATCCTACTTTGTCAGATCAAGACCTAACACATACCCACTCTCAGTTCCAACTGAATAGAAAGTGAATTGAGCCTGGGCTTGACAAGTACATTGGATTCTGGAAGAACCTCTGTCCTGACTGGGAACTATTAGCAATGAATTCTTTCACAAGAAATGAAATGTCAAGCTCTTTTTTAAAAAAAAATCAAAGTAATATGAGTAAATTTTAATTTCTATGTAAATTAGGGACCACTCAGGCAAGACCTAACTGAATTGTCCCTAGTTAATTAATAATTTGGTTAGGGACAACCTGTCTTAATCACAAATACTCAAATATTTTAAAAATAACTATCCTGTGCCCAGAGCAATTAAACTAACGTCACAGCACAGTAGAGACACCTGGTTGCCTCTCATTAACCCCTCCATCCCTATAAGGGAACTCTTACAAAACATGTCCAGCTTAGAGAACAGCATCTCCTAGCCACCTCTGCAGCTTGGTGCAGCCACAAGTCTGAGTTTCTGCTAAAAAGATTGCTTACTGTATAGGATTTTTGTGAGTCATTCTCACACCCTTTCTCATTCCTGCTGTCTGAAATGCTGGTGCAGCAGTTGGGCCAGGCAAACCAGGCATCTCGTGCTGGAAGATGGAAGCAATTCAGGACACAGCAGAGCTCGGACGGAGGAACCTGGGCCCCAGGGGTTTTATGAAGCTGTCAGATCAGCTCAATGCCCTCTGGAAGAATAACCACTTGTATGGTTAAGCCACTGATATTCAGGCTGTGTTACTATTTGTCTCAATTCTTAACTTATATACAGAATTCATATACAGTAATATTGCATCTAGTTTTAACTCTTGTCAAAAGTAAACCTTTTATGAGAAAAACTAAAAGAACACATTCAAAGTCAATAATGCCATATGACAGTGAAAGAGACATAGCGTGAGAAGAAATCTGGCTCACCTGAATTCTTCACCTTGGAAAAGACAGATGTTCAATTTAATTATAGGATGTCTGTGGACTACTAACTATGCACTAGAATAGTGGCTGATGTGTGTCAGAAATTAAATAGTGCATGAAAGAGAACATTTCAATGGAAAGTGAATTTTTAGATGCAGCATCCAAACATTCTTAATGACAACACAGTCCTGTCGCTGAATGCCTGGTTTGCATGCTAAATGTGAGGGTGTGCTGAAAACCTGTTGCTCAAGGAAGTGTGACATTCACCGCTACACAAATAGCATGCTTCCTAGAAAGGAGTCGCACTCTTTTACCTAAAATAAGGATGGAAATAAGGCCGCTGCTGCTGTAAGTCCTTTACTGCTTTGTATAACAGTTCTAGAAACTGTTGCCAAATGTCTAAACTTGGTCAATTAAGAAGGTAAGAATACAGGAGGAAACAAAGAAAATAATGCTGCCACTAACTTTTATTCCATGTAGAGATACAGGTTTCCCATTCCCTCACACTCACACTGACACAGACACCTCATGACCAACAACCTGTTGTGACCTCAAGCACCATATAATATGTGAACATTTGTTGACCTTGAAAAGACTTTAAAAGACATAATTCATATTTGCCTCTTCAGGAGGACCTAATCCAATAATTTTTACTGTGTGATAAAAACACTTATTTTCACACCCTTTCCTATGGAGGCTTGAGACAATCTGGAATTCTTGGGGTTCTTGAGGGTGGCAGGAAGGGAGGCAGGGGGTGATGGAGATGGTAGGGCTTTATCTTATTCCAACTTTAGTAAGAATATTTCAATTTTTATCAGGATTCCATGTGAAATGTGAAATTTTATTTGAGAAAAAGATTCAAGGTCTAAAATAAATGAATAACAAACACACATCATGATCCTGGGGACATACAATGGTATCAACTAATCACGTTCAGTTAAATGTTGAAACCCACATTTCACACATTATTTTATCATAAGAATAGAAAATACGCTTAAGTCTCCATGAAAAGTTATTGATCAGATCTAAAAGAAAAAATGTTACAGGTCAAGGTTCTATCTGAAAAGTATCCAGTATGTAAGCTTAGATTCCTACTAATGCATTTAAACAGATGTTTTGTTGTTCTTTGTGGATAAAATCAAGTCATAATTCCCTTTTATGTGTTAACATGTTAGGAATAATAAATATTGTAAATGATTTATTTTGGTAATTCAAAGGAAAGCAAAATCACTTCATTGTTCTTATGCACATGTAATGAGATGGTATGAGGCTTATAACATATTTACTAATTGTGATGTAACTTCCCCAAATCATACAATCAATAACTTGAATGGAGCTGTCATTTGCAGAACTTGATATGATGCCCCACTGAGTCGGCAAGCAAAGCTCCTACCTTCTCCAGCTGGTCTTAGCCTCCAGCACTGTGGACTGGCTCCCACCTCCAGCGTTCTCAGTGCTCACATGTGTGCCCCAACTCTGCCCTTTGCTCTAAGGACCACACCTGCTTTCACTATAGCAAGATGATGGGCTGAATCTAGTTCATTTTTTAAAATTATAGAATGATCTTAACCACACTGAGGGGGCTCAGAAAAAAAGTCACGATGATCATTTAATAGAGCAAGTGGGAGATCCCAGTGGGTTTGTCTGGGCTGCCATACTGCAGTTTAAATTTCAGGGAAATTACTAAGTAATTGATGACACTAATTCATTTGGCATTTTCATAAATGTTTCAAAGCATCAGTACTAAATGACTGAATTTAACATCTGCTGCATAACCAATCATTACTAGTATTATAATAAAGGTATGATAATTTATCATAATACAATTAGCTGGAGGTCCAAGCATATAAATTAGTACTGCTTTATAATGTAAGAGATCTTAGATAACTCCCGTGAAAGCTTAAGGCAATGACAGTTCTTATCCTACAGCAACTGATAAATGGCTGTCAACTATCATTTACTTTTTAGCATAACTGAGAATGCTTTCTTAGAAAAATGGCAGAAACCAATATACGGAAGCAGATGGGAAAAATTTTCATCCTTTAGACCTAAATACATCTTTATACAACTTGGGCAAAATTTTTATCAATAACATACATAATTTCTGAAGCATCTCATGAACACTGAATAGATGTTTATTATTTAAACCAATGCTTTAAATTTAGTACTAGAAAAAGAAATATTTAAAATTAGCCTATCAAATTCAGGCACATCTTTGTGTTTAAAAGTATATACATGTTCAGAGGTACAAGGCTAGAAAATGCGAAGATAATCCTAAGCTTTATAAAGACTTTTACTACTAAAGAGCTTATGCTTTCTTTGAAAGAATCAATATTTAGCGAATATTCTTCTGTGAAAGTCGTCAGAATGAAAATAGAATCACTAATGTTAAGAAAACCTTGACAAACAGAGCCAGGGAAGGCCACGAAGAGACGGTTCTCACACTTGTATGCCTCATAACAAAAGAAGACTCTATACAAAACACAGCCTTGGACGAAGGCCATTGCAACTTTCGACAAAAAATGCTCCTTCAAGGACATCTGCCAAGCAACTGCCCATTTAAACCTCCGACTGGTGTCACGCTTTTCTTCATCTTTGCATCTAAAAATGATTAATGCAAAATCACTATGTAATCTTCCTCATTTCTTTCCTTTAAAAGTCTTTGTCCTCCTTTTCCTCCCTGAACACACACCTAGTTTACTATGGCAAGTGTATTCCCATTGTAATGCTTCATTCCCACATAAATACCTTTTCTTTTAGAGAGACTCTCTCTGTTATTTAGGTTGACACTTCCGCATGCCGAGTTTTGGTTTCTGTCTGTTTATTTTGTTGGAATGTTGGGATACTAACAATCGTGACATATGTGGAAGCTTTTGAAGCAATGCTAACCCTGGGTTAGTACAGCACAGTAGCAATGCTGGCTGTTCTTTGGAAATTCAGATAAACTCATGTAAGTTACTGCTAATTCTAGGGAACTTTACTTTGCCTTGTCATGGAAAACAAACTCTTACGTGATTGAAAAGTTCAAAAATATCCAACTCCTTTGCAACAAGAAAGAAAAAGGGAACATATGCAGAATTAACAAGTAATAAGTATTTAGTCAATTATGTGTCTCACGCAGACCTAAGACATGTCTATACAACTTAGGCAAAGTTTGTACAGAAATTTGGGGGCTGTCATCCATCCTTTGCCCTCTTAGTTTCCTCCTGTTACAGAACGGAGGAGGAGAGACACAGCACATAATTTAGTAAGAGTCTTATCCAGATCCACGTAGCTCCACAACATCCTGCGGGGCCTCCCGCGTGGCCTCCCTACTAAGGTGAAGTAGCTGCGGTGATGGCTCACTGTGCCTCCCAGGGCTCCCTCCAGCTAATGCAGTCCCGCAAGCTGGGCTGAGGGGCGAGGCAGGCTGCCTGGCAGGCTTCCTCCTCCAGCCGGTGGGCGTTCCGAGGGCCCAGGGTCAGACAACACTGTCTCTCCCCACTGCATCCACTTAAACACATCAAACAACTGTAAGTTCAGTGACTGCTTCCTAGGGAAGCATACATTCCTCATCCTGACATCCCATTTATCACATACCTGATAGGAAACAGAAACGAAAGAAAAAAGGAAGTGAGAATCTGCCACCACTGCTGTCTGCGAGACACAGAACCTCGAGATGATCCCATCACACTAGGTCCAGTATGAAGGACTAACCGTTCAGCTTCCAAACGCTGAAGGAAAACAAGGTCTGAATTAACTCTTCTTCTCACCTTCTCCTTCATTTCTTCTTCCCAGACATAATAACAGTATTTCAGTGTTCATCAGGGCATGCATAGTCTAAGCATAACAGGTGTAAATATAATTAAATTTACAGACACATATTATCCACTTAATCCTTGTAGAGACCCTATAAATTTGGTGCCTCCTGCCTGGCTGTAAAGTCAGTTGAATGGGCTGTGGCATCTCAAGTCCCAGTAAACAAGGACACAAGCCGGGTGGGAAGAGG
>NW_012115278.1:2961509-2963930 GCF_000951035.1 Colobus angolensis palliatus | reverse complement strand
CGAAAGAAAAAAGGAAGTGAGAATCTGCCACCACTGCTGTCTGCGAGACACAGAACCTCGAGATGATCCCATCACACTAGGTCCAGTATGAAGGATTAACCGCTCAGCTTCCAAACGCTGAAGGGAAACAAGGTCTGAATTAACTCTTCTTCTCAGCTTCTCCTTCATTTCTTCTTCCCAGACATAATAACAGTATTTCAGTGTTCATCAGGGCATGCATAGTCTAAGCATAACAGGTGTAAATACAATTAAATTTACAGACACATATTATCCACTTAATCCTTGGAGAGACCCTACAAATTTGGTGCCTCCTGCCTGGCTGTAAAGTCAGTTGAATGGGCTGTGGCATCTCAAGTCCCAGTAAACAAGGACACAAGCCGGGTGGGAAGAGGTGCCTGTCACAGCCAGACATCCTAACAAAGCTTCATGTTGTGGGTGCAGCTGGCAGGAAGTAACTTGTTAAGCTGATTTGAAACTACACACTGTTGCTTCTCTTTTGAAAATCACATCCAGTTTAATACATTACTTTGCACCTATTCTGCGACACCATTTGCTTCTTGTAGCCGCGGTCACCTTTTCTAACTTATCCCTGTCCCTGTGTGTCTTCTGAGCCTATGGAGCTGTTTTCTGTGCCTCTCGGGGCAGGTCAAGGTCCTGCTGCCCGGCTGTGTGGCAGTGGCGACTGCCGGCGGCTGGTGTGAGGTCCAGCTTAGCCTCTTCTCAGCTCAGCATCCTGATCCTGCAGCCCAGGCCTGGACACGTTTCAAAGGTCTTGGAAAAACATGAAGGATGATTTCCCATCTGTTCTAGTTTGCATGACTCCAGAACAATTGGGTCATGTTTCTTTTAAAATCCATACTTACATATCTGACCTCTTTAAGTCCCTCTGTGTTCTAGGTCTTCACTCATACTGGTGTCCTGAAATGCTTGTGCGTCAGCACTGGATTTAAATAACCCATTCTGTATCTCCTCTTCCAGAGAAGTGATAAATATGTCTGAAGGAGGCTCTCACCCTCACAGCCATTCTAGGCTTCATGTTCTCTTGAAATCTCTCATTTGCACAGGTTATGAAATAAACTGGAAATGGCTGAATGATTCAGAGTGCGTCAAATGAGTGTCAACTGAAGAATCGCAAGGTCCATAGTTTGGAAAGGAGAGCTTCATTTCATACGGGTGGCCATCCTGCAGGCTGGGACGCGTAACCTCCAGCACGAGCCCAGAGCAAGTCCTTCAAGGGAGGAGTAAAGGGAGCAGGAACATCTGCTGAGTGGGGGAATGGATATGTGTATTCAATAAGCTATTGGAGGAATCACAAATATTTATAAAACACACACATGTGCAATTGTGCTTCATGCCTCTTCATGGGACCCATGTTGAAAACAACGGCAGTGTTCGCATGATCCGAGGACAGAGTTTTTGGCCCTCTGATGTCAAACGGTGAAGCAGAGGACGAGAACCTCTCACTGTGCATCCTCCCTAGGCTGGCCAGAGCCACTCTGTGGTTGGTGGTCTCTAATCAGGAACGGGGGCACTGTGAAACTGGTGGGCTGTCCCGCTGAGGCTGTGAAGAGGGAGTGGGAGTCCGATCTAAAGGCGATAAAGGGATAAGTTGTTCATTTCTTGTTTTCCAGAGCTGGTTTCTGCCTCCTCCTTAGAGAGAATTCTGGCGAAAGGTTACTGAGGAAGGGTACACTGAGGCGTGTCCCACCTCCTGTCCCATCATGGCTGGGAACTCCGTTTCTAAGATTTCTCTTGGCCAACGGGGGGTCAGGGGGTCCATTCAGTGGGCTGGGGACCGTAGGATTTGATGCTTATTTCTCAGAAGCTCAGCTCTGCTCTCCGGTCTCCCTCCATGCTGTGCAAGTAGACCCTGGGGGGACTGAGTGGCTTCACTCACGCAGCACCGAGCACATCAGGGTCCCGACAGGGATGGGCAGGCTTCCTCCTGAGATGTTCCAGGTACGCCAGACACAGTTTACAGAAAAGTGTTCTGGGTCTGTACCATGGATCTGATGGGGCTCAGGACACACCAGCCAGTATATATATATATATATAAAACTAGGAGACCAGAATATGCTACCCCAAAATATGTCTCTTTCATATAAGGATTATTTTGAGCAACTGCAAACCCAGAAGAAGCTCTGCAGTTAGGTCTCCACAGACTCGCCATCAGAGAAATGCAAATCAAAACCACAATGAGATACCATCTCACACCAGTTAGAATGGCAATCATTAAAAAATCAGGAAACAACAGGTGTTGGAGAGGATGTGGAAAAATAGGAACAGTTTTACACTGTTGGTGGGATTGTAAACTAGTTCAACCATGATGGAAAACAGTATGGCAATCCCTCAAGGATCTAGAACTAGATGTACCATATGACCCAGCCATCCCACTACTGGGTATATACCCAAAGGATTATA
>NW_012115278.1:2952523-2960939 GCF_000951035.1 Colobus angolensis palliatus | reverse complement strand
AAAAAAAAAGAAGCTCTGCAAAGTGATCTTTTGTAGAGAAATTTACTTCCACCAAGAAAAACCATTAGTAAGGGTGTGTCCATCTCTGCAGCAGGAAGAGGAGGAGGACTTTTCATCACCTTCATCGCTAGAGACTCATCAGTGAAAAGGTCTGCAGAGCGAACCCCTGCACCTGTTTCTCGTTTTTCCAGTTGTCCCAAGTCACCTTAACTGGGTTTTTCCTCTACAATGTTCTTTGTTTCAGAGAACAATGGTATTGAGCCTGAAGTCTAAGATATTTCTTTGAGCTCTACCCTTGAGAGCTGCTTTCATTTCTCTGGTTTATTGCCCATGTATACAGGAGGCATACCTGTCAATAAACTTCTGCTTGTTTTCTCTTATTAATCTGTCTTTGGTTACAGGCAGTCCCAGCTAAGAACTCATGAAGGCTGGAGGAGAAAATTATGTTTCTTTCTTTACGGATCCAAACCCAGCCCCAGGAAGACAAAACTCCCACCCACACCTCAGCTTTCCACATGCCAGTTTTAAGGAATAAGTCTAAACTGAATGACGGTTTGTAAAGATAAGTACATAATCTCACAAACACAGTGAGCCATGTGGAGCAAATGATGGAGTCACTGAGAGATAACCCTGGCAATCTCCCCTGACCATCTACGAAAGCCTGAGGATTTGCTGGACTGTGGCAGTTCACCTGTGTGCTAGGGTGACCTATGACCTCTCAATTCCTGTCTCTCAGAGGTGAACAAACCATCCTCTGTGCAGGGATAGGTATACTGACTACACCTTTTTCTGGAGCATCCATTTTATCATGGTTTGGGGGACATTATGTTTTATTTCTTACAAAAAATGTGAAAAATAGTTTAAATTACAATTTCATTTTTTAACAAGCTTTTAAGACAAAAGACTTTCAAGGACATCTGGAGCTTCCATCTGGGGCCTCTTCGAGTTACAACTAGATTCCTTAGGGGTATCAAGGCATTTCTCATTACACGGGTAGAAAGGGGATCAAAACAAACCCCCAGGCCCTCAGCCAACAGGCCAGAAACGTGGCTATTTGGAGAGTGGACCAGACCACAGAGGGCTGTTTATTCATTTCCCCGCACCCTGACAGCACCCCCGGTTCCCTCACGCTGGGCACCTCGGCTGCTGCAGGAGCTCAGGTGGCCCCTCCCAGTGTCTGGGCAGCAGGCCCTTCACAGCACAGGCCTGCTTTGGCATAGATCCCTTTGCTTCCTAATTATCATGTCATTCATGAGAGAGGGCCACTGGTCGGGAGTCAGAATGTTTAGTCATCCATAAGAGAAGCAACTTCAATATAAAGATTTCACTGCTGAACAAATAAATCCTGTGACAGAGACACCTACTTAGTAACTACAAGGTGAGAGCACATCCCAGAGCACACTAGTCCAGCACCAGTACTCAGGAGCAGGTGGCTCAGAGCACCGCAGTCTCCAGAACCGAGAATGTGTCCCCTCCTCATGTGTGTGACGAAGGAGAGGAGAAAGGCAGACCACACAGCTTGCCTATTACACGACAGGCAGGGAGCTGAGCTTACAGGACCTGCTGACATGTCTAAACATGACAGCAACCCTAGGAAGGAAGGGTTATTGTTATTTCCATTGTACAGATGAGAAGATGGAGGCCCAGAGGCTCTAAATGCACCTCCAAAGATCACCAGTCAAACACACAGCAGGGCTGAGACGGGGCTCCCGAGAAGGGCCCGAAGCTACACGTCCGCCCTCTGGATTATGGTCCTGGCCAGGGAGCCTGCTCTGGGAGTCTGCAGCACTGGCTTCTGTGGGTTGTAGGAGGCTTGTTTTTATTGCTAAAAAATAAGAATCCAGCAACCAAATGTCACAGGACTAGACAGAATAGAGTTAGACAGAATAGAGGTAGTTGGTTCTAAATGATTTTTGGTTTCCTTTTCAACATAATTGTAGAATTTTATTCCTTATTTTTTAATCTCCTTAGACTAACAGAAGAAAAAGGAAGAAAGTGTTGGGGATATTTCTCTCTAAAGCCCCCTGCCCCATAGGTGATTGTCTGAATTAGAAATGCTCGGTTCACAAAATGTAAAGAGGGAAAAAATGTCATATTGTAAATTGAAATAACTTGATCCACGTAATTAGGTATAAAATATGAAACTGATACAGAATTCATAATTCACATGATGTGTAACAGCTTCCCTATTTATAAAAAACATACAAAAGCTGAATGAGGACGAACTTTCAACCCTACTTTCTGTCAGGATCCTAACCTGGGTTCCCTGGTGGTTTGTACAGGTGTCTGGCACCTTTTGTAGAAAAATGTTCATGTGATGGGTTCACTTAGTCACATATACGGCTATTGACTGAACGTTCGTGTCCCCCCAAAATCCGTGTGTTGAAAGTCGACTCCCCAAGGTGATGGCTTTATGAGGTGGGGCCTCTGGGAGGAAATTAGGTCATGAGGGTGGAGCCTTTGTGATGAGATTCGTGGCTCATGAAGAGAGAAAGAGAGCTGCCCGCATCCTGAGAGGACGCAAGGAGAAGGTGGCCTTCTGCACACCCGGAGGGGCCTCACCGCGAACCAACCAGGCTGGCCCACTGACCTTGGCCTTCCAGCCTCCAGAACCATGAGAAGTCAACGTCTGTTGCTTGAAAGCCTCCACTCTATCCTGAATTTTTTTCCACTCCAGGTACAAGGTATTCTGTTAGAGCATCCTGAACTGACTAAGACAGACACCCTGGTCCACTTTTTCATGCTCGCTAGAAAGATTCCACCAAATAAAACCACTGGAAATTTAAAGAAAATAGAAGCCTAACACACAGGTGTGTGGGCTCGCTAGAAAGGTTTTCACGCTCGCTAGAAAGTTTCCACTAAATCAAACCACCGGGAATTTAAAGAAACTAGAAGCATAACACACAGGTGTGTGGGCACAAAGTAAAATATCCACACAGCCCCTGCCCTCCAGGAGGCCCTGCCCACCCTCTCCCCAGTGAGCCAAGGCTCTTACATGACCAACCCCTCTGCCTCTGGCTGGGAGCAGCTTCCAACACAAGTGATAAGGGTCTCCGGAACCCAAGCCCCCATCTCTTCCACCCCAGAGACAAGAGGTGGTGCCTGGGGCCTGGGTGCCATTCAGCTGGACTGATGCGCACACCTGCCCGCCTGCTTCTGGCTGTGCTTCCTGGCAGCCCTGCCCCTCCTGACCACAGCCCCCAAGGGAGTGAGGATGTGAGGGGCTCTCCCAGCTCATTTCCTCTGGACAGGTAGTAGACGAGATCATGGGAGTGAATTTAACCACCATGGGCCTGACTATTTCATCTTATTTGGGAAGGAATATTTAATAAATGGTAACATTTTTCACTAAAAATGTTTATTAGTAGAAAATTATTTGAATTCATAATGTATTTTGACTCCAAACATATTCATGAAGAAAAGGAGAATAAACGACCTCACCTTCTTCAGCCAGGCCTTCTTGTCTCCTGTTCCCAAGTCAAGACCGAATAATTAAAAGCAGAGTTGTAGGGAACAGCCTCTAGTCCCAGCACTCAGAACATGGTCTGGCAGGAGAACAGCTGCCCCAATTTACCCCAAAGCTCTGAAGTATCCCGGGTCTCTTCCTTGGTCCTAACTGATGGCTAGATTCAATCCAGTGAGTTGGCCATGTGGTAACTTTCTTCATGGAGACATGGGTTCTGGGACGAGGCAAGAAGGAGGCTCCAGGTGGACGCCCGGGTAAGATGACAGCTGCTCAGACCACACTCACCTTGACTGCAGTTCAGACCAGACGCGTGCAGAGTGGGTTACTTTAAGCATCTACTGAATTCAATAGGAGTGAGGTTCATTCTCTTTTATTGTACTGAGTTATTGTAATCTGCCCTCAATTCACATTCCAGGTGGTTAAACACCATTTTTAAGCTCAAAGTTAGACTGAATTATGACATACAATTTCCTGCAATAAAATTGAATTTCACTCCATTTAACACGGTACAATTATTATAATAAAACATCCGATGTTTCCATTTTTCCCTGAAAAAAAAATCTAAAATTGTTCTACTTCTTGTAGATCATTTTCATATATTAAAAACGTATTTTTACCAGAATTGGAAGAGCTGGGAGAGCCTACTCATGTCTTCACTGGTCTGATATGATTTATTGTGCAGCCAGCTTTATTATTTACTTGGATACAAATTGGATTTTTGTATGAGAAAATCTGATGAACCTCAGGTAAATGAGAGTGGCATTACAGTTTCTCCATCTATTGCTTAGATCAGATAATGAAGTAGAAAAAAATCTTTATGTTAAAAAAAGTAATGCATTTTGCAACGTTTAGATAATTGGACTATTCTTTCCTTCATATAACTGTGGAAGAATCAATACTATTTAGATATTCTCTGCCTACCAAGCAAAACCTAAAAGTGTTACCATATCAAACAAATGAATAAATAAAAAGGAAAATTACAATAAGTTAAATCCCCTATTTTCAATTCCACAGCCAGGATATGAGGGATTTTCTAGGATGTCAGCCTTGACCAGCCCCTGCCTTTCATCTCCAAGACATTTTCTGGGAGCCACCGACGGGTTTTCAAACCCACATTCATGAATTATAGCAGACAATCCAGTGATATTCAGAAACTGACAGGTGACTTCCCTCAGGCCTAAAGTCTCCTTGGATTGGACCAAGCCCTCTTCTGCCTCCTGCTCCTCTTATCCCTGCCCCACTCACAACACTGTTATCAGAAGAGCCTGAAGGAATGTTCTGCAAAGAAAACCTTGCTGCTCAAGCAGCCTCCAAAGTCATCCATGTTAGTGTGACTTAGTTAACTATCATTAGTTTAACTATAGTTATATTATTATGTTGAGTATATGGCACTGAACATATAGAACTGTTATAGGATTTTTTGAAAATGTAAATGTTTGGAAAATATTCTGAAATATAAAGGTAACTTTATAAGTTCTTGGTTTATCAATACAACAGCACCAGTGTAGCATCGGTGTGTATGTGCCTAAAAACGTAGGTTTGCGATGTGGATATTTGATATTTCATATAGAATATTTAAGGTTTAAACCTTTTTTCTCTGTTCTTGAATTTTTTTTAATATTAGAAAGAAAGTGCACGCGCGCGCGCACACACACACACACGGTTTACTGTTTTAAACTTGACTCAACCACTTAAAATAGAGTTTAACAATTACATTCACTATTCAAAGGACCAAACAACAGCCCAGATTTTAGCTGCTCCTCACCCTGCTGCATGGTACTCTGCAGCCAGTTCTTAATGACACACTACAACAGAATGGTAAACTCAGGGCTGTAATTTGTAAAATTTATTTTTAGACACTTGAATTTTTTTTTCTGAGCTAAGTCATTTGGTGGTTTAATACCAAAAGTGAAAATAAATAAATAAGTAGATCACAACAGAAGTGTTTCCCATTTTCAAACGGCAGCTTTTCCAAAGAGGATGGGATAATTATTTTCTTCACTCTTACAGGGTGAAATGAAACAGAGGAAACCTGTTCACCAAAACCATCAGTAAATGGTTTAAAAAAGGCTATGCGAACTTAAGAAACATATACAAATTATAAAAGCCTATGCTTCATTTTGCATACAGAACACATATTTCTATGAAAAAATCTATAGTTAAAAAATAACAGTAACAGGAGTAACATCCAATACAGAAAGTAAGAAAGGAATGAATTAATTGTGCTCTCTGGGGTCTGAGCACATAAAGGGTATGTCTTCCATAACCCTCTTCAACCGTCTATAGTGACATTCTGACAGGTAGAAAATAGTCAAAATATGTGGAAATAAACTGACCAATTTTTTAAAAACCAGGTAGTTTGACCTGTAGATCAAGTTCAGGTGATTACCATTATAGTGCATCTTAGATTCATTCTACAGGTTTGGTTCGATTTATATGAAGTTCAGAATTTTATATGATTACAACCAAACTGAGAGTCAAATCAGAAAGGCAATCCCATTCACAATTGCCACATGCACACAAAATAAAATACCTAGGAATATAGCTAACCAGGGAGGTGAAAGATCTCTACAATAAGAACTACAAAACACTGTTTAAAGAAATCAGAGAAGACACAAACAAATGAAAAACATCCCATGCTCATAGATAGGAAGAATCAATATTAAAATGTCTACATTGTCCTAAGCAATTTACAGATTCAAGGCTATTCTTATCAAACTAACAACAACATTCTTCACAGAACTAGAAAAAAATATCTTAAAACGTATATGGAACCAAAAAAGAGCCTGAATAGCTAAGGCAATCCTCAGGAAAAAGAACAAAGCTGGAGGAATCATGTTACCTGACTTCAAACTATACTACAAGGCCACAGCAACTAAAATAGCATGGTACTGGTACAAAAACAGGCACATAGCTGGGCGCAGAGGCTGAGACCTATAACCCCAGCACTTTGGGAGGCTGAGGTGGCCGGATCACCTGAGGTCAGGTGTTAGAGACCAGCCTGGCCAACATGGTGAAACCCCATCTCTACTAAAAATGCAAAAATTAGCCAGGCATGGTGGCGCACCCCTGTAATACCAGCTACTCAGGAGGCTGAGGTGGGAGAATTGCTTGAACCCGGGAGGTGGAAACTGCACTGAGCCAAGATCACGCCACTGCACTCCAGCCTGAGTGACAGAGTGAGACTCCCCTCTCAAAAAATAAACAAACAAACAAAACCCAGGCACACAGACCAATGAAACAGAATAGAGAGGCCAGAACTAAGTCCGACTGCACATCTATAGCATCTGATCTTTGACAAAGCTGAAAAAAACAAGCCATGGGGAAAAACTCCCTATGCAATAAATGGTGCTGAGATAACTGGCTACCCATATGCAGAAGACTGAAGCTGAACTCCCTTCCTTATATCATATACAAGAATCAACTCAAGATGGACTAAAGACTTAAATGTAAAACCTAAAACTATAGAAACCCTGGAAGACAACCTAGGCAATACCACCCTGGACACAGGAACAGGCAAAGAGTTCATGACAAAGACATCAAAAGCAACCGCAACAAAAGCAAAAATTGACAAATGGGATCTGATTAAACTTAAGGGCTTCTGCACAGCAAAAGGAACTATCAACAGATTAAACAGACAACCTACAGAATGGAAGAAAATATTTGCAAACTATGCATCTGGCAAAGGTCTAATTAAGGAACGGAATCAAATTTACAAGAGGAAAAAAAAACCATTAAAAAGTGGGCAATGGACATCAACAGACACTTCTCAAAAGAAGACATACACGCAACCAACAAACATGAAAAAAAGCTCAACATCACTGATTATTAGAGAAACGCAAATCAAAACCACAATGAGATACCATCTCATGCCAGTAAGAATGGCTATCAGTAAACTGGCAAGGTTATGGACAACAGGGAACCCTATACACTGTTGGTGGGAGTGTAAATTAGTTCAAGCATTCTGGAAAGCAATAGGGGGATTCCTCAAAGAGCTAAAAGCAGAACGACCATTCAACGCAGCAATCCCACTACTGGGTATATACCCAGAGGAATATGAATCATTCTACCATAAAGACACACGCATGTGCATGTTCATTGCAGCACTGTTCACAATAGCAAAGACATGGAATCAACCTAAATGCCCATCAGTGGTAGACTGGATACAGAGAATGTGGTACAAACACACCATGGAATATTATGCAGCCATAAAAAAAGGATGAGTACACGTCTTTTGCGGAAACATGGATGGAGCTGGAGGCTACCATTCTTAGCAAACTAGCACAGGAACAGAAAACCAGATACCACATGTTCTCATTTATAAGTGGGAGCTAAATGATGCGAACTCATGAACATGAAGAAGGAAACAACAGACCCTGGGGTCTGCTTAAGGCAGGAGGGAGGAGGAAGAGGAGCAGAAAAGATAACTATTGGGAACTGAGCTTAATGCCTGGGTGATGTACTAATACGTACAACAAACCCCCAGGACATGTGTTTACCTCTGTAACAAATCTTCACATGTACCGCCAAACCTAAAATAAGAATTAAAATAACAAAATTATGTATTATTTAATTGGTGCTAAAATGTTTTATTTATTTTACATTTAGTGTGTTTTCACAGGCACTAAGCATTATGCTTTAGGTAACCCTTTTGAGCATTTAAAAATTTTAAAACATGCATTAAGACAATTAAAAATACTTGTTCCTAATTATAAGCAAAAATAAAACCAGCAGTTTCATGTGATGTATCAAGATTATGAAGAAAAACATGCTGGGTAGGCTGGCATATTCAAATAATTGCCTTAGCATCTGTTATTTTTCAAAAGTAGTTATGGTGGTACAAGGTTTCCTGAAATTTCCTTATTTCCATGGATAAAATCTAGTAATTAAATTTTGTAGATAAAAGAAAATTGCCATGGTTTTCTTTCTTTCTTTTTTTTTTTTTTTTTT